>NC_041821.1:3774893-4083893 GCF_900964775.1 Scleropages formosus
CCTCGACTTCAGTTCTAAATATTACCAATAGATGGTGCTATAAATTATTTGAACATCTGTAATCACCACAACGTGCACACTAAAGCGAAATGCTGTAGATATATACACCCCAAAAAGTTCACAAATATAATTAAGTTGGGCAGCATGTGGTACTGGGGTTGCAGCCACTGCCTCTGAAATTGGAGGCTGCTGGTTCAAATCCCCCTCCTGCCACAATACTCTGAAGCATGACACTCACCCTGAATTACTCAAGTAAAAGTAACCTAGGTGTATAAACAGGTAAACTGTTGTAAGCTGCTTTGGAAGCAATCATCAGCTAAATAAATGAATGTGAGTCAATACTGAGTTTACGACTGAATTAAAACAAAACTGTGTCAAATGCTCGTCTGTGGTGACTCCTCAACCTGGAGGAAAAAAGGAGCTGATGGTGCTATGAAGTGAACCCAGAACATAAATCTCGACTGCAGTTTGTTATTTTCCCTCTTTTACCATCGTTTCACAGATGTGTGCCAAATGTGATCGGTCACTGTACATCCAGCAAGACCTGCGGGACGTAATATGTGTCGTTATGTAGCGTCCGCAAGCGTAGCGTTCCACATTATTGCAGTGTGATCTCCTACGGAGACCCCGCATCATCTATCACCGGCAGCGAAGAAGTTGAATTTCGTTAGGTTCAGCACAGGCAAAGGTGGAATTTGTGGAAGATGAATTAGATCGGCAGCGTTTAAAAAAGAAAATGAGGTTTTGTTTTTTAACAGCGTCACCCAGCACCCAGTGATGAGAACAGTGGCAGCACCGTGATGCCACTGGAAAACAAGTAGCAAGGAGGAAATGCAGTGCTGAACTCGGTGAAACATTAGGGATGCCCTGGTTTGAAAAAGTTTCCGTGCCCTCCTGAGACCCAGGAAAAGCAGGAATTTGGATGTATTTCTTGGACTTATGTTGCTGGAAAAATCACGATCTGCAGCATGGAGACATTCTGTGAGGCCTATAGTACATACGTTTCAATGTAGATACACACACACCTTGCTCGAACTCTGAAATAATGTCTTCTATTGTGAGACATGCAAACAGTTATCCATACAATTTCCTTTCCGTGCCAAAGTGTTTCTTCTGTGTGGGCGAGAGTATAGATGGGCACGAAGGCTTGCAGGAGCTTGGCCCCAGAAGACTGGCACGATCTGCAGAGAGTTCTCATATGTAAGTTTAGCGTTTGGAATGGAGCGACGTTTTACATGAGCTCACCATCTGTGTGCGAGACTGTTCCATGGCATCATCAGCTGTTCGCCGGCCATGTCTCGCCCACATCCAAAACTACTTTGAAATGTGAAATGATTTAGTTGCGATCCAGTGCTGTCTCACTCCGTCCTCATGATTACGCTCCTGGAGGTTCGGCAGGCCTGTCAGAGGAACACGTGCAGCGCAGTGATTGTTTATTATTGTCAATGCTGAAGAGTGTTTGCTCTATTAAAACGACGCGCAGCCTACAGTTTCACACTTGATTCATTTGTCGAGCTGAACGATTCATAAAGCCGCCCAGGTTAAGAGCTTCTCTCAAGAGCTCAAAATCAGAGTCCCAGGAAAGTGACACACCTTGGACCTTTTGGTCAGGTGTTCCACTACCATCCTGGCAAGACTTCCTGGAGCAACATGCGCGCGTAACGCAACAGCATAGCTCCACGGTAACGGCACGAGAGGCGAGGGAGGGGAGGGCATATTGTGTTAGGGTTTTAAAAAAGCCTGTTGCAGAAAAGCTCAAATGTGCGTTGCTGTCCACCCACCAGCTGCCTGAACGCCAGCCGCCACAGGACATGCGCACTGGGCTTACAACACGCTCCCATTCGCACGTGAGGCTGCGAACTCTCACATGTTGTCAACACCTACTGTCCTCACCCCTGTCCGTCTGCAGAAAAACAGAGAAAATCCATTCAGTTTCTGAAAAAAAATCAATTTGAATATTTAAAAAAGAAAAAAATGAGCACATGAATTTCTGAGAAGAGATGAGCTAAATGTTCCTTCCTTTCAGTACAGGCAGTCCCTGGGTTACGAACGGGTTCCATGTCCTCAGTCTGTCTTTAAGTTGGATTTTGATAGAAGTCGTAACAGTTAGGTACAGTGAGTATCTAACGTCAGTAAGTCAAATGTTTGTCTTATTATATCGTAAATCGTGTACCTTTCATTGCATAAAAACATTAAAGAAACACTTCCAGACACACTAAAACATCTTTAATATAACAATACAGTAATAATAATAATAATAATAATAATAATAATAATGCAATGTAATGATGTAGAGGGTTGCGCAGCAGGTTTGCCTGGGGCCTGCTCTGTGGTGGGTCTGGGGTTTGAATCCTGCTTGAGGTGCCTTGTGATGGACTGGCTTCCTGTCCTGGGTGTGTCCCCTCCCCCTCCAGCCTTGCGCCCTGTGTAGCCAGGCTTGGCTGCAGTTCGCTGCGATCCCACTCAGGACAAGCAGTTGTTGACACTGCGTGTGTGTGTGTGTATGTAATAATAATAATAAATGTAACCACAGTATTTATAATAGAGAGAGAGAGTGTTTGTGTGTGTGCGCATACAAAACATTAAAGAAACTTTAATGTTCGCTTTTCCACTGTTTGTTGGCGTTTCACCCTTTTCCGATCACTTTATTATTTCCAATTTAGTTTGAATCGTGATCTTTTCACTTTTCTTTGATCCATCACCATCACTTGCATCACATTTACGCTTTGGTGCCATGGTTAGGAAGATAAAAACAAAAAATTAAAGCCAAATACAGTAACACACAAAACACTGTTAACAGCAACGTGGTTCGGCTGAAAAGAACCAAGTCTGTCCTGCCTCGGGCTCACGCACAAGCGAACCGCTGTAGATGCTCAGTGTTTTGATGGCTGAAACCGCTCATCCCAAGCGGGGTCGCAGCAAACCAGAGCCTAACCTGGCAACACAGGGCATAAGGCTGGAGGGGGAGGGGACACACCCAGGACAGGATGCCAGTCCATCACAAGGCACCCCAAGTGGGACTCGAACCCCAGACCTGCCAGAGAGCAAGACCCAGCCAAACCCCCTGCACCACGACGCCCCCTATACGAATCGGTCTATGTAACTCAAATTTTTAGCTTAATTATTAAGTTTTTATTTGATTGTTGTTTAAGGGTGAGAAAAAAAATTAAGTTCTGGTCAGTAAGGGGGTGGGTCGTAACTACGAGTTGTACGTAAGTCGGACGTTCGTAACCCGGGGACTGCTTGTATGTTTCTTCTCAGAATTCATAAAACAAGGAAAAAAAAATATTTACATTAGTTTATCCTCTTTCCATGGCAAGTGTATCATGCAAAAGAAAGATAAGACACTAAGAGTGAGCGTTTGACGTGAATTAGCAGGTCAGTGTAAAATCTGACAAGGACTACCATGTTTCACAGCGCACACGACGACTCCGGCAAGCTGTAGCAGCTACATGCACTGCAGCAGCACTACTGTGCGCCGTGGCTTTGTCACATGTGCAATGATTTCTGATTCAGTTCAACTGGAAGCCAAAGCAACAGAAGGTGACCGATGTCCGTGATCTTTTTCATGAGGACTTCTGCAAGACCTCCCAGAAAAGAGGAGAGAGCTGCTCCCTGGCTGCCTACAAAAACACATCCGTCTGCTTCTTTGGTTCTGATGCTCACAGCGGTCATCGGAGTCTCCTTTGCTGAGTTTAACCTTTTCACCTGCTTACAGAACCTCAGCGGCTTGGTGGTCAAACAAGCCCAGGATATGAGAGCGAGGTGAAGGACAAACACAGTTCCAGTCCCAACGATGGACTCCCATTGTTCACGCTGATGTTCACACGTTTTCACCACCAGATGACCCCACAGTGAGAGGTACCCTTGAGCTACGTGTTTTGTGCAAACACCTCCAACATAACAGTCAGATGAATGAACGGACAGAAGTGCATTTTTCTTTTATAAAAGCATTCGAACAGCGTCAGAATAATAATAATTGAGACGCTGGGGCTGTACTATAACATTGCTGTGACGCACCCAATGGACGTCTCTTGTTACTCTGAATACAACGGAGTGGAATAATTATAATTATCCCTTTCTGTTTAAAAAAAATGAATACATGACAAGACTGTTTACTCTTGTGCATCCACTCAAACAACTGCTAGCGGTTCTCTAAAATGCGTTTTAAAAAGGCCCCATTGAAACATTATAAATCAAATCCCGTCGAGCTGCAGCCCGACTACACTGCCAGCACACGAGATGATGCCTGCTGGTGCAGCGCTGTAGGTCATATTCCCACTTTGAGCAGGTGATTTGTCGCTATGTTTGTGTTGCTGAAGACGCCATAAAATATGACTCCGAAGAGCCGATGATGAAGTAGTTTGTTCTGCCGTCGACGGCCGTGCACGACTTTCGCTTCATGAAGATTGGAATAATCAATTTGCCACTGTCAGCTCCATTCAGAGCAAACAGAACAGGCGCCTGTGCCTTCACGTTATGCTTTTCACATAATATGGAAGGCATGCGATATCCTCTTTCAATGAGCTTTTCCATCCAGCTCCTGGGGCAGCAGGTAATATTGCGGTTAAGGACACAACCTTATAACCTGGGGTTGCAAATTCATAACTAAGGAGGATAACCTCAGGATAGCGCTTCCTTACGACATCCACCTATGAAAAAGAGTATATGCTTACTATAGGTGATTTGTAAGATTGAACGTACATACACACATATATACACACAAACATATATTCTACAGAGTGCTACTTGAAAGTATTGTGTATTTACATGTACATTTGTTCATTTAGCAGATACTTTTCTCCAAAGCAATGTACATCTCACAGAAAACACAATGTGTTCATTACAATAGGAGAAAGAGACATAGTTGCAGACGTGTGATTCTTAAGTACAGTTAGTTTGCTAGTTTCCACCACATGAACCGACGTTCATCACACGAGGAGCTGCATAAAACTCAGAATATCAATGATTCCTGATCACCTTACTACTAATTCTTTTCTTTTGAGATACACAAACGTTTATGTACAAAATCATCTTATGCTGAAGATGAATTCTAATGTAACATAGGACACAGGCAGATGATCCTGCTGACACGACACCATTAGCAGTCCTCATTCACTAGTAATCATATCAGCTTGTTACACTGAAATCAAAATGCTTTAAGTAGAGCCAGTCAGCAGCCTGCTGTGGCACCTTCCACTAGGCTCATGATGCAATGCACGCGTTTTTTTTTTTTTTTCCCTGGAGAAATAACAACATTAAAGCCAAGAATTCTCTGGACGACCCTCAGCAAGGGTGGCAGAGCGTAAGTTTGGCAGCGTGAAGCAACTAACGGCGTCCGCAGTACCATTAACCTTGTCAGCCCCCAGGTTTCCTTAATGTCGTCCACGGAAAATGGCTGTCGCACAACAGGCTGCTCCGCCAATGGGAGCCATTACAACAGAGCCGACCGTGTGAAATTGACTGACCCCCATCACCGTGCGCTGTCGCCCCGCCTCATGCTGAAAAGACTCCACACAAAGAATATAAATGCTGCCCATCCTGCAACGAAGCGCATTTGATGCGTGGGCTGCGTCACGGTTTGGCATCAGCTCGGGAATGGGTCCATCCGAACAGCGCCTCTCCCTTCTCCACCCATCAGGGCCTCTGAGCAGTTTGACGGCTAAGAAAGTAATACGGGGAAAACTGTTTTCAAAACAATTCATGATGCACTTACCCAGTTAATCATTATTATTTATTTTCTCATTTCATCTGACACTTCTCTCCAAAGCAACTTCACAGCGTTAGGTTTTTACGCTGAGCTACTTGCACTGATTTACCCATTTATACAGCTGGGTAATTTGTAATACTTTAATTCACAATAAGTACCTTGATCAAGGGTGCTGCAGCAGGTGGGGGTTTGAACCCATTTCCTTTGGCTGTAAGGCAATGGCTCTGCATAATCCCAGTGTGCCCCCTCAAGGGATCTGTGGAGAGAGGTGGAGGAGCGAGGCAGCTTGGGGAGGGAGTTTCAAACATGCCTCTTCACCTTCACTGGCCAGGGATGACTGATGACTTTGAGTGACGAGGCTGTCAGCTGAATTTCTCTGCTGTTCTTTTTTGTCAGCAAAATGCAACTTAAGGTACAAGTTTCCTGCTCTGATCACAGCCAGTTTCAGGTCAGATCTACAAGTCAGCACTGCTCACTTACTGTTCTGTATCGACTTACAGTACAGCATGGTGCATTAGAAATATTACATATCGTGCAATGTCCGGGGAGAATGTAATGTCACATCTTTTATGTGTGTTTTATTCATGACCCCTCATCCCTGACCAGCATGTAAATGAAAACAACAAAATCGATATCTGATCTAACCATTTTTAATGGACCTCTGCATTAGGCTATATTAAGGGTATCGACTTAGAATAATGGCTTGTATTTGAGTTAAACTGCGTGGAAAAATATGCATAAGACTTTGATTTTATCCCCATATCATCAGGAGAAGACCCAAAGCAAAATCTTTGTTCATTATACAAATTCTTTGAAGTGGAAATGGAACTTGATATATGAATACATAAGCATTTTACAAAGAAGGTTCACAATTTTTCATGAAATGATGTCTGCTTGAATAGAAGGAGGTCATTTTAATAATGCATGCACCCCCAGAGGTGCTGACTTTTAAACATCAACAGGAAAAAGCTATTAATCAATGCAATTTTAGGTGTCACACTGCAGCAGTTAACAGGGCTCAATTATGAAATAATAAAGGAAATGAAAGGTTCTACGATATTAGAAATGGTGATATTGCAAATGACGAAAAAGTAAAAAACTCACACAAGTATGACTGGTTGCCATTAACAAGACTGAACTGATAGATTTATTCTAAAACATCCTCTATATTTTTCCCCATTTATGTAGGTCCAAAATCAAAAACCCAGAGGCTCTTGGTTCTGCCTCCAGTGTGGTGGAACGACCTCCCTCTCTCGCTCAGAACTGCTGAATCTCTCTCAACATTGAACAGGAGCTCAAAACTCATCTCTTTTGGAATCACTTCTCACCTGATCTCATGTGCTCACTAAAATGTATTATGTTATCTGTTTAATATTTAAAAAAACCTATATGCAGCTAGTGTAATGTACACCGATTCATACAGTGGTACAATATAAAATGACTGTACTCAGGAATCAGGTGTTTGCCTCCAGAACTCTCCTTCTGCTGGTGTAATGAGCTGTTGTGCTGTTCTCAGAGATGTACATCACTTTGGAAAAAAGCATCAGCCAAATGAATAAATGTCAATGTAAATGTAACAATTTCACAGAACTGCAACACTGCACTGAAAAATGCGTTTGTTGTGAAGTGCTTCCATTACATTAAAAAGAAATTAAAAGACAGAATATTCAATTCTCGTGTAACACGTTGAGAGAAAAAAGTGGAATTTCGCAGCATGTTCCCCTTTAAGGCACCTAATGGTCAGTGTTTTGGACGCACGGCCCCCTCAGCCCTCAACCTAAGGAGGGTAAGTAATAACCGCTGGATTCCTGAGTGCTTCACCAAAGCAGCTGAAGGATGCAAGCGAAACCATAGTGCGGTCTCAATCGATTCCACGCAGCCTGTCGGCACGGCGATAAGCGTGGCCCACGCAACCTGAGTTGGGGCGCCTGGGCGAGAACAACTTACAGGGCGGCCTGCAATCGAAAGAAATATCTGCCGACTTGTTTTCTTTCAGACAGGGCTTCAATCAATGCCCTTAAACCTTCAAATTGTCCCTGCGAGCGAGAAGGCAGTCCGTGTCAGCCTGCTGCCTTTAATCAAATATCGACGGAGACGATTCTCAAGGTGATCCCCAAGAGTTCAAGGCACAGCGCTGACACTGTCTCATGTGAGCTGTGACCCATTTATTACCGCAATCGAGCACTTCTTTTGTGAGGCATGAGCTACAATCTACAATAATTTTCGCAGCTTTTTTCCAGCTGAAAATCTCTGACGTCTAGAACAATCCAAGTAATGAGATGCTGACTCATCTTGCTTTGGCAACACATTTACATTTACATTTATTCACTTAGCAGACACTTTCCTCCAAAGCAACTTACAATGGATACTATGTAGGGTTACTAGCCCACAAACCTTATTCACCAAGGTGACTTACAGCGCTAGATACACTACTTATAATGGGTCACTCATCCATACATCAGTGAAACACAATCTCTCTGTCATTCACACACTGTGGGGGAACCTGAACAACATGTCTTTGGACTGTGGGAGGAAACAGGAGCACCGGGAGAAAACCCATGCAGATACAGGGAGAACACGCAAACTCCACACAGACTGAGCAGGGATCAAACCCACGTTCTCTCGCACCACCCAGGCACTGTGAGACAGACATAGCTCACATGTTGGATTTGCATAAATGTTCACCATGGTCTGCAAAAAGAAATGGAATGTGAACACTGGAGCACCACAAATGAGGCAGTGAGACGAGTTGAGTCTTACAGAACAGGGGTAATGGGAAGCGCTGTAGTCACAACCAGTGCCTTCGGACTTGGGTTTTAATCTCACCTTCTGCTACAGTACTGTTTATCAGAGTTTTTACCCTAATTTGCTCCGGTAACAATTGCCCAGCTCTATAAACGGATATATACTTGTAAGTAGCTCAACATTTTAAATCGCTTTAGAGAAAAGCTTTGGCTAAATTCATAAATGTACTAATATAGACCCAACTGTGCATGGCCTGCGAGCAGCAGCACTTGTAAAATCACGTGAAAATTGTCCTGAAGACGGAACAACTGCAGTGAATTGAACGATGGTCCTGAACATGAATAAAAAGTGCTTTACAAAGTGTGTGGGAGCTTTCTGTTTCCTGTGCATTCGGCTTCTGCCACCAGCCATTCTCTTTAAATTTGGTGGTAACAAAAATAAGTATCAGAAGTAACAAAAATACCTGCTGCACTGATTTTAGCCTTTAGTTTTAAAAATAAGCGCAATGGAAGCATGGCTGGGAGGAACATGGCAGTGTTTGCGGTAAAAGTTTTGTCTCAAAAAAAAAAAGCAACTAGTTGGGGCCTATCTTATGGCCATTTACAAACAGGATGAGGTCATGACTCAGTCTGGGTAAGTTGCTGGCCCAGAGGCATGCTGGGAGTAAAGCTACCTCTTTAAACCAACACATACAAAACAAGCATACCTTGTGTGACGTAAAGCATCCATAATAATATTTGTGAGGGACTCCATGTTCAGAATATGCAACTGGGCACAGTAAAAACGCCATGTGAAAAGGCAATGACAGTGTCGTCTCTTTCTTTCGGGTAACTCTTGTCGTTGAATGACGTATAATAAGCCAAACTGCAATAAATATGCAAATTAAATCACATTCGTGGAAGGTTCTGCAGATCACAGGTTGCTGGACAGTCTGGACAGCACTATTTGATCAAAACCTCCAATGTGTCACAAGAATCAAGAATATTGTTGAGTAACCTTCAAGTGCAGAGTTCTGTACGATATTTACTGTAGGTAGTTCTCCTGTGACATAGCTCCAGGATTGTGGGTTCAGATACACATCTGAATGTTGATCGGACTGTGGACAGTTTGCACGTTCTCTCATGTTTCCCCCACAGTCCAAAGGCTGTTTCAGGTGGACTGGCAACTCTCAGTTGTTCTTAGTGTGTGTGATAGCCTCGCACCCTTTGCTCCCAGGATAGGTTCTACCCTGACAATGCATGTATGACAGTGAGAAGAGTCCAGGCTCCAAACACAGCTGAGCAGAATCATGCAACTGGTGCCACATAACCGGCTCAAGACTGGAACGAGATAACGTGTTGTGTGTTGGCCTCACTGCTGCATTCAGCGTGGGGTGAAGTGCAGTGTGACAGGTGGCCTTAGGCAGACTACAGGGTGAGCTGGTGGAGGTCGGAGGCAAAAAAGCAGGGACACAGAGCTGTGGTGGGGTCCTTAGGTCATTTGCTAAGGAAATATGGCTAATGATATTTATTGATTTTGCAGATACTTTTCTCCAAAGCAACTTACAATGTTTTACTCACTTACAGAGCTGGGTAACTTCCACTACAACAATTTAAGGCAAGTACCTTGCTTAAGTCTGCTAAAGCAAAAGCATCCTGCTAAAGATAGGATTCAACCTGTGACCTCTGACTCAAAGGGCCGAAGTTTCAACCAATATGCCACATACTGCCTCTTTGTTGTAGAAAGAAGGTGAAATGGAACACAAGACTGAACATGTCATGATGGAAATAAAGAGGGCTGAAGGACTCAAACTGTCAACTGATCTTGCCAGGTGTATGATATGCTGAAATAGCAGAGAAAATTAAATTTAACATAAGAAAAACATGCAAAGCTTCTATATCCTCGACACACTTGAACCCTCAGGAGTTCTCTGTCTTTCCAACTGGAATCAATTAAACCACAACCCTCATTTCTAGTTCACTCTCTGGGCACATTGATCAGTCATTTGTTATGTCACACATTTTCTTCTCTGCCTTGCCTTCACTATAACTCATTATGGATGGAATTATATAATGTTGTTAAAGTTAATAAATGGGCAGAGTCGCACTTTGACCACTGAAGAGGGATCAACACCCACTCGGAGGTCATGTGAAGTACAATAGCAACCTGAGGCAATTTCATCTTTACTGCCTATAAAAAATCCCATACTAAAAACTCATAAAGTTGGCTCAAATTTACTGTAAATGACCAATGTTCTTCAGGCTCCCCAGAGTTCAGCCATACATCTCCACGGTATATGAGGGAGCTTGAGACCCGTTACAGCACGGTCACTGTGTCACGCTGCTCTCCGGCAGATATTGCTGTACCTTGTCATACGGCAAATGGAGTAGATGGACCGTACCTCAGACCGGGGTCTTAAAATAATGACCTCCTGCAGGTTCGGGCAAACTGACCAATAAATGGCAAATTCCTCTGTCAAGCAGCGGTCCAATATTAAACTCTCTGGCTATTTCACTTGTGACTTGTGCGCCTGAATCTTCTCATAAAAGTGGGTGGTGAGAAACGCACTGATTTTAAGCTACTAGCCCCATTGGATGTTTGACTGGAGCAATTCAGGTTAAGGAGCTGACTGAGGAGTACTCCAGTAAAGATATTCCGGAGTACTGGAGCAGCAAGTTACAAGTACACATCAGAAGCCTTAATGTTGCTCCAACAGACAGACTGCCCTACGATGACCATCCACATTGCACTCTAGAAAGGACACCCTAGGGGACTTGTGTGACCTGATGGCACTATGCCTGTTTCTTCATCGATGGGAACGGAACATTCCTGCGCTATGACTTTCCCATTTTCAGGGTGAAAACTGTAGCAAAAAGGAATAACTAAATGTCTGGCCCAATCTCCCCTTCAGTGACAGTACCCCCGCTGGGCATTTTTTACAATTACATGCTCGCTTCATGCCTTTTTCTCTTCTTTTTTTTTAGACAGAAGGCTTTTGAATTTCAATTGCTTCCTCTTCTGTAGAAAGGAATGCCTGAAGGCAGAGTACACTTGACAAGTGCATCACTGGAATAAAACAATATCTATATTAGGATCAGCGTCATTTGGGCAGGTCAGAGGTTGGATCGCGCAGCGACTGGGGGAGTGAGGGGGGGTTCAGGTGTGACATCACATGAAGACGGACTTACATCTCAAGGGGTAACAGAGGGATGCAAATGTCATGCGGAGATGGCTAATAGAGAGCGCCTCGGGATGGACAGCGGTGCTCCAACATGCCCCATCGGTCATGTGACAGGAAGAGAGCGCTCCATCAAGAGTTACAAGGCTCTGTAACGTCACTTACAAAGCAATGGAAATTTCAAGGCCCCATGTATCCTGCTGTGAGGACATAGCAAATAAGCACATTGCAAAACTATAATTAAACATTTAATTGTGTAACAGTACAGTGACACATTTTATCAGTGAAGTTCTTGACATTGCATTTTTTGTGCTTTTCATTTGTAATTTATTTCATCTTCCTGGAATGTTAAGTGCTGTGTAAAGTGGCTAGCCCTGCACTGCAAAGAACACAAGAGGCACCCAGATGAACAGCAGATCAGCTCTCTGGTGTAAATGACATTTAGTTTCCTATCCGATGTGCGCTATACTGCGAGGACCCTGTGTTGAATTCCTAAAAATGCCACGTGTTGGAAAGTGAGGGCAGGTGTTTGAGAAGAAAGGTCTCCTAGTTAGGCCAGGGGACTTGTCCTCGTCTAGCTTTAATTTTAGCTATCTGGTGGTCCATGTTTGCCTGATGCACTGGCTTAGTGAGACTTTTCTCTTGGGCTATCCCCAGCCCGTGTATCATGTCCCTGAGGTCAGCAGCCCCACCTGCTTCCTCTGTTGGCTCACCTCTCTGTGGGGCTTATCATTTCCTTTCTGGTCTGTTGCTGATGCACATCCTTTCAAATGCAGCCTCCTACACAAGCCTTTTGGTGAAAGTTTTCAGACTCATCTGGTCACACACAACCATGCTCCACAATGGGGCCCACCAATAGCATCAAGGGGGAATGCCCTTGAAGCAGACCAAGGGCAGTCAATCTGTTTATGACTTGTCATTATCAAGGCATCATGGTATATACCGCTAAAGGGAGAAAGCCATGACAGTCCTTGTGAGCTGGAGAAGAATTGCTCAAGAACCCACTACGAATGGGGTTAACATAGAGCTGCAGGACTACAGGGCAGTTGCTTAATACAACCTGTCAGTGAAGCCCAGTGAGGTCCAGCCTGCCCACTTAGCAGGTCAAGGGCGGCCGCTTAAGTTACAAGTCTTCCTTTCATTGCGACTAAGTTAACGTTACCACAGTCGTTCGTCTTCTCTAAACTCTCATTTGTGGACTCATCAGGCTTCGTCATGCCTCGGCTCGAGGGTTACTCTTCAGGACTGTTTCACACTTGGTGCTCTGTGCTCTGATCGCTATTCAACATACACTCCACACACTGGTAAACGGGAGGGACAGATAAATATGATGGCAGTTTCAGAGAGCCAATACTTCCTTCTCTTTGCTAACAGAAAAAAACCTAAATGAATCAAAACAAGAAATATGAGTTCAGATTAATGTCTACGCTACACCACTACATTAAAAGTATTACATTCGAACAGAGGTACACATGAACACTCACATATAGAAACATTTGCTCACGCATAAACACACCGAAAGTTTTTGCTCCAATCAGTCATGACCCAAAGGGAAAATAAATTGTTTTCTGACCCTCATCTGAAACTGGAAACTGCTACCATCTCCCTTTTTGCAGTACATTGTAGATTTTTATTTTTTCCTATCACAGTACAATTTTATCTGCTGCCAAGAAGTGCATGTGGCTTAGATGGCTGACAGTCTGAGAGAGGAAAAAACAATAACTTGGCTCTTCATCTTCATGCTGACCCTTGAAGTGCTGACATAATGGAGTTCCAGGGAGGGTGGGAGTCAAAAAAACAGAACAGAAGCAATGTCATCCCCGTGGGCAGACAGAACAACACACACCTTGGATTTCTGCTCTCTCCCGCCTTCCCATCAGCTGTACAGTATTATCAGTGTGGCAGCAGCCAATTTATGGCTTTTCAACAACTTTTTATGTATGCCTGAGCTGTAACTGGAGGAGGGTTGAATTTAATTTCCCTATTCCGAGTGTGAAGACTAACAGTATCAAGACTGACCAGTACTAGAGTGGCTTTGGCCTCATGAGAATCCAGGCCAGGTTGGGGGCAGCTGGCAGCATAGTGGCTACAACTGCCATCTTTGGTTCCAATGGCTGCATGTGTGACACATGCAGGCAGGACACAGGAGTTTAAGACCCAAACGGGGGATAGTTTATTATAACAGTGAAGGGGTGAAGCCAGTCTCGTGGTCAGGGACAGGCAAGATTCCAGGATCAAGGCGTGGCTGTTGTACCAAAAGATGATCCGAGGTCATAGCTGAAGAGGCGAGGCGACGGTCAAAGCCATGGGAATCAGGACTTGGGGACGAGGAGTTAGGCAGGGGAACGAGAAAGGAAGATGCAAGGCGAAGGTCAAGGAAGGCGAAGTGGGCGGTTGAGAACGTAAGGGGGGGCAGTTGTCTCAAAGAGATTCCGCTACCTGGAAGTGATAGAGTGGCACCCTTTATACCCTACCCTGCTGATTATGGCCAGGTGCTTGCGTTTGGAGTGAGGTTGTGGGGTGCAGCATGTTTGAATCACACCTATTGCTGTACTACCCTTGAGCAAGGCACTTACCCTAAAATTGCTCTGGTAAAATTTACCCAGCTGTTTAAACGGGTAAATAATTGTATGTAGTTTAACATTGCAAGTCGCACTGGAGAAACCATCAGCTAAATGCGTAAATATAAACAAGCATTCTCAGAATTCCAGGGTAGAGAAAGGTGGGAGTGACTCTTGGTAGACGATCCATGCTATCTAGTTCAACATTCTCTCAATTTTAAATAACTGATGTTTATTTCAACCACTTCTCTGTCAGTACAATATTCTTCTGTACTGTTAGGGTCATTTTCAGCTTGTGAATACCATAACCAGGCCATGTCTGAACTGTACCCCTTCGGTGCTGTGCTGAAGGGCTCCTGTGGGGTATCCACATCAAGTGAGACGCAAAGTTGAAGCCAGAACAGGTGGCATCGTACACAGCGGATCGATGGCAACTCTATCCTGGAATGGCAGTCCCTCCTCCACTGCTTCTCTCAAAACTGCAGAAACATGGAAGACAGGGATGAGCATCCATCATCTGCCACTGAGCTGATGGACTCTCACTGAGTTTGCTGCAGTGGACCTGACTGCCTGCATGGCACTGGCTTGGGGGGGGGCAGCAAAGGAGGTATGAATATGGGGCCTGGCCTCAGATAGGAGTAGCTGAGAGTTTTTAGCTAAAGTCTTTTTTTTTTTTTTGCAGAGTCATTTTACCTGTGTCAGCGTTACTCCCCTGGAGATTGAGAAGAGGACTCTAATTACATTCTGGGTGTATTTTGCATACTGGTCAGGAAGTGGGATTCGGCAGCCGATTACACAAAGCGTCTCCCCAGATATAAGTAATAGCAGCTCGACTGAGCAGAAAATCCTACTGGCAGCCGGATATTTCTGACACCACCCCCCAGAAAGTCATTTTGTCGCTGACACAATTTCATTTATTAAGTCGGAAATGTTGCTCTAAGAATAAGGGTGGTTTTCAGGATGAATATGTTATGAAATCAAAGTGAGAGGCACAGTCTCAGACTACTTGAAATGTGTTTAAAAAAATGACAAAACTTCTCCAAAGTTCACTGAACTGAAAATTCTACAAAACTAGTGAACACTGTATTATAAGAGCTTTTTTAGAAGTTAGGAAATATGAAGTTGCCCACAGAAGCATTGTAAACTGCTGTCTAGGATAAGTGATGCCATGGCTATTGGTTCAGAAATGTAGACAATTATTTTCACGGCCAGAAAATAACAGCGTATTTACAGGAAGAATACCAACAAACAATAGGAACTGTCAGAATATATTTGGAAAATAGACTGTTTGTGGAAAAAGGGAATACCACAGGTAGTAGGGCAGACAGTCAGCAGGGGACAGCAGTGTTTGACAGCTCTTTTGCTTTTTTTTGTGTATTTTAACATTTCCCCTTAGTTATGCCTCGGCTGCTCAAAGTAGACAATTGTTTGCTGTTTATTCTTCAGCCAAAGGGCTGTTCTTCTTAGTAGTCATACATATGTGTTCAGTTGCAGAAGCTAAAAAGTTATTCTAACTTTATCTGATAAACTTCTCACTAGAGCTGTTCGTTTTTACAGACAGGTGAAATTCTTGCTGGCTGAGGAGACTAACCACTTTATGCAGTATGCCTCTTCTGACCGGGGATAAAAGACAGGCATAGGTATAATGGGTATTTGTACTGTACAAAACTATGTACATAAAATATATAATAATTTCTAAATCTATTCTTGATCAAGTATTTGCTCTGACGCTCTATATTTCAATGCCCATAAATCATGAGACTTTAATTGTAAATCACTGAGACAGGAAACAGGTCATTCTGTGTGTAATTATAACTAATTAAAACGTGTCAAAAAGATGGATCTAAAATTTACTGCTACTCATTAAACCTTTAAGGAAAATTTTAATTGGCTAGAAGCCATTGCAAGTCAGTTCTTAGTTAATTGTCATGCGAAGCAGATGCAGTAACTCTTGTATAGTTTATTGTATTAACTCTCAGAGCTTGTTGGCCTTGTCTATTATAGGATCACAGTTATATATCCATATGACAACATATAATCAAAATGCCTGCTTTGAAAATGTGACCCTGGGGTTACATAATAAAGCACAAAATAAATTTGTGTATTACAGCCACATGGTAATTTCAAAAGGACATATAAATGACACACGGTTTTACAAGTCATGTTAATCTTCCAAGGCTTGTATTTCTAAGTCCCTCATCCTCCTATTCCTGGCACAATTTCCTGATTATTGTGGACACACATTCATTGGCAGAGTTTCTCTATCTAGTGTTTTGAATAGTTAAATTATGAATATTACAAGTAGATCAGTTACTTTGAACCTTGGGCCATGAATCTTCACCTTTGCTCATAATTCTAGGCAAAAACATTGTTCCTAAAGCTTAGGATACCTACTACACTGATGCAGTAGAGAGACAGGTATCACATTCCCCTAAGCTTGAAGCACAGCTAGATCATTTAGACGCATGATGATGGTTTAAATTAACAGAGTTAAAAAAAACAGACAAAATTACTCATTTTGAGAAAAGTTTTGAAATATAATAAAATACAGAAACACCTCAAGGACCCCCTTTCAAGTGTCTCTGTTGCGACCACTTAACCAGGAGACAAGTGGATCCAAGTGTGGGATTGTGGGTCATAAACCGAAGCGCCAGAAACGGGAATCGTGGTCGGGGTCAGGTGTGCTTCAAGTAATCGAGCAGTAAACGTCATTCTTGGCGTAAATCCTTGTTCGTCGTGAAAGTTTAAAGCAGTGGTCAAAACCGAGGGTGTCTGGAGCAGGGGCAAGAAAGAAGGGTGAGGGTGAAGTGGTAGCAAACATGAGATGAGGAGTAGAATGAGTCAAGTTGTGAACACAAGGGGACAGTTGTTTCATTGAGATTCCGCAACCTGTGAGCAGTGGTGTGGTGTCCTTTATACTCAACTCAGCTGATTCAGATCGGATGCGTTCAGCTGGAGTGTGGTGGAGGGCGTAACAGTCTCTCTACCATAGATACATACAACGGTGAACCTATACTGACCAGTGACACAAACACTTCCAGATTTCCCCCACTGCGTTGATGACATGCCTTCCTGCTATCTACAGCATCCATGCAGAGCCACCTTATTATTTTGCTGACAAGTTGTTCACTCCTTCATGGATAGGGGAAGGAGACGGGAGCTACAAGAGGGTTATAAATCATCTGTTTCCTTCACAGAGATCTGACTTTCTCACTTGTTATCAGCGGTGGGAGTAAATTAGGTTAATTTGGTCTGTACTCATTTAGTGTTCATTTCTTTCTTGGAATTCTGAGAGGTTACAATTATGTGGTCAGCTTGTCTGACTTGAATGCACAGCTGGTTTAAGAGAAAAAAAAAACAGCATTCCTCTTATCGTGTAATTACAATGTAATATCACATATTTACAGTTTTTTCTGTCTCAGCTAATGAATTCTTAACATTTTTTAATTTAATGTAATTAATATATGATCTCACTGCAATTAAAGAGTATTTTTGCAGAAATTTGTGTCAGTATAAATGAATACATTTACCTTTACTCACTCTTACATTTATTCACTTAGCAGACACTTTTCTCTAAAGCTGTCACGGTTGCGCGTAGCGCAGACGGACTCAAGTGCAGAGAGTTCGGATCGACGTGCACGGAAGCCGAATCAGAATCCATAATCGTAATCGTGGGGCAGGCGAGGGTCAGGCGATCAGCAAATGTCGTGGAAAGGGCTAGGCAAAGAACGTGGTCAGGAAGAAACAGGCAAAGGGTCAAATTCGGAATGGGTCTCTCAGTAATACGGTTCGCAGGGAAACTAGGAGGCAAAACAAGGTTCCGCATCTGGGCTTCCTCGGCTTCCCTCTTTATAGTCGTTCCCATCAGGGAACGGCAGGTGTCGCGGATGTGCCAGATGCGGAGAACGTGACAGTACCCCCCCCTCCACGGGCGGCTCCGGACGCCCTGGGCCGGGAAGGGGGACGCCCCCAGGGGCGCGGAGCCGGGCACTCGGGATGGTCCCTATGGAAAGCGGCCACCAGGTCGGGGTCCAGGATGTCCGAAGCAGCCACCCAGGAACGCTCCTCCGGACCGTACCCCTCCCAATCCACCAGATATTGCAGTCGACTTCTCCGTCGGCAAGAGTTCAGCAGGGCTCGGACTGTGTAGACATCGTCCCCTGCGAGGGGTAGTGTCGACGGTGGCGTGGTTTCTACCGGTGGCTGATGGGTGCATGGAACGTTGGGTGCACTCGGAGGTCAGGAGGCAATTGAAGGCGGTAAGTAACCGGCGTAACACGACGTACTACCTTGAAGGGGCCGATGTAGCGGGACCCGAGTTTCTTGGAGGGGGTCTTCAGGTGAAGGTCTCGGGTGGAGAGCCAAACTCTTTGTCCGGACAAGAACGAAAGGGTGCGCCGGTGTCAGTCCGCCTGACATTTGTGGCGTTCCCCACTGCGGAGCAGGTGGGCCCGGACCGTCCTCCAGACGCGGATGCTCTCGTGGTGCCATGTCTCCACAGCCTGGACAGGACTTGGAGAGGTCTCGCTAGGAAACAGGACAGGTTGGTAGCCTAGCACACACTGAAAGGGCGACATACCTGTGGATGTATGAGGCGCAGAGTTGTGGGCATACTCTGCCCAGGCCAGGTAGCGTGCCCAGTGATGGGGTTTTTGGGAGCAGTAGGCTCGGAGAAACCGTGCAAAATCCTGTTGCAAGCGTTCTACATGGCCGTTGGCTTGCGGGTGGTATCCCGATGTAAGGCTGACCGTTACTCCGAGCCGGCCCCAAAAGGCCTTCCATACCCGAGAGGTGAACTGGGGCCCTCTATCGGACACAATGTCTTCGGGGAGTCCGTAGAGTCTAAATACTTGTTCGAACAGAATCTCCGATACCTCGAGAGCGGTAGGCACCAGTTTGCAAGCCTTGGAGAAACGATCTATGACGGAGAGGATCACGGTCTTACCCTCTGAGACCGGTAGGTCCACTAGGAAATCCAGCGCCACATGGGTCCAGGGTCGGGTCGGCGTAGGCAAGGGTTGTAGGAGACCCGCTGCCTTTTCGGGGACAGTCCTGGTCTGAGCGCAGGTGGCACAGGCCTGGACGAAGTCCCTGACGTCATCGGACAGTGAAGGCCACCAGAACCGTCCTTGGACCAGGGAGAAGGTACGTCGGATCCCGGGATGCCCGGCCTCCGGAGCCTCATGGGCCCATTTCAGCACCGTTCCGCGGAAGGAACTGGGGACATACGCACGATCAGTTGGCCTCCCGGGCGGTTCTGGCTCGCTGTCCTGGGCTTCTTGGATGTCCTGGAGGAGTTGCCACTGGACTGGGACCACCACGCATCCCTGGGGTAGGATCTCCTCTGGGTTGGGGGGCAGTGGTTCTGGGTCATGAACCCGCGATAAAGCATCCGCCTTCCCATTCTTGGAACCTGGTCGATTGGAAACAGTAAAGCGGAAACGAGTGAAGAACAGGGCCCATCGGGCCTGGCGGGAGTTCAACCGTTTTGCGGTCTCTAGGTACTCCAGATTTCGGTGGTCTGTGAGTACCACGAAGGGATTGACTGCACCCTCTAGCCAGTGACGCCACTCCTCAAGCGCGAGCTTGATAGCAAGGAGTTCCCGGTTCCCAATGTCATAATTCCGTTCGGCAGGGGTCATCTTCCTGGAGAAGAAGGCACAGGGATACAACTTGGGAGGGTCCCCTTGCCGCTGCGACAGGACTGCACCCACCCCTACCGAGGAGGCGTCGACCTCCACCACAAACGGCAAGGAAGGGTCCCGCTGTTTCAGCACTGGGGCAGAGGTGAACCGTGTTTTTAACTCCTGGAAAGCCTTTTCCGCCTCCGCCCCCCAAGGGAGTCTTCGGTCCTTGCTTGCAGTTAACGCGGTAAGGGGTGCGGCGACTGTGCTAAAATTACGTATGAACCGCCGATAGAAATTGGCGAACCCAAGGAAACGCTGGAGCGCCCTTACCATGGTAGGTCGAGGCCAGGAGGTCACTGCACCCACCTTCCTGGGGTCCATGGAAACTCCCTCCTGGCTCAGGATGTAGCCCAGGAAGGAGATTTGGCGTTGGTGGAACTCACTTCTCTGCCTTCACATACAATCGATGTTGCAGGAGTCGCCTGAGGACCGCCCGGACCTGTGGGATATGCTGCTCTCGGGTCTTCGAATAGATAAGTATATCGTCTAGGTAGACGATGACACAGTGATGCAGGAAATCGCCCAACACATGGTTGAGAAAGGCTTGGAAAACTGAGGGGGCATTAGCTAGGCCAAAAGGCATGACCCTGTACTCGTAGTGACCTAGTGAAGTGGAGAAGGCCATCTTCCATTCATCCCCCTCACGGATCCGGATGAGGTTATATGCACTGCGGAGGTCTAATTTTGAGAACCAGGTTGATCCATGGATCCCCTCCAGCGCCGAGGTAATCAACGGTAAGGGGTGCGGGTACTTGACTGTTATGGCGTTCAACCCTCGGTAATCTATGCACGGCCTCAGTCCCCCGTCCTTCTTACTGATAAAGAAGAACCCCGCCGCGGCTGGTGATGTTGATGGCAGGATCAGGCCCACTTCGAGGGCCTCCCTGATGTACTCCTGCATGGCCCGTTGTTCAGGTAACGACAGGGGATACACCCAGCCCCGAGGTGGTGTGGTACCTGGCAAGAGGTCGATAGCACAGTCCCAGGACCGGTGAGGGGGCAGTTCGGCGGCGCGGACCTTGCTGAAGACCTCTCGTAGATCCTCATAGTCCGGGGGTATGACCGGCGGGGGAAGGCCCTCTACCCCTTCCACCGACGTGGCCCGGCAAGGAAGCGTGAGGCAGGATGCGCGACAGGATCCTCCCCAAGAAACCAGCTCCTTGGTACTCCACCGAAAGACGGGGTCATGTCGTGCCAACCAGGGGTAACCTAAAATGACAGGGGTGTCTGGAGCTCGGATCAGAAAGAAGGTGAGTTTCTCGTGGTGACACGCGCTAGTTTCGAGCACGAGAGGTGCCGTCCGGGAATCAACCACCCCATCACCCAAGGGTTGACCATCCAGGGCTTTCACACTCAGGGTGACCTCACATGTTTTAATAGGGACATGGTGCGCTTGGGCAAAGCCAACATCCATGAAACAGCCCGCGGCTCCGGAATCTATGAGGGCGTTCGTCTGCACCCGGCTGGCCCCCCAGGAAAGACTCACCGGCAGACGTAGCTGTCCCCGGTGCTCCCCTGGGCTCGGCTTCGTTTCTGCGGAGGTCCCCTGAGGTGGTCGCTCGGGGCACGCCGCACGGAGATGCTCCAGGGACCCACAATAGAGACACAGTCTCCCCACCTGGCGCCGTCTCCTTTCCTCTTTCTTGAGCCGGTCTTCCGCTGGGCTGGTCCCCAGGGGTTGGCGACTTCGGCCAAGATTGTCGATGGCGATGGCTGTCTCCACAAACTGGTCGAAGTCCCCCTCCTCACCCCTATATGTGAGCTCGTCCTGGATCTGGGGATTCAGCCCTTCGAAGAAGCAGGTGAGGAGGGCAGGGGAGTTCCAGCCACTCTTGGCCGCAAGGGGTCTGAACTCAAGAGCGTACTCAGCCACGCTTCTACTCCCCTGGGTGAGACGCATGAGATAATTACCCGCTGCGCGTCCCGCGTGCGGGTGGTCAAAAACCGCTTCGAACTTTTCATGGAAAATGTCATAGGTAGTTCTGGGGCGAGTGCGCCACCCAGCGGAAGCCCACGCCCGGGCTGGACCGGTTCATAACGACAGGACAAAAGCGATCTTTGCTGCGTCCGTCTGATACATGCGCGGAGAACATTCAAAAACCAACTCGCACTGCATCAGAAAGTCCTGACATTGATCGGGCGAACCGTCATACCTCTCTGGGGTCGCGATCCTTGTGACCGTCCCCGAAGCCTCGGGGGGTGTGGGCGGGACAGGCTCCGCAGGAGTCGCGGGTGCACCCTGGAAGGCGGGGTTGAGAATACCTGCGGTTTGGAGGACCTGGATTAATCCGTCGACCTTTTCTTGTATGCGCTGCAATGACTGGGAATGCGTTCCCAAAAACTCGCCTTGCTTGGTGAGCGCTGCACGCAGGTGCGCATACTCTGCTGAGTCCTGGTAGCAGGCGGAATCTTCTGTCACGGTTGCGCGTAGCGCGGACGGACTCAAGTGCAGAGAGTTCGGATCGACGTGCACGGAAGCCAAATCAGAATCCATAATCATAGTCGTGGGGCAGGCGAGGGTCAGGCGATCAGCAAACGTCGTAGAAAGGGCTAGGCAAAGAACATGGTCAGGGCAGGCGAGGGTCAGGCGATCAGCAAATGTCGTAGAAAGGGCTAGGCAAAGAACGTGGTCAGGAAGAAACAGGCAAAGGGTCAAATTCGGAATGGGTCTCTCAGCAGTACGGTTCGCAGGGAAACTAGGAGGCAAAACAAGGTTCCGCATCTGGGCTTCCTCGGCTTCCCTCTTTATAGTCGTTCCCATCAGGGAACGGCAGGTGTCGCGGATGTGCCAGATGCGGAGAACGTGACAAAAGCAACTTACAACGGATACTACGTGGTGTTACTAGCGCACACACCTTATTCGCCAAGGTGACTTACACTGCTAGATACACTACTTACACTGGGTCACTCATCCATAAATCAGTGGAACACACTCTCTCTGTCACTCACACACACTATGGGTGAACCTGAACAGCATGTCTTTGGACTGTGGGAGGAAACCCACATAGACACGGGGAGAACATGCAAACTCCACACAGACTGAGAAGGGATCAAATCAACGTTCTCTCGCACCACTCAGGTGTTGTGAGACAGCAGCACTCCTCGCTGTGCCACCATGCTGCCCGCTCTTCTATGTGCATGTGTGGCTCTATGTAAACAATTACAAAGCATCAGATCATAATGTGCATTCTTTTCAGAGGGTATGGTATGAATGTACCTTGCTGATAACTCTTAGAAACAGGGTTGGGCATTTAGCCAGGATCCTGGACGTCTTACCTGCAGCCACTCATCCGTCTCAGTCTCCGAACCAATCCCTGGCTCGTCCCTCACATGGGCACCTGGCAGCTACAGCGCATCCCTCGCGGACTGCTGGTCTGAGGAGGATGAGGTGGAGAGCAGTGTGGGGGAAGCTTCCTTTTTACCACATTCCCAGTGGACAACTGCAAATGGCTCATATCAAAGGCCTGGCTGATGCAGAGTGTGTGCGTGTCTTTCCCGGCTGATTCCACATTCCGTTTTATCTGGTGCCAAGCGTTCTGTTTGACAGGATACACAAAGCGTCGGATCGTCATTACAGCATCTGGTGCAAAGCAGGGCCTTTGTCCATGAATGTGCTCCTCATAAGCGCCACAATGCAATCCCATAAACCTGCTGTGCTCTGTCTGACTGCAACAGGCTACCAAAGGTACAATGAAGAATTTTCAGCCCTCTTAATGAGATAAAAAGCAGTTCCAGGAGTACAATGGGTTACACTACGCCATGTTAAAAAAAAAATATATATATATTTTTTTAAGTATATTTGCATGAGAACGGGGGTGTGGTGGTGCAGTGGGTTGGACTGGGTCCTGCTCTCCAGTGGGTCTGGGGTTCGAGTCCCGCTTGGGGTGCCTTGCGACGGACTGGCGTCCCGTCCTGGGTGTGTCCCCTCCCCCTCCAGCCTTACGCCCTTTGTTGCCGGGTTAGGCTCCGGTTCCCCGCGACCCCGTATGGGACAAGCGGTTCGGAAAATGTGTGTGTGTGTGTGTGTGTGTGTGTGCGTGTGTATTTGCATGAGATATCAGCTAGAAGAAGTTAAATGATGTGTTTCATTGAGTTGCAGAGGAAGACTAGTGGGGCAGTGGAACGAATGGCTCATGTTCACACCCACAGCCTTGCATGAATCTCACCCACTCTCTCATTCACTGTCCTTAACCTCTTCGCCAGATCAAGGTCGCGGTGGTCGGGAACCTATCTGGCAAACACTGGCCACTACGTGAGTCAGGATACACCATGAACGGGATTCCAGTTCACTTGGAAGGATCTATGAATTGCTCATGAGGGATTGTTAAATGACCAAAAGTCCTCTGAAATGATGCAGGGTAAATTATACCAGTTACCCTTCACTGAAATTGTATCTAGTGGAATTGCTGTTTTCAACCCCAATGTTTTGTTTGTTGCAATTGTGCAGAGAACTAATGGAGCTTTTTCGTTTGTCACTTTTCTATAATTCAGACCAGTGTAGTTCTCATGTTAAATACACACCATGTTTAAGAAAAGTCCACTTGTCCAGATCTCGGCGGACCCAGACCTCTTCCCAAATAAAACATACGGCATACAACAATGCAGGGGCTTATTCTTTAGATAAAGGCTTATTCCGCAGACAAGCACAACCAGACCTGCCTGTTGTTTTCGTCCTACGTAAGACTCACACCCAAGCGAAACCTCATATACGCCTTTCAACATTTTCACAATTTGCACTCCATCAGGCAGAGTAATTGCAGATTTGCCCCCTGACAAGAGGGAGACAGAAAACCTCCTTTCATTTGATGCGCACACAACAGGGGTCTGCATTATTTACCATTACAGACTGCTGACTGGATTTTGGTGGGAGTTCAGTGATCTACACTATCTATAATGGGGCTGAGTTCTCAGCATTATTTCTTTTTAATCAAGGTGCAGTTGAAGTTTAGGTGTGTCTGACATTTGCGCACAAATGTAATTTGCACCTGCGGTAATGCAATGGCAATTCTGCTCAGACGGAGAGCAGACGCACTGTTCGTCCTGTCTGCATCCCATTAAACAGATGACTAAGCGGACCTATAGCTGTCTTGATTAAAGTTCATCTCCATTGAGATCTTGACATAGGAATGGAAGAAAAATAAAAAAAGATTCTTTGGGGGAAGTGAGGGGCTCAGTGTGACCCCTGTGGTTCCCCTGGGAAACCTTCATTACAAAGGCATTACTACGCAGATGGGAGCTGCTCAGCCTCTGGAAACTTGCCTTCTCCTCTCCTCTGCTAGAAGACAGCTGGAACTTTCTGAAAAAGCACAGCGGGAATTAAAGTGTGTTGTCGCACACCAAGTATTAATGTTAACAGACCTTCTAGCTGTTGATCATCTCATACTCATATTTTCTCATATGGATTGATCACTCAAGTTCACATATGTTTCAGATTTTATCCTTTCCTTAAATAAAAAACATATCAAACAAACTCAACCCTGTGCATCAGGGTACAACAGCTGCAGTAGGATGTGAATCTGCAATGTTCTGGTCATAAAGCCAGTGTGTTAACCACTCCACTATTCTGCAGTCACAGGGCACTGCATTCCCTTGTTTAAATGACCTGAGTAGTACCCGACAACAGTTGCCCACTTGACACTGTTTCTAATACCCCACTGGACACCAAGGTCAGTCCAAGGGAGAGCAATGCATGGGATGAAGTCCTCCTCTAGGTTGGAAACATGACTCCAAAAATTGTGCACTTATGCGTACATTGTACAAAAACTGCATGGACATTCATTCTTGGGTTTTACATCTCAAAAATTACAAATTAAGTCCTTATTGGGTTAAGTCTTGGTAAAATTCCAACTCTAAGAGAGTATCAGTCTAGCAAAAACACAATAATGGTACACCGTAGCTTGAGCTCCTCTGCTGGTAGAAAAACGTGATGTGTGCTTGTGACGAACAGCGCTCATGTTCTGTGAATGGAACTTGGAACATAAACCACGTTGGTTCTGACACCGTCCGTGTCCATTCAAACGCTAAATGCTGACGCTGCCTTGTAGAAGGCGAGTCACTTCCTGTGTTGAAGCACTGGGTTCCTGATTTGGTTCAATTCCTCTTTCCAAATCTTCCCTTTGAAGAGCGGCCAACCGCTGTGATTCACTTAAACAAACAAACAAATCCATAAATAAGTAAACGCGTGGAGCAGGGATGGAGCTTGTGCCTATGAAAACGTGTGGGTGTTTAAAGCTACAGCAGACCAATTAGCACCTCAAACCCCGTTGCGTTGTGTTTAACAACGTGAAGGGAGGAGACATGCAGTGAGTCAGTGGTTTCTTTAGCTGCCTGATTGACAGCTATCTCCCCACAGCCTGAGCTGTTTGCCAGGTTCACACTGGAGTCACAGCTGGCAACTTTCACCATTCTGTCATCTGATAATTGAGTTCTAAAGAAACCTAAAGACAACAAATCCTACATGTAACTCACAATTAAAGGCAAGTTCTACAAATATGATGCATTTTATTGTTTACACTGGAGGCAAACTGTGCATTTCACTTTATGATCTTCATCAGTCTTTGTTCTTTTCTCTGATAGGGCCTTGTAAAGGGTACAATACGACAGGAAAGGAAAAAGGGTAAAATAGAAACACTATTTCAAGAGAGCTCCCAATAACTCAGTTTTGGCTGCCTGTGAGTTTTAAACTACTTTATGGGATTGTACCTATGCCTCCTCAAAAAATGGAAATTAAATACAAACTAATTAAATATAAACTTCTCTCTGTTATCCAGTCTTAATTCATTCCTAAAAATGCAGTGAATATCAAAAATCCAGGTCATTACGTTTCTTACTCCATCATTTGCTAAGTGAAAAATTCCAATTCGTTCCAATCCCATCCCAGTTTCACCCCAAAATCACCATAGATGATGTACAATGTTGCACAGAAGAAGGTGTTCAACATGTTGAACAGAATGAATAACAAAAGAAATATTATAGATAAAACACACACACACACACACATTCTCTGAACCGCTCACCCCACACAGGGTTGCGGGGAGCCGGAGTCTACCCGGCAACACAGGGCATAGGGCCGGAGGGGGGGGGACACACCCAGGACGGGACGCCAATCCATCGCAAGGCACCCCAAGCGGGACTTGAACCCCAGACCCACTGGAGAGCAGGACCCGGTCCAACCCACTGCACCACCGCGCCCCCATAGATAAAACAATGATTTCATAAAGTTAGCTTATGATGCTACTGTGCGTGGACTGGCTTGAGGAAGACAAAACCTGTTAATCACATTTAAGTAAATGAATAGAAAATTAAAGCACAATGGTGGAAAACAGAGGATGGAGAGAGAAACCTGTGTGTGCGCAAGCAAGACAGAAGAGTGCCAGAACACAACTGAAAGCCTGGATTACGTGATTCCTACAATGCAGTGCATCTCAGTCTCTCTCGCACAGCGACTTAGTGCAATTTCCAGACAGGGTCTCAGTTCATCGTGTTGGACCGAACGTCATCGACCTGGACCAGTTGTCACAGATGGGATAAATGAAAATCCAGACCAATCAAAATGGTATTTGGTATTAATAATTGTGGACTAATAAGTGAAAAACCGGCTGTCAGGAGACCCAGCAATGGAACTGAGTGTGTTCTGAAACCTTTAGTACCACGGCCATACAAGACATACCGAGTAGCAACGTACAGCAGTCACCCCCATCGTGCTGTGCGAATCCATTAGGGCCACAGGATGAGGACACTCCTCTCTGTATGACTGACAGTGGCTTGTAGACCACAGCTCCCAGGCGTGTTGTAATTCTCACGCAGAACTGCAAATCAACCACTCTGCAGTCATGGTGCAAGTCCCCACGGATGCAATTTGGGTCTGAGTTATGTTTTTATCGGGAAGCTTGCCGCCAGCTGTCGTAAAGCACTTCATGCCTTTTTGAAAACCACAGGCAGGCGTGAGTGAAACGGAATGCTGTCGTACATCCATCTTCAGAAATATGTCCAGCACCAGTGGGGGGCAGGCACATGCATCTCAGGGCGTAACTCAGGCCTGCTGCTACAGACGAGCAAATGGCAATCGGTGCCTTTCTTCCCTGCTCAATCCTTTCAGAGTAATTGCATCTAACAACCATATAGCTACTACTTACAATGAGCAGAGTGGGTTGTGACATTTTGTCCTTCTAAGAAAAGACCAACTGTTTAATGTGATTTCAACTACACCCGTTATCTCTATGAACACATCGGAAAAGTAGCTTTCAGATATTCAACTAAAAGGACAAATAAGTAGTGTCTTTCTGTTGAAATACAGAAAAGCTGCTCTAACAGTGCCTGACAAGGTAGCTGTGGTCCTGAAGTAATCAAATTTGTAATAACAGCCAAGTATAAAAATATACAGCATGGTCTTGCTTGTCTGTTCTTTTCATACCTAATCAGGGGGGATTGAGGAGCAATATCAGCAGGGGGACCATTTTGGTTTCACTGTCACTGGGTTTCTCTAGACCCCGTGGTAAGTCCTCAGTAATGCCAACTCTATTGGTACCCTTCCCAGCAAGTATCTGCAGCCAATCAGCCGCTTCCATTTGGGCTTCCCATCTCAAGCCTCAATCCAGACTCAGATGTAGGAGTGCAGCTCACCTCTTCCTTCTGATGAGACAGTAAAGGGTATTATCTACAAATTCAGCTCCCAGCTGTGCCCCATCATCTTTTTGGTAACCCCATAATGCACTCTTGCAGTAAACCCCCACACCCAACCACCCCAACCTTCTGGCTCTTCGCAGACTGTTCACCTACTGTTGTGACCCCTTCAGCATGATGCTCTCTTTGCCGTGGTATACGGATGGGGAGGGGGGGTCAGGTACTATTCGTAAAATCCATAAGAGATTGTGTGTGAGTTGGACAACCAGAGTAGTTGTATGGATACCACCCCAGGATTACATTTATTGAGTCCTTCCAACTAGAAAGATCCTCACCTGCAGAAGACTCAGTAATGCTACCGCTACTCTACACCATTAATCATACTGTGGTGGATTCCACTACAACAGCATCATAAAATACTCCAAGGAATAATCTGTCCTGAGGACACATTATTCTACTTTCTACTGCTCACGTCTCATTAATGAGCATAAAAAAATACTACAAATGTTACTAATGTTAAGCCCGCAGGACAATGGAATCATGTGGTCACTGAAAGTGTGAACTGTCAACACAGATTTCCAGTGTTTCAGAGAATCATGCTCATGTTGGCAGCAGTAATACAAAGGTCAGGTCTTTGATACAGCCCTTCTAATTACTCTGACTGATGCATGCTGGGAGATTTTTCATTTTCTGTAATGATGGAATAATCTTTTCTGCTTGTTGCCACACTGACACAGATTTAGCTGACAAAAAGTGCACACTACAATTTCCTTTGTAAAGGGAGTCATTTTAAGTCACTAACAGTTGCTCCTCTTTTACTAAGGCAATTGGGGTGACACACTGTGCTCAACGGCAACAAAGCAGGTTTTCTCCTGGGACCTGAGCAGGCACACCTCCATCTATGAGGTAATGAATATCATTATGACAATTACACACACACACACACACACACACACACACACACACACACATATTGTCTGAAATCGCTTGTCCTGAGCGGGGTTGCAGCGAGCTGGAGCCAAATCCGGCAATACAGGGCATAGGGCTGGAGGGGGAGGGGACACACCCAGGACGGGACCTCAGTCCGTCGCAAGGCACCCCAAGCAGGACTGGAACCCCAGACCCACCAGAGAGCAGGTACAGGCCAAACCCGCTGCGCGACCGCACCCCCCACCATTATTACAATTATCAATACTAAAATATATAGCTGTGTTTTTGGACCCAAGTAATAAGTGAGTGTTCTGAGCAGCAGCCATACAGCTGTTCAGCATATGATTCATGGGTACAGGACAGGTATTCAGCACTCAGCGAAGTGAAAACACGGTGGCACGAAGTAAATGTCAGAGACAATGTAGCAGAACGGGTGAATCTGACTTTTCTCTCGGCAGGATGCCGGCGTTCACTCACGCGGTGGTATTTCTGCTTCATAATCAGAGAGAGAACTGGGCGATGGGCTGTGAACAAAGGGAATCCACTCACACCTCTGTCAGTGAGGTCAAACCAATCTGGCAGAGCAAACAGCACGAGCTCCTGCAACATCGGCCCTTTCCTACTGACTTCATGGACACGTGACAAATACTTTCACTGCACGTTTAGGAGAAACTAAACATACTATGGGGGTGCGGTGGCACAGCAGGTTTGCTGTGGCCTGCTCTGTAGTGGGTCTGGGGTTTGAGTCCTGTTTGGGGTGCCTTGCAATGGACTGGCATCCTGTCCTGGGTGTGTCCCCTCCCCCTCCAGCCTTGCGCCCTGTATTGTCGGGTTAGCTTCCGGCTCGCTGCGACCCTGCTGGGACAAGCGGTTGTAGGCAGTGTGCGTGTGTGTGTGTGTGTGTGTGTGTATCTGTGTGTGTAAATATACTACATTTCAGCAAAAGAAGAATTCAATTTTGTTATTTAGGACCTTTAGTGATTAAGTGGGTGTCAATATCTGTATCTTAAAAAGAAAAGGCTGGTACTTGTAATGTAGGAAAAAAGTTTCTGCTTGTTTCTGCTCTGTTTGTGTTCTGTTTTACTTTGAATCTCCCTATTCCCATTTTTCCTTTGTTAAACTCTTGCTTCCATTTTAGGCATCATATCATCCTTAAACACACGAAGGCTTAACAACATCACACTTTAAAGAAAATATTTATCTGTTTATTTTGTCTTAGAACATTAGCAACCAGAGGGGCTGGCAATGATGCCATCAAGTTCCTGACCATACCAGAAAGCAGGAGGCACACCTCTCTTACACCTCTACGTCAAACGACAGTTTATAAGGTACCTGGAACAAGGTCGTTCTCAGCTGGGAGAGAAAACTAAATCCCTTGTGTTACTGCACAAATTCAATTACTCTACTAACAACGAGCCCAATTTTTTCACAAGGAACTGCTGAGACAGACTTATGCACACAGAACAAAACCAGCTGTTCCATCAAGTCACATGAAGTGTGAAGCAGGTAGCAGGTAGACCGATGTCTGAGGAACTAGACTTAAGGTTACATTCTTCTGAAATACCACATCTTTCAAGGTATTTAACCATGATTATTTAGCATCTGCATCACAGGCACATCAGTATATCTTCACCCTTAAATTTTATCTTCCATTCTTTGAACTTTAAATCACGTGAGTCTTCCGAGTATTTAGATTTTTTTTACCTAATCCCGGTAACCTACTATTTTATTACCATGTTGGCTTCGGCAAGCTATTTGTTTCGCAAAGTGCACGTAAAGCGCTCTCAGAAAAGTCAGCCATTAATGACTTGAATGTATGCTCTGGGACCATCTATTGGGCCTTCTTGTCTGTGTGGTCAAGGCCTCCACTCTTACGACGGGTTTTACAAGACACCATCTCGCTGTCCTTTTCATGGACTGAATTAAAAGGGCATTCATGACCGCATGTGTTGCACAAGTTCCCTCTTGTACTCCTCATCTTCTCCTGACTATTTTCAGAAAACACTGTAACACATGCAGGTGGGAGTATCTCAGTGTGTGTCAAAGAGGCTGGAAGCTGTTTACTTATAATGTAGAAAGACAGCACTGTGGGCCATAAAGCACCTGTGTGGAGGACAGTTTAATGAACAGCTTCTCTTGTCTATCTCGCAAACAGTTCACAATGGAGAAGAAATTCCTCATTTTGTGGCATTGCCAACATGTGTGCTAATAATTGTAATGGGAGTCATCTTGTCAACTCCATTAGAAACATGAAGCGCTCATCTTCGGATTGCACAGTTTACGTTAATATAATGCCAAATACAGCAAGAAGGAGATTATTAATTGATCTATGGTAACGTACTCAGCCAACATCCCAGTGGGAGAAAAGCCTGTGTATTTGTTCTCCAATGTCCAGTGCTGCCATTAGACATGCAACTCAACATGTTGTTGTCTTCCCTGTCCTTTCTCAGGATTCAACAATTTCAAATCTATCATATACCTTCACTGCAATTAAAGTGGACTTGAAAAAAAATTATTTTACAAGTAACAAACTCTGTAGATACAGGAACACGGGATGCTAAGTAAAACTAGGAATGATCCTGCAGTAGCTTGCTTTCCTAAATTACTTTACATTTAATGAAAGACTAAAACTGATTTGTAGATAAATATTACCTTTTTGCATGCAGCACATTTACACAAACAGTTTTTTCCAGAGCACTGACATTTACGTAAGATATTAAATCAACCTGGTCACTGATTCAGTCTGCTCTCTCTAGAATAAAAAAAGGTAATTCATTAAGGACTGCAGGAGGAAGCCTTTTTTCAAACATTAACAAGGGATCCAGGTGTCGTTTAATTTTCCCCGTCAACCCTGTCCTCAGTCATTGAAAAAAACACACACACACACACACACACACACACACACACACACACACACACACACACACTTTCTGAACCGCTTGTCCCATACGGGGTCACAGGGAACCGGAGCCTAACCCGGCAGCTCAGGGTGTAAGGCTGGAGGGTGAGGGGACGCACCCAGGATGAGACGCCAGTCTGTCGCAAGGCACCCCAAGCAGGATTCAAACCCCAGACCCACCAGAGAGCAGGACCCGGTCCAACCCACTGCGCCACGACGCCCCCCCATTAAAAAACAAAATACATGTATTATGCTCAATTAAAAATTCTCTCAATCACGCTTAGATATTTATTCTGAGAAGTGGATATGCTTCTTTTTATTGTTTATTTCACTTGTAAGAGTATCTGTTTACCATTCTGTATGTCTGGGATAAATATATATCTTGTAATTTGTTGGCTGTATCTGCCCTGTGTCATGGTTGGTTCCGGAAGGAAGCGGCGGACCCAAGTGCAGAGCGGAATACGTGGTTTATTCAGGGAAATCCAAGAGCGGAGGTCAAGGTACAAGCAATTGGTCTTCGAGGCGCGAACGTCGTTACAATGAGAATCCAAAAGGCAAGGTCAGTACAAACGTCAAGCAAAAGGTCAATGGTCATAGGAAGGTACAGGAACGTAGGAGCAAGGGACGGGAGCGGGGAAGGAGTCAGGGAGCAAGAGGCTAGGAGATCGCTAACAACAAGGCTGAACAAGGTTCCGCATCAGCTGGCGGTCTGACGCATCCTTTTATGTCCCAGTCTGTGCCGCGTCCCAGGTGTTCCGCATCGGCTCGAGGGTGTGGGCGTGACACCCTGAAACTACGGATGTAAATTAACTGCTTTGCAAACTCTAATGCAAATTAAGAACTGTAAATAAACAAATTGACAAATTAAATTAATAAACTTTAGACTTTCCTATCAGTTTTTTATACATATTAACAGAGTTCAATTTCTAACTTCTCCCATTAGAAGAAACCTTAATTTGGATGCTAGCTGAGATGAACTTTCCATGCATTTTGTTTTTACCACCAGGCTGATGAATGGCTCATCAATACATTTATCTATGAGTCAGTTGCACATGTAAAAAAAGCTGCCATGCCATTAAAAAATGCTTGCTCTCTCATTCAGCTGCATGACAAATCATTTTTCACACCTCTGAGCAGGAGGCAACTGCTCCCCATCCTCGATGATGGGGCCCACGGCAACTGCTCAAGAACGTTTGAGTGTGAACGCCCATTTCACAGAGTGGTGAGGATGGAGAGAATATTAAGTATCACCACATATGTGGTCAAGGGATTTCAAATTTCACAATGGACCAATCCCTTCATTCACACTTATGCCAAGGTTAAATTTATTGTACAGGATTTTCTGTTAGCTAGGGAGGCTGCATGGGAATCTGAGTTGTGTGGATACATTTCAGTTCTATTGAATTCATCAGAATTTTGCTGGAATATTATTTGGAAGACAATTCTTGGTCCTTCACTTCAGAATCATTCTCATTACACTCATAAAAACAGTATAAAGATGTCTATCTCAAGGTATTGCCAGTCTTTCACTTACGCCATGCCCTTCTCCATTCACATATTTAACAGTTGTCAGAACGGCTGCCTGGGGCAGTGAGTGTTTTATTAGGCACTGTCAATGCTCATTAGAGAGTGAAAGGCAGTTTCAATTTAAGGATATCTCTAGACCCATCTCGCCTAAATAAAGGAGCGAGATGGGTTTCCTGGGAAACAGACCCTCTCCTATTGGCGAGTGAAAGATTTTAGTCGTGAGGACAGAGAGAGACAGAGAAAGAGAGAGAGACCGAGAGAGCAAGAGAGCACACACTGGTTGGGCGCTGCCCTCATGTACTCTAATGTCCTTCCCTAACGATGGCTCAGGTGGAGGTTCAGGTGACTGTATACATCAGCAGGTCTCCGATATGACACCGAGCACAGCCATGGAATGCATTTTAGGACAGCGAAGTACTCCAATGAAGGCATTACGAGCTTCTTAAAGAAGCCCTAAGAGCATACAATTTATCTTGAAGGAGAAATGAAGGTGTCAAGTGCTGGTTGGCACTGCAGAACCCAGACCTTGGCAGATCCTGGCTTCCAGTAATTATGAAGTTTAAAATAGCTGCATGTGAAATTGGCTTTTTAGAAAAAAGAAACACTAAAGTGAATCAGAGACCAAATGGATCTAAAGATTCAGTCTGTTATGTTAATGCTTTTGTTTAGCTTGTTTTTAACTGTGTATCACTGCTGTTATTAATAATATGACTTGTATGTCAGTACGTTGTTATGTTAAGTAAACATGAGTAAACAGGTTGGGAATGGATCTATACAAATGCAAAGATAACAAAGTAATATTGTGTGACCCCCCCAATGATACCCCAATCCCCTATTCCTGTATTCATGTCAGGGAACGCTGGGCTGAGAAGAGATGGGAAGATGGGAAAAATGGTTTTTAGTTCCCAGCCAGGTGAGTTCATCTTTGCAGATATGTCAGAGCACTGGAAACATCAACCTACAGCGTGCAAGAATGTTCTCCAAGAAATAACCTTCTGACCTTGCTGTTTAGAGGAGACCACCATATTTTTAGGGACAAGACTCACTGCCGGTAGATGGGTATTAAACCGTTCCCCCTCTTATGTAAAAGTTGAGCAGGGGTTCAACATTTTCTAAATTTACTCTAACAGTTGAGCCTTGCCCCATGTGAACTCATGCATGAAACACAAGCCTGAAAGCCGCTCATCTAGTATTTAATATCATGTTGCCTAAAACCTCCCAGTTATAGCTTTTTTGATTAGATTTTTTTTTTTTTGTGGCTGCAATTTAACTCATCCATTATGGGAGACAAGCTCTAGCTTTCTGCATTTACAATATGGAGAGCTAATGATCAATTATTGTCTCAGTGCAGTCTGCTTCTCCTCAGTTTTTACCTGTAGGTTCGTTAAATTCTTACGACTCATAAATCAATTCAATCAATTAAATGGATTCCCGAGTTAAAAATGGGTAAAACGAAAACAGTACAAGAAAGTATTTTAGATGATATTAATTTAAATACAGTATGTCAGCTGCTAAATATCAAAGTGCACACATGGAGACAGCAGACATGTAAATTGAACTTTAGAACCATTCAGGCTTCCTTGGTGGACAGGGATTTTAGAGATTTTACTAAGTTTAAGTGTCTCGCTGATGCCACTGCACTAGTAACAATCTCATATTTGGCCTGAGTAACTAAAAAAAAAGCTTCCAACAATACAAGAGTCGAGAAAGTCATGGGCTGACGTGTAATTTCTCATGTGCCTATAATTCATTTCTTACTAGATGACAGATTATTTTCTACAGGAAAGTGCATGCTGTGAGGGAATGTCTCCATTTATTTAGGGTGGTGTGAGCAAAGGGAGGGTGTATTGTGAAATGTTCATTTATTGTGAATGGAACACAGAAACTAAAAAGCAACATGTTTTTCAGAGAAACAATGTGATGTTCAGCAGTATTTCACAGCAACAAATCAGACTCCCATTCTATATTAAATCAGTCACCAAATTAATCGTTTTAGCTTCTAATATTTTTAGTGATGAGAACTTGGGTTGTGGGATTTTAAACTAACTCAGTGACGACACTAAAAAAGGTGACTTTACAAATATTCAGCCAAATATTCATTATAAATTCAAACCATTAAACAGTAGAGAACTTGCCCAGAACCATGCCAGACAAACATTCAGTGGAGATCTACATTAAAGAATAAACAAATAATGCCACATATAGGCTGCACCAATTAAAATTAGATTTTTTGTCAGCATACCCATGTAGCAAGGAAATCCAATAGATATCGAAGGCTATGCTAGGCCATTCCTTTTCTGTTTATGTAACCAACAGAGTTTTAAATGATATTTCTTCACCCTGGTTTCATTAATAAATCTTGCCATATGAACCAGAGTAAAGCATTACTTTTAGAGAACTGTTGGAGACAGTTCTCCTCCTCTTCTGAAGATAAATGTCTCCTCTGCATTCTGCATCTGACAAAAATAAATTACAAGCTTTTGCTTTAAAAACAATATAGAAACATTTTTTGTTTATGTGACAAAGGGTCCACTGTAGCAAGCAAAGCTAAAAGTTTGTGGAAATTTCACTTTAAAATACAGCAAACTTCAAATGAGTTTGGGGAAAGCAAGAGAAATATCATCTATTTCTTTGGTTTCTTGTCCATTAAACTTTAGAAATACAGTTTGACAGAAATAATGCTTCTTTGCAGCATCTGTCTCACTTCTGTACTGACAAAGTGTATTTTAGCTGCGGATAAAAAGTTATAATACTGTGTTGCGACACCTTGGCCATACTGTTGTTTCAACAGCCATCCCAACAGGCTTCCAAGATACAATTTTATACTTCATTTGTTGGATGTTCATGCTGCAAAACACCTTTTGGAAGTTGTATTCCCTGAAGTTGCATAGCATAATTCGCTCTGCAAGGTTCTGCCTCAATAATTGAGACATAAATCCTCACCTTTACTCTTGGTAAATAAAAAAGTTAATTAAACCTGATGTTCACCTGTCATAACACATCAACCATGGCTTGACCTCCCTGTGGAATATTTCTTGCCTTGTATACTTACACGGAGATGCAATTTACTCGAATCCCAAAAGCAAGATGATATTGCTATTTGTTGAGGCTTAGATCTTTCTCATTACATAAAAAGCCTTCAAAACCCAAGAGATGCTGACTTTTACCAGCTTTACCCTGGTTATATATGACATACAGCGACAACAAAAAATAAACAGTGCAGGATTTGTGAACAAACCTGTGTTCTTAACACCACCGTGTTGGTCATATAATAGTGAAAATTGTTAAACTGCCTAGTAATTTCACAGCCTAACACTAGCAATGGTATTTTTACCATCTGCCACTTAATATTCACAGCTCAAAAATGTGTATCTTACAATAATGTCAGAATTCTACAATCTCTATAGCAGCACTGTACTATACCTTCATATAATTAACACCATGAAATAAGTAGTTTTCAAATAACACACTTGGGTTTACAAAAAAAGTGGTGTTGAAAGAAGAAAGGAAAAAAAATGTGTCTGCAGTGATAAAAAAGAATGTTTAATGTACAGGTATTACTTGATATTCTGTGTAAAATGTTGTATAACTTTGCTAGCAGGTCAAGGGTGTGGACATCCTAAGTTTTTAAGGAATACACATAATATTTAGTTAGTGAACTGATGGTGATGATGACGACGAAAAATGCCCAGTAAGGGACATATAAAGAAATGTAAATGAGCAAGTGTGACCACTTTGCTAGGAAACATTGCGTTTTTCAGAAGGAAAACATCACAGCAATAATTAGTGCTAATTAGTGTAAAACTTGATGAACACTACAAATACTTTTTGAAAGACTTCATTTGCACATTGTGTGTTTCAGAGGAAAATGTGTTTCTTACGTTCATTACACTGTGTTTTCCTGCAATGATATTTAATGTCTTAATTTTTTTGTTGCTCAAATGCAATAAATCCACAACAGTATCAGATGGGTCACTGAGGTTGTACAAAATGCATGCAGAACAGCTGCTGTTCAAACAATTGTTCAGACTCTTAACGTTTCACTTCTGACAAACCCTGATGGACAAACAGAACAGAAAGAAATCATATAGCAGTTGTTTTTCAGGTAAAAAAAAAAGTGACTCATCCAGGACTACTGCCAATACTGTTGCTGCTCTTCATTTCATTAACACCATCCACACATTATCAATAACAATACTGTCTATCTTTACTGTCTCATGTTACTGCATTGCAACTATGTCCTACACCTAAAATTTTTTAATGTGTCATTGCTGCAACCATGCCAACTTACTGGAGAAGGTTTCCATATGGCACCAGGAAGAAACATCACCTGTCTCTCCCAGTTCACCCACTCTCGACAGCTCCCAAAACAGTGTGTGAGTCACCCTGTTAATCACTACAACAAATGGGATGTTGAATGTGTGCCCTGTAAAGCCCTTCTTTTCTCCAGATGTGATGACAGATCTGAGAACAACAGAACAACAGAATAGAGTTGAAGTGACTGGATCCTGCCACAGTCAAGTGAACAAATGAAAGGTGGAGAATGCATGCATTCTTCTCCATGTGCAGCACAATCCTTCCCTCCTGTCACTGCACATCCACTCAGAACTCAGATATGCTCTCCTTCACCTGGCAATTACCATAGATGGACAGTAAGGAAACTTTTCGAAGAAGAAAAATCTAAGCAGCCTTCCTTGTCAGGTTGCAGATTGCTCTTTGGGAATGAAATGTAATTTGAAAAATCCAGGCTCAGTTAATGTTGTAGCTTACAGATGTCAGTCGAGAGGACAGACTTGCTTCTATTAGTGATCCATTGTTGCCCGAAGCATGTGGTTCAGCTTCATGGACAGGTTCTCAGTAGACTGTCCCCAGCAGAAATTTCACATTTACCTAGACAGTAGTGCACCATTCATACCCTCCCTTCACTTAGTGGAGTTTTTTATTGTCAATTGAGGACACATGCTGATGGCTCTATAATCTTCCAGAAAATGAATGTCACAATTCTTAATTGTCAGCCGATCAATGAAATGCAAGACTACGCTTTCCCAGGACAGTAATAGAAGAGGTGATTTCAGCAATCATGCTCCCATTTATCACTGGTTTTTAAACTTAAGTGTAGTGCTGCAGGACCTTGTCTGCGTTTTCACAGGTTGATTTGCCATTTTATAGGCATTTAAATACAGAGAGGCGAGTGCTAAACTCAGGTGAGGAGTGACCATGGATGGATAAAATCACTCTCCATTTCTGTCAGCCATTAATGAAGCAATTCACCTAAATTCATATCCAGGTTTTGTGCTTTGTGAAACCGTGAATGCCCTTCACTACCTTTCAAACTGTGAGCCAGATTGTGGCATGAGACATGTAGACAATGCAAGATATAGGGAGATCAGCAATGCAAAGGATATTGCTTATCAATCTACACCGCGTCAATATTCAAAATTCATCAGAACATTTAGACCAAAAAATATGGACACCTAAGCACTTCTAAAAAGCTATGCTCCCAGATAAGAAAAATGACTCCCTTCTGCTTTTTTATCTAGTGTTTACATTTCAAAACAGAAATAAATAAATAAATTGCAAGGCATCATAGTCCTCGGAGACTCAATTAAATCTTTAGAATCAGATTGTTTGCCCAGGGCTTTGCTGCATTGAGTGCCATTAATTGTGGCCATTTGCCCTCCTTCCAAAAAATGTTCCAGCATATAAGAACTACGAAGGAGCCAAAAGGGTTATCCTTTTTTCCCATGTATACGGATCTTTGGGGCTGTTCGACGATATCTGCTTTTGAGGGTTGAATTAAGTATTGATTGCCCAGCCTGCCTGAGCTTATATAATAGCCAATCTCCATTGATTTGAATGGAACAACTTTTATCAAGTTTCCACAGATTCACAACAGGGCATGGATGCTGGGGCTTGTAGACCACAGAGTCAAGGTCACATTTGTGCCTACTAGAGCCTGAAGGCCAAGATGCTTAATAAGCCTAATGAGACAATCAATATAAGCAAAACACCCTATATTTCGTACCAAAGGAACGGATGAGGATCATGTGGTCCAAGTGATTTATCACAATCTTTGTCGTCAGACCAGCATGTCAAAGTCACTTGGAGGGTAAGCTATACCTGCATGAGCACACAACCTTATGAATATTGCAAATAAAAGCTAATGAGCATACATTACAGTGTAGTGTTTGACATCAAATTCAATTAGGTTCCAAGCAGCAAATATTTCTTCAGCAAAGTCAACAAATGAATATTGAAGCATTTCTGAGTGAAATCTTGCCGGCGACATGATGCCGCAAGGACACAGAATTAGAATTAGCAAACCATCGCTTCAGGCTGCTGAAAAGGAAATGTTGCACACTGATTGCTAGATCTACTAATATTCTCCTCATTGCTTATTGAAATAATAATAAATTCATGAGCCTTTATGAGTAAGTGTATAGTTATTGACTGGTCTGTTAGGGTGTGAATAAAATTATAACTAGACATGTTATTAAGGTTAATTGTTTTTCCTCCCTCTTCCTATTAGTGTCCCTGGATCATTTTATTGTATTTTCATTATTCTACATACAGCTCACACTCATGTTTAGAATCCCTTACAATATTTAACAAAACATCTGTCACCCATTGTCTCTAAATATTGCAAACAAAATCATCTCAGCCATCTCAGCCCTTGCTGGGTTGGTGTCAATAAAATGAATTATGAGGACTCTGGGTAATTTAACATTTCAGTAAATGTTTTTCACAGGACTGTTAATTTCTGCTCAAGTCTTTTGTTTGTGCCTGTTGTTGGTCTGGAGAACAGGGCTAATCATAGGGGTATTATCAGCTCTACATTATAACTGTCACACTTCAATGATCTAAGTTTGCAGTCAGCGTAACCACGCACAAGTAGACACACCCAAAAACACACAGTGGAAAGGAAGACAGTCTCCCGTCTAGTGTTCGTTAGGCCTATCATTTGGAAAGACAGTTACGCTAACTTGTTGATTTTCCTGGTTTTACATTTATTCATTTAGCTTTTGCTTTTCTCCCAAACAACTTACAACGCTAAGCTACTTGCAACTATTTACCCATGTATACAGCCAGCTAGCTAATTTTTACTTGAAGAACAAAAGACAGGCTAAACTTATAGTGAAATAAAGAATAAAGGGCTTGGCTGTTTGAAACTCCCTGATGTATGTAATATTTTCGAGCAATGATGGGAGAGCACACCTAACATTACTGAAAGATGTTACTGAAAGCCTGAGTTTCTGTTCCATCATTGCTCCATATTTTTTACGGGAGAAATTTGGGTTAAGTACCTTGATCAAGGGTACTATAGCAGTAGGTGATATTCAGCAACTTTCAGATCCAAAGGCAGCAGCTCTAACCACTACGCTGTCAGCTGCCACCGATAACAATATTAAAGACTTCAGAACTCTTTATTACATATAACATCTTTATTTCAGATTTGGTATAATACTAGAAAATTTCTTATGTATTTTAATTTGATTGTTATAGAACCCAGTAGTATTTTAAGGATCCACTGCAGCCTCCGAAACATATGTGGGCCTAATTTATTGCTGCCTGCCAAGCATGTCACTCTTCTTTCATCTGTTGTCCACTTCTTTCTGTGCAGCAGGTTAAATACAGTGGCACTGAAAAACGCTCAAGAATGCCATGCCAAAATAGTAAAAATTAGGCATTTGTGACCTTGAGCAAACATTGCAGGACACACCAAGGAACTCCACTGTACAAAGAGGTAAACATTTTTTACTATGTGAGCTGTAGCACCTGGTTTCACTGATGAAACTTTATAGAAGGGCCCTATTTTTCTTACAATGTTTTCTACCAACTCCAAACTCAAACATTAGCAATTTGTATAAGCAAGTGCTAGTCTCAGAAGTGCATAGCTGCAGCTCTCCTTTTCTCTATCATCCAGGTCCCACCCCTCAAAATGTCACTGCTTTTATCCCTTTCATTTCAGAACTTACATGAGGCCTACCAAGATTGGGGGATATATCCTTCCCCTCTGCTTGAGCAGAAGACATAGATGTGTTTGGACATTTTGAAACAGGGGGAACGACCTCTGGCTGTGGCAAATGCTCAGGAGACAGTGACAACTGCCTCTCCATCACGCAATATGTTTACCTCTCAGTATGCCGCCTGCTCTGGGTCCCCATGGAAACTAAGTCAGGGTCCCGTGACAGGAGTCTCTCAGCAGAGGAATCTACCAAGTTGAGAGTGGCAGAGCTGATGTTCTCCTCCAGGATGAAGACTCATTGTCAAGGTGTTCCTGAAGCCTGGAATGCAGGGAAAACCACGTTGGTCGCATGATGATGCATTACTCCCTCAGTGGGCTAACCTCTTCACATTTCCACCAATAATGCTGCAAATCAACAAGGCTGAGCAAGCCACAAACTCCTCCAGGAAGCAAGTTATCCCCGACAAAACTCGATTTGAACAAGGCTCCGTGCTCTGAAAGTCACGTTTATGCGCTTAACATCGATCCAGGCTCCACGACACAAATCATTCATCGACCCCTCTGACCGAGCCAGACGCAACGCAGCTTATTGCTCTCAGCTCTAAGAACCCAGGTATCATCCTCATGTGAGCAACTAGAGGAAAACAGTTTCACCTTTTGCCCGCATTGCACTGAATTATTTCTAATACTTATAACTCATTGGGATAGGTCATAACCAAAAAATAGAGCTACTGCTTACAAGATACACTTGAACAGACACTGAACAGCTGTTTTTTCTGTCAAAAAATATATCCACATATAGTAAAGTTTAACAGAAATATTTTTTCAAGATACAAGTACATTTTTGAATTCCATAGTGCTATGAAGCTGATTAATTTGAACTATGTATTTTTAGGTGTTTGTGAAGATTACATTCATTTCATAAAGTACACATTATTGGATTTGTCTTAATCTCTTTAAAATGCCTAATATTTTGAGAGTGATCTTTAATCCAATTGTGTTTGCTAGCCTAAGACAGACTAAAACAACAGGTTTTCATTTTGAATAGCCTTTGCACTAGTTTACTTTCAGTAAGTGACTGAACATGCAAATCTGCTGTGATACTGAAGACCTTTTCCTTATTTCTAGAAAATGTGGTTTTCCACAGAGGAGTGAAGGACAGGGCTTTGTTGGAAAGCCTTTTCTCATCCCAGACACTGATTTAAAACTGCATTAACCATCGTAAAGATTTCCCTTACCTCTGACGAGTTTCAACACCTCGCTGCCATCGATCATTACATTGAGTGACCTGGGCAATATTTTTGCCATCATTTTGACAACCTTTTATCGATTCCAAGCTAGAAGCCCTCTCACAGAACAATGATTCTCGCAAAGGATCATTTCAGGTGTTTAAGTAGAAAAGAAGCAATACTGCTATTGTTATCATCCTCATTAGCATCACCACAGAAAGTTTTATAAGGAAAGCAGATTGCACATTTTATTTCCAGCTGTATTTTAAGCAGCTTCGGAGAATAAAAAAATGGTGTGGCAGCCTTGATCACGGCACATATACATCTCGAGGCTCAAAGAAATTGCACACAGTAGCATGTGTGACATTAGCGCTGCAGGCCTATCTGCATGCCATTACCTACAACCCAGGAAGAAGCAGTTCTCATTTCATTTGACCTTGCAGATGACACAGTGCCCCAGGTTAGTGTGAGTATAACCCACCTGCTCTTGGAGAACAGTATGAGCACAAAGCTTTTATTATTATTTGTTGTCTAGACCACCTGTATTATCCAAAGAAACACAGAGCATTAACTGTTTACACTGTTAGTTATTTCTAAGGAACATTGCAAGTTAAATCAATTGATCAAGAGTGAAACAGCAAAGCTCCTCCTTGGACTTGAACAGGGAAATTTCAGTTCACAGGTATGTGTCATTAACTACTACGCTCTCTATAGCCTTCACAGGTAGGAGTTTATATGGGACGTCTTTGGAATTGAATCGGTAGCCCCCAGACAGCCCTGGGTCTCCTGCACTGCTGTTAGCCATAATTGCCAACTTGTGAAGGTGGGACAAGAAGGCCTGGTGCCACGGAAACAAGAACTGTCTGTGTCATGGTTTTGGTTTCCAGTGTCAAGAAAGTGCTAATGCTGCCATTGTTTTACCACTTGTTCTCTGGGCCGAGTCAACAGCTATAAATTCCAAAGTGTTTTTGTTGCCACCCAATTAGCTGCAATTATAAAATACATTCAGCTGTAACAATTATAGTCTGAATTACTGAGATGCAGATTCTGGAAGATACTGTGCACCTTTACTGTGCCATATTGATTTTTTTTTTAGAATTTAATGACGCATAAGAAAAATCAGAAGTACTCCTTGGTACTTTTCTGAAAATAATAATAATAATAATAATAATAATAATAATAATAATAATGATAAACAAGGATAAATTTGCACTAAAATGTTGTGCACACTGGTAGTGGTATGATAAAAATAACAGAATAACAGACCTATATTTCCACTTATTTAATGACATGAAATGCAAACTCTTACACTGTAATTTCAAACCTCTGCAGCTATTAGTCTCTTGATCTTGCAAAATATTCCTGATTATTATTAAATATCCTAGTATTTTTCTAGGCTTCACACATTTATGTTTGCAAGAGTTGATGTGCATTGGGCCAGATCACACATGACTATTTTAGTGTCACCTCCTTCACCGTGGTTGTCTGGTAGTGGGACATCAGTATAAAGAATACAGTGATTCGTGCAGTTTCTATGGTGTCGTCTCACCAGAATGAGAGTTACAGAATTAAACATGCAGCAGACGTCACAGGAACACCTGCTTATGCCTGCAGCCTGGATCCTGAGGCTTCAAAGATGTGCTCTGCAGAAAGTGGGAGCATTTTAAGTTAAAAAAAAAAAAAAAAAAACTTTTCATTAGAAACACCCTTTGAGAAAACTCATCTCCGTGCCTTCCCAAGATTTGAAAAAAACATCCAGCGGGAACAGAATAATTACAGCAAGGCAAGGACAGAAAAAGAGAAGTTCAAAAAACACCTAACAAAGCCATGAAAATATAACCTGATTGTACATGGAATGTTTTCAGCTCTTTCAGTTGCGTTCCATACACACCTGTAGCATAGCCTTCCCTTTGAAGGGGGGCTCTGGGAGAGCAAACCTCAATAGCAACTCACTTACTGCATGTGCCGCTTCACAAGGTCTCCATGGAAACACAGAGTGCTGGAGCATTGCAAACTTTCACTAACTGCATGTAACCAAATTAAAACCTCTTGGTACAACTGCGCTTGATTGAAGTGAATCTTGATTCGATTTTGAGGAAATTTCAAATGACACTCTCTTTGCTTCCCCCGGTCAACCTTGAACTGTTGGTGCTTTTTAAATCCACTTACATCCTGCGAGTAAGCTGATTGTGCAGTGTATTAAGTAGAGATGACTTCCATGTTTCTTTCATTTAAAATGGCCTTTCAGTGGCTAACAACACCAGTAAGCTCTGCAACAACAGCCCTTGTGTGACTTTATGCAGTTCAACACAGATCATTTCAGGCCTTATCAGAAGGGTCAGCCATCTTTTTTCAGTTTGGCATTAACAATAGCGACTATTAAATATGTATGACTGTAATTCTGCCAATGCTGATTTCACTGAATAAACCATTAGACAAGACAGGCCTTTAATGCGAATGGAGGCCAAACAGTTACTAAACAGAGGAGTGTTAGGGAAAACAGTCATAAATAATTTCGTGTTTGTCAAAGATATTAAGCCTAAATAATATCCCTCTCAAGCCAGCCTCAAAAAATTGCTCTGTGACATGGGGCATTTCATTATCACCGTAGTTTATTTTTCTTCTGCATTGGGGGATTTCAATGCAGAAAGCATGTGCAGATGCATATTATACAGTACTTACGCGGCCGTCATGCTGGCCAGAGGTGTAGAAAAAGCCGAGTTCCCTCCTGTGGTGGTAACAGTGAGAGAAGGTGGATAATTTGGCTTGGCAGAGCTCCTCTGAAGCGCACACATCCCATTAGTGTGTCGGCTCAGTTGATAAACTTGGAACAGAGTGACAATGACAAATGAAGGACATAACACAAAAATAAATGTAGAACCAAATTTTACATTTTTCAGGTGTAAAAAGGGAAAACGCAGAGGAAAATGTTAAACAACTAAACATGCTCAGCTTTGCACACAACCGCTCTTTTCCGAGATGGTTCCATTTCAATTAGCTACTTTAGACCATCATTGAGCTGCAACATCCCTTCTCTTGATTAATTGCTTAGCAGTGAAATACATCAAATGATGGCTCACCGGGAAGCAAAAGCGAGCTTGTCAGCTTAATGAGAAATCAATGTGCCTACAAGCCCCTCCAAAGGCAAAGTGTGCAACCTTGTGCCTCCTGTCACATTGAGGACTCTTCCGGTTGCTACACAGATTAAGCGCCTTGCATCACCACATCTGCAGACTTGTCCACTGGCAACCCCTTCCAAAGCAAGCAGTGGCTAAATGCCTTACCCTGAAAACATGGTAACTTTGATGTTAAGACTGTTTTGCTTCTTCATGCTTCTCTTTTAGTTTAAAGCCATTTTTATCTGGTATCACTTGTGTAGCTTCATATCTTAATGACATGCAGGTTAAATCAAAGCAAAACTCATCGGGAAAGCATGCGGTGATTCATGACAACTATTTAATTAAGCAGTAGAATATGAATCAAAATTATGGTATATTTTAAACCAGTATGGCTAATATTACACAGATGTAAATGTGTATACCATGTATCGTTACTGTCTTTGTAGTTTTATCCATACACCTTGCAGTGTTTTCTAGTTCTTGAAATTCCATAGTTGATTCAGGTGTCAGTAGCAGTCAATATCTATGTGGGGTTACTTCATTCCATTAACTAAATCAGCTAACTGGGGTTACATCGGATTCCGTGAACCTGATGTGCTTAAAGTAGCAGGCAGTATCAAAAGTGAGTAACTGACAGTTTGGAAAAAGTTGCTGTCAGTCAACTGAAATGTTTTGCAACAGCTTTTGTTAGCCTCACAGAGACTGCAGGAGCTCATCCAAGCTTTGATCGTTAGTCATTTTTCCATCTTGTTTCATGCCCCCTGCTGGTTGCTCAGACATGTCACAAACTCTCTGGGCAGACTGTGTGCTCAACGGCAATCTCTAGTGAATATTAACTCTACCGTCCCTCCAAACACACCCCGAAAACCCCTCGTTTCTACTCTCTTCCCTGGTTCCACTTTGATTTGGCACAGACGGGACACGTTGTAGATGTTTCAGACAAACCCCCTGCCATTGAGAGAATGCAAACTAGTGGGATGAAAGCACCCCAGTGGATGACAATTACTGACACAAAATGGTCCCATTAGCAGTGAATTATGGAAATGGACCCTGATTTATTCCATGCATTTTCCATGTAGCAAAAGTGCACTCCCACCATAACCTACGTGTACCGCATTAAGGCATTAGTGAGTCCAGGTAATGCACTCTGCTCTGTCTTTATCAACTCAGTTATTCTTATACTGCATTATGAACCTGGCTGACTAATTATCTCAGGTTCATGTAGGCTTTCATACAAGCAAGGGAGGAAAGTATATGAGCATTTGTCTTGTTGCGAATGAATCACATTCTACTTCACTAGCCAACAGCAAAATGTTACAGATAAGCTCACATTTTGTGTCACTTTTTTCAAAGCAGCCTTAACTTTTTTTAAAAGCAACTTCCATTGCAAAGGAACAAAACAAATAATGCAATGATCAGAAAAAGTCATATTGCATACAAATTCGTGTGAATCATAGCTTAAAGAAGTGCTTTCATCTTTCACGTGTGCATGATTGCTTATGTGATATTAGAAACAAACAGATGACGTGCATGACAAATCAATTTTATGCTCAGAAAAGCATTTTTTACAGCAACTAATATTAGTACAATTACCTGTCTTTTAAACAGAACAGCAAACCGGATATAAAATAATATCAAAACAATTAATATTAGGGATAAAACAAATATAAAGCCCATATTAAAATAGAAAAGCACATTTTTGATACTTACAGTCTAGAGTGTATTTGTAAATCACAGTTAAGACATTACAAAAGTGGACTCTTGGGCCTTCTCAGTGATGGTCCTGTTAAATATGATTAGCCAATGTTGAATCAGAATGACCTCGATGATAAAGATTTCACTCATTTATGCATTATTTTTATGAGGATGTGTAAGAGCCAAGACCTGTACCCACAATAAAACAAGAGACTTTTTAACAGTCTAGTTGTGCAAAAGAATGGGTGTAACAGGAACAATTGTAGAGGGAGGAAGAAGAGGATGAACAGCACCCCCTCAAGGAACCTGAAGAAACTGACAGCAACTTACATCAATACTGTGATGGCAAACTTTTGTGCTTCATCATTTGCTAGTTACGCTAAGAAGAAACAATCATCAGTAAGAAAAAATTATTTTTACTCATGTATTTTCAAACAAAGTGAAAAGAAAACGACCTGTTCAAAAGTCACATTGAAATCCAGTGAACCGGGTTAATTCAAAGTACAGTGGCATTTAGGAATGAAATTCAACTGAAAACAACCAAAAATCAGCCTTTGTCTTATGCAGTTAACACTATTCACTTCGATGTGACTTGAATGCTAACCTTGTTAAGTTAACCCATTCTATGGATCTTTTCAGCCTTCCTGTACCAAAAAAAAAAAGATAAAACACTTTGTATTTCCAAACTCATTGTTTTTTGATGGATAATTACAAATTATTATTAGGTAAGCAAGCAAACCTCAGAGCATAATCATATTATTGTTTAGCTATGACTGTGTATACCTATAGCTGTACTGTATATTGAGAAAAGCACCTGAGACTATATATATATTTATATACACACAATGTTATGACAAATCATGTGGGCTTTCAGCAAGTTACATAACCTAAAGGTTACATATTCTGTTAAAAAGCATAAATGACATACCCAGCATGAAAAATGTTAATTCTGCTTAAACTTCAAAGAATTTTAAACATTAAATACAAGCGATTTATCAATGGTTCCATGAACAAAAACAACTGGCTGGTTGAATCAGCAGCAGTAAGACCACAATGAAATTCCAGTGTTGGGATGAGGATTAAGTTTAGGAAGACTGTTGGAGACCCTGGGAGTTTAAAGATACCCCCAGAAAGAGAAAAACAAAAAGGCACAGTCACACAAGGAACACTGGGGAAGAATTTATCACATTAGGTAATTATGCAAACTCATCTTGTGAATCCCCTTAAAATGAAAACTGCTGGGCACATGTGAGAGCACACATTTGTTTCATTTATGCCTGCCTATGTACATACAGTACATGTGCCATCCATTTGCAAGAATAGTGACTGCGCTCTAAATGTAGAATGAGGCTTGTAGGAGGCACAGGAAAGAAGAGCCTGGCACCAGATTCAACCCGGTGCTTGACCCACCCCTTGCACGCCCTCCTCGGCGTAAGGCCTGCCCATGCAACTCATTAGCCAGCCAATTACCTGTACTGCCATCCTTCCACTGCAACCTTGAGTGACCCCTTAACGTTCTTTCCCTGCAGTGCAGTGGTCATTACATCTGCCAAGAGATTGGCCAGCACTTTGTGGGGGACAGAGTAGCTTGGGGTATAAATTACACTATTCCTTTTGAAAGAGAGGAATATTTCATTTAGATTTCATCTTTTCTTTTTTGTCCCCCTTCCTTTCTGTCTCTTTGGACCATTTTGCTCAATCGATAGAGGCACAGGGACGGATAGATTACACATTCGATGGTTAGGGGACTATGTGTGTGTGATGAATGCATTATTAATGCACATCAAATTGGCCCTTCAGGCCACCCTCTGTATAGACACTGATGATCTTAATTGCCACATAGGGGGCCCTGTCCACCAGTGTCCACCTAGTAGTTCCTGTGTTAGATTGCCCTCTACTGGTACTCTGGTTGTCTACACCAATGCTAATGATGCCAGCACACGCATACTCCCATACACACAAGTTTGAATTCTTTAAATACAGTTCTTTTCATAGTTCATATTCACAGGATTTAATTTCCTATGAAGTGTTGGAGTCGGCTCTTGGAAATGTATAAAGAAGCTACTTCACAGAGTTCTATGTGTTCTGCTTACACAGCAGAATGAAAACAAGGTACAGTACTTGCATTTTGAAGAATTCTAAAAATTGTATTTGTGAAGCAAACTTTCAAGAAGTCAATTTCTCTACATTTTATTAGGGTGTTCTAAACTTTCTTGAGGTAAAAATATGAAAACAGAACCTGCAGCTTCACTGGTAATAATCCTTGTCTTATAAATTCTGTGGATAGAAGGAAGCACTATGAAGTCAAATCCAACTCAAAACAACCCACTTGGATTTCTGGGTACAGGAGGGAACAAAAGTTATTTACCATCACCATTGCCTTTTCCTGTGCATGTCTATGAGGTGTAAACACAAAGAGAACATGCAAACCCACCAAGCAGCTCAGGAACTACTTGACCTGCTGTACCTCCATCTCCACAGATTCTACATTCTTTTGCTTGAACACATGGTAAACAAAAGAGTACTACTTGGTGATACATTAATCACTTTTTGACTTGTAAATTCTGATAAACAAGTAAACTGCATTATACTCACGATAATGTATATTCTAGGAAAACTTAACTGCCATTCTGGTATTCCCTGTTTTGATCCCTAAATCATGAGATGTTGTTAGATATAATGATACTCGTATTTATATTGTGTGTATAACTGGGTCAATTTCTACCTCAGTATCTGGAACTATGTGGACCTATTGTATAACAGACTACATTTGGCACATTATTCAAGGAATGGCACAACCCATTAACACAGGAAAGATTTGAGTCTTCATAAGACATAAAAACAAGCTTGGCAATATTTACTTTTGAAACCTACTATGCCAAATGTGGGAAGAAACTTAAATTTCATCGCATAGATCTATTTTTTCTTCTTTTTTGTTTTTACTGGGTAAAGCCAAGTGTAAAGTTGTTTATTTGTAAACCTCAGCTCAGAACCTCCAGTTCATGCCATGATAGTTCTCACTGGGCACCTTCTCAATGCTGGGGTCCACAAAATCATTTGGATAGTGCAGTGTTGTGTTTCTCAATGAAATTTGCAATTTTTTATATTCATTTACATTTATTCATTTAGCAGATGCTTTATCCAAAGCAATGTACATCTTAAAGAAATACAGTTTGTGCATTATATTCAAGAGGACAAGATGCCATTACAACTAATGATCACATGATGTGACCAGAATTCAGTAGCTGCAGCTGCAGAACAGTGTTGCAGATTGAAAACTTCTTGCATGGTCAACTTGAATAACCCTCTGGTTTATGAGTCATGGATCATATAGGGTATAACAGAACAATTTTATTTGTATGAGTACTTATTCCCATACTGCTTAATCTCCATCATGGCTTCACAAGACATCTGAAAACCACGAATGTGTAAGATACCTTTGTCAACATTAAAAGCAAAACATGGAAGCCAATTTTACGCTTTTGGTTAATAAACTCCAAAAAACAATCCCATAAGAATTCCCCATTCACCCTGCCTTGAAAGAAATACTTTTCTTTTTAATTGTACTTCACTATGTGTCAGATTTAGAGCTCTCTCTGGACTAAACCCGAAGAGACCTAACTTTATTTCTGCTTTCAAACGAGCAAAGCAACATACCGCAGATGGTATTCTTTCTGCTAAAACACTCCACCCCATTGAGAGGTAACAGTCCATCTTAATCCCTCCCAACCATTAAATGCCATTGAACTATTTGTTTGGCATAATTAATTAAAACTGGGGAGACCTTCTCTCTAATCTCCCCGCCCTTTAAGCCTAAACTCCCGCCCTATTGTTATAACTGCGCTTATAATTTAAAGGCTGGCATTGTTTCATAATTACAAAATTACCAAGGTTATCACAAACGATGGCCAAAGGGGAAAATGAAATAATGGGCTAATCTCTTACAAAAATAATTGAGTAATCATGGACTGCAGGTTTTCACAAAGATTACATTGGCAAGGGCTAAGAAGGGACCTGTCTTCCTTTTTGCTAGATAAAGGTGACAAAACGGAGGTCAAGGAAGATTAGAATTACAGATCTGAAACCTGAAGGGAAAGAATAATGAACCTCTTCCCTGTGTTTGTCATTTCCTTTCTGCCAGTTAATAAGAAAAAAGGCATCATATTTGTAGTTCAGGGAAATGAATCTTGAGTTACATCACAAAATGCAAAGCAGCAGGTGGCGTAGTGGTTCGAGCCACCATGTCTGGACTCCAAGATCACAGATCTGAATCCCACAGTATGTAGTATGTTTGAGCAAGGTATTCAGGCTAAATTACTTCAGTAAAAATTACTCAGCTGTATAAATAAGAAAATCCTTAGGAATAGTTTGATTGGTGGCATAGAGAGTATAGCAGGTGCCTCACAGGTCTTTATTTTGAATCAAGCTTAGTCTTTGGAGCTGGCATAGACAACAGGGTGGCACAGTGAGTAGTGCTGCTGTCTCACAGCCCCTGGATGGGGTGAGAGGATGTGGGTTTGATCCCCACTCACTCTGTGGAGTTTGCATGTTCTCTCTGTGTCTATGTGGGTTTCCTCTGGGTGCTCTGGTTTCCTCCCATAGTCCAAAGACATCCTTTTCAGGTTCACCCCTAGTGTGTAAGTGACAGAAAGTGTGCTCCACTGATGTATGAATGAGTGACCTATTGTAAGTAGTGTATCTAGCAGTGTAAATCACCTTGATGAATAAGGTGTGTGGGCTGATAACACTATGTAGAGTTTGTTGGAAGTCACTTTGGAGAAAAGTGTCTACTAAATAAATAAATGTAAAGGTATGTTACTTGGGGGTGCGGTGGCGCAGTGGGTTGGACCTCAGTCCTGCTCTCTAGTGGGTCTGGGGTTCGAGTCCTGCTTGGGGTGCCTTGCGACGGACTGGTGTCCCGTCCTGGGTGTGTCCCCTCCCCCTCTGGCCTTATGCCCTGTGTTACTGGGTTGGCTCTGGTTCCCTGTGACCCTGTATGGGGCAAGTGTGTGTGTGTTACTCTGACTGTCCTTTGGGTGCTCTGCTTTCTGCCCACAGTCCAAAGACATGTTTCCTGTGAGCTGGTAACACTGAGTTGCCTGTAGCGTGTGTGGATGAATAAGTGTGTGCTGTTGTAATGTGATGGACTGGCATCCCATCCAGGATGTACCCTGTCTCACACCCTATTCTTCCAGCATAGGCTCTGGACCACAGTAACCCTACACTGGACAACTGGATTAAAGGTTGCTGCAAATTTGTTTTGTTATTAACAAGGGGTGCAACCAAAGGGCCTCAGAAGCCTTGAGGAAAACAATTACATGGGTCTATTCTGAGTGTTCACTGAGGCTCTTACTTAACCTGAAGGATCTGATCACCTACATAACTATGGACAAAAATAAGTGTGTTTGTCCTGATAAAGGCTCTTAGTCCAGCGTGTCCGTGTGAAAAATGAGTTTAAGATCTATCCGTACAAACATTTTTAATGGCGCTGCACAATAGGCTACCAGCTGCTTTTGTGCACTTTTATTTCCACTAAAACCTACCAGATAATCCAATCACTGTGTACACAATAAATATGCAGACAGCCTAATACCGTAAATCTGGGATTTGCTTTGACTGACAGCAAGGCTTCGCTTAGCGCTGACGCGTAATTGAAAGTAAATAAACGTCTGGATAATAATGTGCCCGGTGTCTGGATATATTTAGGCTTCGCGGGAAATCATTACTGCGAGTACATTCAGTTTAATCATACCTGTAATTCCGAGGAAAACGGTTCTCACCGCCACTGACGCGTCGACGGGGAGAAATCTTCACTTACTTATTTGTTCATTTTGAAATAGGTACCGGGCGGGTACATATTATTGATATTCGCCTCAGCAGTCGTTTTGGACGTTGACATTCGGCCGCTCTCTCTGCTTCGCGCTTGGGTGTGTTTCTCTCTGGTTTTGCAGTTCAGGTACCTTCTCTCGCAGTGCTGCCATAACTTTGCGTTTGACCGTTCCTTTTTGTTACTGCGTAACTTATTGTTCTCCCAAATCTCTGAAAACTCGTCATTTTCAACGTGTCCTCGGGCGCCGATGGTCTCGCGCTGAACTACTGCGCGGGAAGAAGCGTCGGCGCGAGAACATGATTATGTCGGTTACTGTAGCGGATCATCGACGAATGTAGAAGGTACCAAAAGTGGTGAGCTTTTTCTCATTCGTGTTGCGTATTATTTTAAAGCTCTTTTTTATGAATGTACGTTTTAGTTTGCTAGTGGCTTACCTACCAGCAAAACACACACATCATGATCAGAAACCGCTCGTCTCATACCCGGTCGCAGGGAGGCGGAGCCTAACCCGGCAACACAGGGCATAAGGAGACAAACCCAGGACGGGACGCCGGTCCGTCGCAAGGCACCCTAAGCGGGACTCAAACCCCAGGCCCCGGGGAGAGCAGGACCCAGTCAAACCCGCTGTGCTACCGCACCCCCCTACCAGCAGCCTCCCTGTTAATTCTATGTTATGGATGGATGGATGGATGGATGGAATCCGAGGCCATGGTTCTCAGTCGGAAAAAGGTGGATTGCTCCCTCCGGGTTAGGGGGGAGTTGCTCCCTCAAGTGGAGGAGTTTAAGTATCTCGGGGTCTTGTTCACGAGTGAGGGAAAAATGGAGCGGCAGGTCGACAGACGGATCGGTGCGGCGTCCGCAGTAATGCGGTCATTGTACCGGTCTGTTGTGGTGAAGAGGGAGCTGAGTCGTAAGGCGAAGCTCTCAATTTACCGGTCAATCTACGTTCCTACCCTCACCTATGGTCATGAACTCTGGATCATGACCGAAAGAATGAGATCGCGGATACAAGCGGCAGAAATGAGTTTCCTCCGCAGAGTGGCTGGGCGCACCCTTAGGGATAGGGTGAGGAGCTCGGTCACCCGGGAGGAGCTCGGAGTAGAGCCGCTGCTCCTCCGCATCGAGAGGAGCCAGTTGAGGTGGCTCGGGCATCTGTTCCGGATACCTCCTGGACGCCTCCCTGGGGAGGTGCTCCGGGCTTGTCCCACTGGGAGGAGGCCTCGGGGCAGACCCAGGACACGTTGGAGAGACTATGTCTCCCGGCTGGCCTGGGAACGCCTTGGGGTTCCCCCAGAGGAACTGGAGGAGGTGTGCGGGGAGAGGGAGGTCTGGAGTACTCTGCTCCGACTGCTGCCCCCGCGACCCGGCCCCGGATAAAAGCGGAGGAAGATGGATGGATGGATGGATGGATGGATGGATAAAAAAAATATGTGTTCGTGAAAGAAACTGCACAAATATTGCAATATTTTGACATTTTTCTCAACCTTGCCTTCAGATGCACTTTTCACGCCCCAAATTTCATTCTTCAAATGTCCACTTCGTATAGCCTACTTTGGGTGTCTCATGGGAGAACAGAACCAGTCCTTAAACACATTAGCAAGTCACTAATGACACTATCAATTAAATATTACTGCAGGCAGAAAAAGCACCAGAAGACACGCTACAATGTGCGTTTCACGGTAGGTTATATAAATATGCAAGGAGGCCAGGTTTGCAACAGGTTGAAGTGAACTAATAGGTAGGGTGTACCTTGCTCGAGGATGTTCAGCAGCTGTGCTCGGCACTTTTGTAACAGGTTCGTCACCATCAGGCACGAGGACCGGACGCGGGTAAGTCTGTGGACCCAATTGCGGGTTGGACTTTAATCTCGTAGGTCAGGTTCAAGGGACAAGGCAAGATCAGAGTCAAGAACAGGCATGGGTCAATCCAGGGATGAACATGGCAAGACAAGCAATCCAAACTCAGTGGTCAAACAGAGAACAAGGGTCAAGACACGAGCAGAGGCCAGATACAAACACTGACTACCGCCACTGAGACCACAACAGCACAGCGCAATTGCAAGAATCCATATCGGCGGGTGGATGCGGAGCTCCTTTTATCCTGTGTCTTCTTGATTGGAAGCAGGTGTTGCTGCTGCGCTTGTTGTCGGGGGCGTGACAGTTACTTTCTGAATAAAAACTTTTTCATAAGATAGCCACCCTTCTCACATATCTGAAAAAATATGCATCCTTGAGCAATGAATTTAATCTGGGACTGAGAGTTTCGGTTTTTCATCTTGCATTTTCTGCCGCAGACAAGGCCAACACGGTCAAATTTACCATCGATGATTTATTGTCATTACAGCGTTACAATTACAGATAAATAAAAACTGTCACGGGAGCATTAGGAAATTAAGTGCCTGAGATTCTTGTTTAATGGCAATATGTTTGGAAGCATTCATTAATTGATTAGAATCTAGGCAGTAACCACCGTTCTGAGGAGGCAGGAAGCCCCAAGTTGGAAGACAGATGCCGTCACATTTCCAGAATTCTCCCCCAGATGCCTTTGTTGACAGATAAAGCGGGAAACAATGTGCACCAATTCCGGGGAAAGAAAGACCATCACGCAATAAATACAGTCTAATCCTCAGAAGACAAATTTGGAAACTGCAGACAAACACTGTGCAGCAATGCAAATGATAACAACAAATAAGCAGAAGGATGGAGACTGACAAAGCTGCATTTTAACAGCACGCGCACACACACACAGACACACACACACAAATGCGCACACACTCAGGCAGGCACACAAACTAACACACTGAAAAGTCTCAAACTTTCCCATTTTCAAAGCACAAGCCTGGGATAGACTACCTGTGTTAACCATGTTTGTCTTTACAACAAAAAGTGCTTTAATATGAAATATGTGTTAAAGGGCTCGTGTATTACCTTTGGATAGATGCTGTATTATGCAGTACACACACACACACACATTTTCAGAACCGCTTGTCCCTTACGGGGTCACGGGGAACCGGAGCCTACCCGGCAACACAGGGCGTAAGGCCGGAGGAGGAAGGGGACACACCCGGGACGGGACGCCAGTCCGCCGCAAGGCACCCCAAGCGGGACTGGAACCCCAGACCCACCGGAGAGCAGGACTGCGGTCCAACCCACTGCGCCACCGCACCCCCGTATTATGCAGTATTTACAGCAATATCATATTTAAATGTAATATACACATTTATTTTTCTTTTTTCCAGAAAAGTAGCTTTGAAATTAAATCATTTTTACATAGGGTGTGCAGTGATGCAGTGGGTTTGACCGGGTCCTGCTTTCTGACCGGTCTGGGGTTCGAGTCCTGCTTGGGGTGCCTTTTGATGGACTGGCTCACCATCCTGGGTGTGTTCCCTCCCCCTCCAGCTTTATGCCCTGTGTCGCTGGGTTAGGCTCCGGTTCCCCGTGACCCCATTTGGGACAAGCGGTTTCAGTCTGCGTGTAAGTGTAATTATCATATATAACTTAAGATATATATTCTATTGGGAAAATACTGACATGTAATTTAGTTCTGCAGCCTATACAGCATTATATATAGTTCTTTAGACTATATTAATGTTTAACATGCTTAATGTGGCTTTTTTTTTGAGAACCTTTGATTAAAGAAATATAAAAAGCATTGCAGGGCAAAGAAGGCGAGGAAACTGCCAGTACAATGCCCTGCATTAAACACCGTTTTTTTCTGTGTTTTTAGTGTTTTTTCCACTAAAACTTCTGACTCCTTTCACTCTACTTCTCTAATTCTCTGTGTTGCCTTATTCATTTCTTTGTACCTTATGATTGTCTGTTCACTCTAAGGTTCACTGTTCGGAGCCACACCTTAAAAAATTACTATGATACATTTGTGAGACTATATACAGTATTTAAGTGGATTTGGTAGAACAGATTTAAGAACGGGGCTTAATGGAGTTTCTGATAGACAATCTTGAGACTGAGGACCTCTAGAACGGCCACTGCTGGAGATATTGTTTGTGGAAATAATCTCCACTGTCCTGGATGAGATGGCAACTATGATTAAGGTTACAGTGCTTGAGATGAGGGGCGATAAATAATTGGCGGTAGAGGAGGACCTTGAGGTGGTGAGCAGGCTGAACATTCGACATTTCAAAGCTCTATAACCTTTCTGCACGCTCACTCACTCTCATTGGGCTGTCAGGGTGGTGTTTATAGCTCCGAGGCTCTCCGTCTCCCAGTCTGCTCCTCATGCATGAAAAGTTCAGGGGGAAGACAGCTATGTTTCTTTCCAAGGATGCCGGAGACTTTGTTATGAGCGGAAATCAAAGGTGCAGGCTGAATCCCAACGGCATGAAGCAACCTGCTCTGTCTTACACACAAATCATTTCAGATGCAAAGTGACTGAAACTAAGACAGCAGTGATGCTTTGCTGCTTGCACTTAACACACATGATCCCTCACACAAGAACACCGAAAAGGTTCAAGTCGGCTGCAGTTCACCTGTCAGGTGTTCACTAGGAAACTGTACGCAAACCAAGATGAGCTTTTTATGTAGTGTCAAAAGATGCATCTGTTTTTGGGGCAGTAGGTGGCGTAGTGGTTAGACCGGCCACCGAAGGACCCAGGTTCAAATCCAGTATGCTGCCGCACCTCTCTTGAGTAAGACACTTTACCCTGAACCAATACAGTAAAATCGTCCTACTGTAAAATATGTATGTATTATAATCATTATAAGAAGCTTGTGTTGGAGAGAAGTGTCAGCTAAATAGTCATAAATATTTTAATGTAAATTTGTGAGTGTTTAATTAACATATTTAATATTTTCCTGGGTGTTGTACTTACCTCTATGCCAGACTCATGTATTTTGTGGTTAAAGCACCATGACCTTGTCTGTTACCCAGATATAAAATGTTTTGAATATCATAGTCATAGGAAAACATGACTCTGATGGCAGAAGTACTTAATATGAAATATAAATATTTTAAAAGCCGCTCTCTATTGGTGCAACACCTGCATAAGTAATAAATCCAGTGATAGATAGATAGATAGATAGATAGATAGATAGATAGATAGATAGATAGAGCTGAACTTGGGTAAGTTTTGTTAGACAGTGCCACCTATAGACTGTCGAGGATCTTTACATCGTCTCATCATTTCAACAAATGTATTGTTGTACATTGTACATGTATTGTTGTATGAAACAAACTGATACGAAACATTGACAGCATTCAATCAGAAAAATCTCTTACTCTAAACTGTAAAATCAATTTCTCTGCTCAAAAATTCGGACATATCAAGTCGGATTAAAAGAATTGCGGTGGAAATTAAAAAGCTAACCCTAACCGCCAGTCAATGTTTCATGTGTAAGTATTCCATCGTATGTAGTGTATTTTCCATAAGGTATTACGTCGGCATTTATTACGTAAAATGTAAAAATGCATTTATTTTTTATCCAAGAAATTTCGTTTCGCTAATTTATAATGGTAAATCGGTTAAAAACTTTATACAATAAAAAAAGAACAGGCCATGTGGCTTATACTTTTGTTCAACCGTGAAATTACTTTTTCCACCCCACAAAAGTAACATAGCAGGAAAAAGAAACTACACAAAACTACAACCAATAGAAGGTACGATGACGGGAAATAGCTGTCAACAGCGAATAGCGCGCTGGGTGTTGTAGTTTACGGCATCCAAGAAAGAAGACCCGCGGAAGTCTTCGAAAAGTCTCAGAAACACCCTTTCCCATAATCCTCCACTTTACGCGCACGAAAAAACGTTCTACGCAACGATACGCGAGACGCAAGGTCCAGCAGCCTGTGGGGTCGGCCATATTGGAATCTGGAGTCTGTATAGTCCCCTGAAGACACTGAGTGACGGCTTGTTTTGGAGGCTCTAATAGAGGTATTCTTTGCCGATATTGTGAGCATTTGAGCCAAGACAATTCCAGCCGGGCGTCCGCCTTCTCCAGACGGCAAGCTGTCTCTAACTTAAGTCGGAGCGATGAGCCCCACCGACGCCAAGCGAGGAGCTAAGCGCAGGAAGAACAAGCGGGGCGGTGGCAGCGGCAGCTGCAGCGGCGGAAAGGCCGGAGCTCCGGGCGCGGGCCGCGCTCCCCAGGCGCCCGGGACGCCCGCGGTCATGGGCTTCCTATCCGGCGGCGACGCGACCAGCGCCACGGGCCTCAGCGCGGAGGTAAGGGAGGTCAGTTCGGGTGAGGAGACTCACTGCGTCTCTTCCCACATCGGGAGCGCGCCCGTCGCCGCACCTCGAGGCCTACGGCGGGGGCGCGAGGGCGGATTCGCTACTCCTGTCTCCTCCTGTGGCGACAGCCGGGCTCGCGCTCTCTGTCACACGACAGCCGCCGTCGAGGACACCTGCCCGTGGGTGGGGACCACCCTCTCCTCCTTTCCGTTCTCCCTCCGGCGGAGCCCCGTCACTCCTGGGGTGCGGAGGCTGCATGGGTGGCCCTTCCTTCTTCGCCGGGCTTGCTGGGAGACTCGGTCCCCCGGGTTCCCCGCGTGCCGTGTGCACCTGTGACTGTGTGTGTGTGTGTGTGTGTGTGTGTGTGTGGGGGGCCTGCCCGCCTGCCGCCCTGCTCCTGGTCAGTGGTGGGTCACGGGTTCCTCTGCAGGGGCACCAGGCAGGAGAACATGATCATGAGGTGGAGGTCAGGAAGAATGGCTACTGGGGGGGGCAGGCAGGTGTTGCCCTGTCACTATCCTATCCTCCCTACATCCCTCACGGTATTCAGCGTTCGGGGTGAAGAAGATCCCAGGCTCGTCCCGGAGAGGTTGCCATTGTACAGTTTCACACACTTGTCAGAAAGGTGTGTTTGGGTGCAGATACCGGTGGCTACGAAATGTGACAGTTGAAGATTGCCCTAGAGTCTCCGATCGGAGGGGGAGTCGATCACATTTGTATCTTTTTTTTTTTTTTTGATTCGTCTTCATACTAATTGACGTTCAGATTTTGACTAATAAGTGATGCAAATAATTTTTTGTTGATCTTTTTGGTCATAAAGAATGTTTTTCCACATTTTATCCATATTTTATCCCCTTAAGGCTGTGTGACAAACTCAAATCCAGCTGATGCTCAGTGAGCTGAAGCAGGTAACTCCATTTACACACATAAAGCCCTTAGAGGGAGCCATTACTTTGTTTACCCCACCTGATTAAGGTAAGGGCAGAAGAATGCAGCCGATTATGTCGTCTTACACTGCGATACAGCTGGAACACGTAGTGAAGGTGGATCCTCATAATAGGATGGGTCCTGAACCTTCATCACACTGTGCTTGACCCTTAACCCGAGTAGATCGGTCTGTGTAATGGATCGATTATCATAAACGACGAACCGGTCGGATTGACTCGACCTGGGGTGAGTCGCGATGAGCAAATCATTCCTGTCTGGCAGATGCTCTTGGACTTTGGGTTTAATATTTACCCATCAGCACCCTGTGTCAGGCACCAAAACCTGGCAGGTACAGCAGCTGGGACCTGAACCTGTCACCTTGTGGGTGCAGGCCTTTCGCCGGCACTTTACCACCGCTCAAGAGGCAATGCCCCGTAGCCCAAGTCTCCCCCTGTGGCTCAGCTGCCGATATCGAGGGGGTCGATATCGCCAAGCATGAAAAACTCTGGGACGAGACCAGAGGACAAAGGCGACTTTCCTCTTTCTGTACCCTGCTGCGCTGTTGGCACACTGCATTCTCTGCCATTCAGTGCTCTGCCTTTAACATCTGTGTGATGCTGACCAAAGAGACTTATTAAACATCTGTTTTAGTTAAACTGTTGTCCTGGTGATACCCACTGTTACGGTTTACATTGCGTTTTACATGTCTCTACTGTATTAGAGAGTCGGGGAATAGGTCTAGTGCAGGTCTGTGGGCACTACTGCTTGTAGGAAGTTATGAGTGACGCTGATTTTGTTTATTGCACTGCTGTTGGGTGTAGGTCTCGGTGAATGGCGCACAGTTTCCAGAGGGTCCGGTGAATCCCGAATTTTCGAACATGATGCAGGTAATGGAACGTCGCTCTTTCTAGTGCCGTCTCTAGAACGGTGGTGCTAAACTCAGGGAAACCCTTAAGCGGAATGGTGATTATCTTTGTCTTGATGCTTACTGCCCTTCCAAGACAAATAAACAGCACCATAATAATCTCAAGATAGCGATCGCCTCTGATTGAAGTGCGTTTTTAACGTTTCTATGAGCGTTTATTTTTCCTCACCTTTTGCAGGTTGTTACTACTTCCTTGTACAGCATTGATGTTTGGTCTCCATGCTTCTCCTCTCTACCTCAGACCCCATTCACCTTTGGTCTGGGACAGAGGGCACCATACACAGGTGGCGAGCGCTGCCTCCTCTGCAGGAGCGAGAGGAAGGACTGCCCCTCCCTGGATGGGGGCGTTGCCGGTTCTAGTGCGGGGCCGCTGTCCGGCTCCTCCTCCTCCTCCCCCAACAGTCTGCTGCAGCTGCCCCTGTGGGTGTGTCCCGAGTGCCGGCGCACCGTGGAGACGGAGGAGCGGCCTGTCACCCGGGACCAGCCAATCTTGGTGAGTTTAGACCCCCCCACCTCCGCCCAGGTCTCGGGGGAACACTGCTCCTGTTCACTGCCAGGGTGGGTCGCTCGCTGTTGCTTTTCGCTGTGTGGAGCTCAGTGTTATACGTTAGTGCCCTGACATAATGCGTAATTTGGAAAATGTCCCACAATCCCTCTTGATGCTCTTGTCTGAAAATCTGCCGGTAAAACTGTTTTTTGGTCCATTTCTGTGTCTCTTTTCCCCTCTTATCCTGCTCAGCTCTTGTTGAAGTTACTGTGGACTCTGCACTTCTATCTCAGTGCCTTTTCTTGCTGCTCTGGTTAGGCCCAGAACCAGGACTACTTGTTGCACATGCCCTTGGGCAGCGGCGCCTCCGCTACGGAACCCGTGGCAGGATCTCCGACACTCCCAGGCTCTGGGCTCACTACCCCGCTCTCTTCGGACCCCACGTGCAGCTGCGAGGCCTGTGTTGAGCGCAGGTGAGACCCGGTGCCTGCGTCTCTGCATTGCGGTCCCCATGCCACGAGATGATCCATCAGCCACCGCCTCTTTGTTTCTCTTTCAGGGAGATTTCGGTCGAGTCTGAGAGAGAGTCCCAGCAGCTGCAGAATTACTGGTCTGAGGTGCGCTACTTGGTACGGTGCATTTACCGGCAGACGGGGACACCGCTGGCTGACGACCGCGACCAGCCTTTGGACCGCGACAAGGAGGGCATGAAGGAGTTGGTAGACAGGTGCGCCGTGGGGCCGGGTGCCCCTAACATGAAGCACCGCGTTGCGCTCTCCGCTCTACTGTGTCGTGCAGCATCATTTGCAAGCAGCTGCAGTGCAATGCTCATTATTTTGGTTTTGGTGGGTGTACACATGGCTGCGTTTGACTCGTTCCAGTGGAGTCAGAAGTCTTTGACTCTTTGCACGCTCCAAGTCAGTATTCATGGGTATTAGTAGTTTTGGAAGGGCGGGCTCATGCCAGAATGAGCAAAAAGTTCTGGGCTTGGGAGGTGTGATGTGTGGATGGGGAATGTGCCGTGGTGTAACTCCCCGCCCTGACCTCTTGACCCCCAGGCTGTGTGAAAAGGACCCCTACCAGCTGTACCAGCGGCTGGAGCAGCAGGCCCGGGAGTACGTGCTGGAAATGAAGGTTCGGCTCCTGAAACACCTGTCTGCGGGCTCCAAGGCGTCGGCACCGGCTGTACAGGGGCCCTCGCAGGCCCACCAGTTCATGTCCCTGCTGCTGGAGGAGTACAGAGCCCTGTGCCAGGCAGCTCGCACCATCAGCTCCTTCCTCCTCACGTTGGTGAGAAGGGGTGGGGTGGACAGGGAGGAATGACTGTAGTTCAAAGAAATCCAAGAAAAAAAATTCATACAAATTTTCATCTGGTGCATCTGTAAATGTCAAAGGTGGATGTCTTAACACAAATAAACATTATTATTATTACTGTTATTTTCAAAGAAGTGCAATGGTGAGGTGTTGTAGGCTCCCATTTAGCATCTGCCTTTGTGTCCTTCAGGAAAACGAGCACTTGCAGAAGTTTCAGGTGACCTGGGAGCTGCACAACAAGCACCTTTTCGAGAACCTTGTGTTTTCAGAGCCCATCCTGCACAACACTTTGCCTTCCCTGGTGGCGCAGCTCAGGTAAGGGCAACACGGCTGGACATCCCCAAGCGCTGGCGTAAGCAGCGAAGTAGTTGTGAGTGTTCGTGAACGTTCAGCATTCGTTACCAAACATGAACGCTGCTCTTCACTGAGAGAAACCCCAGCGCTCTCAGGCAGCAGCTTATTTGTACATTTGTTTATTGCTATTTTAAACTGCTCAGTAATGATGTTGAGATGTAGCTGCTCCTTCAGGGCTCATATTTTCTAAGTACATTTTTTAATGATGTAGTTGCATAGAGGTGCCGTTAGAGATTGCTGTGGACCCCAGAGCAAAGTACAGGGTAGATGTTTCCAGCAGCCTCAGGACTTGTGTAACTGCTCAGTGGTGACAGGAAGTGCAACTGTTTTGGCCCCAGAGTTTACGTTGATGCTCAGCTAATGAGAGAATGAACTATAACTCATGTTTGCTTGTGTCTTTGTGTACGTACGTGTGCTATACAGGCACGGGACGGCCTCCCGCGACTCGTACAGTGAAGACATGTACCGCACATTGCTGGAGAGCTACCACCAGCTGGACCGGGAGATGAACGTGGTGGCAGTGGAGTGGCTTGAGTGCGAGAAGCGCATCGACGACTATGTGGACGAGCAGGTGGGTGGCTCGGGCCTCGTAGAAACACCTGAGTCACGCAATCACAGCGTGTTACACCTTGGATGTGGATCACTGTTTCGGGTGGTTAACACCTCCCACCCCCCACCAGCAGTCCTTACCACAACTCTTTAACCATCATGAATGTTTTTTTTCTTCAACATTAGCTGTTCAGTGTTTTGGGAAAAAAAGGCATAAAGGACAGAAAAAACCCATAGCTCGTTAACAGATGAATCACACGTGCATGTAGTGAATGACAGAGCTCATAAATTTAATATGAATCTGACAGCCACCTTGACATTTATTCATTTGGCTGATGTCTTTCTCCAAAGTGACTTACAATATTATTTAATTATTTACCCATTTATACAGCTGAGTAATTTTACTGGAGCAGTTTAGGGCAAATACCTTGCCTAAGGGTACTACAGCTGGAGGTAGGACTTGAACCTGCAACCTTTGTGTCCAAAGGCAGCGGCACTAACCACTACGCTACCAGCTGAGAGCCACTGGCAGTGCTTTTCTACCCCGAGATCTGAACAAAGTCACCACGGTGAGGTGGTACCAGAAAGATGCACAGCTTATTTATTTGGTAGAGCAATCATCTAAATAAATGCATGATGGCTAAAGCAGCTAGGAGACTGAACAGCAGGAAAATTAAATCACCCAGGAGTGTGAACATTAAAGGGCAGCATTAGCCTCTGTTAAAATGAACCTTTTCTTAAAATCAAAATTTTTAGGGTTTTTTTTATTTTTTTAAAAGCTTTTTTTCCCCCAAGTGGGACAATATTTGTTCAGGAGTATGAACGTTAGCTTCTGATACAATCTTTTTTAAAATCCACAGTTTTAGTGCTTCCGGGTTTTTTAATGTCTGTCAAGTTTACTGCCTACAGTAGGATCTGAGGCAGAGCTGTACCTCGTTGTTGTACATCTCTGTTCCGTTACCATAATTTCAGTTCTCAGGCAGAGTAGGCAGTGGTGATCGATAGGTGTTTTGGAGATGAGATATCACATCGGAGAAGGGATGGCGCTCACAGGGATAAACGGTGCGAGTTGGTCTTGTCTGTGCGCTTTGTCAGGGTGCCGGTTTGCCTTAAGACTGCTGTGCTTCCTGACAGCCGTTACATTATATTCTGCGAACTGTGGCTTTTCAACAGTCACCTTCCCGTCCTTCCTCTGGATCAAATACTCAATGCTGCCTTCCAAAATTACCCTGAAAGGCTCTGTTCAGGGAGTCAAGCACCGGTTCACAAGTCCACGGTGCGATTTATTTTTTTGTGTCTTTGTTTTTCCGAAAGGTGTCATTGAAAACAAAGCAGCGCCTGTTGAAAGAAGAACGGGAATTCTTTAAACAAAGAAGACTTATTGAGGAACAGGTAAGATCCTGTGCATGCTGCTTACAGCCTCGGTGATGGAAATAACTCTTCTTTAGATCCTTTATGACTTGGTGGCATGTCTCCGGCACACTGGATTGCTTTGTGTTGGTGGAACAAAGCTCGAATGTTGCTGATGTCAACTCGTGTAGCATTTCTGAGAAGTTCCTGCTTCCCCACGTCAAGCAAACACGTTGTTATTTATGTGTTTTCAGTTAACAGTGAGTAAAAAGTCTCCGGCTGGAGAAGGCAACTTCACAGACACCATGAGGCAGATGCTGTCGTCTAGGCTCAACATACCAGACTGTCCGAATTGTAATTATCGGAGAAGGTTAGTGGCAAGGTTACCTTTTTCCTCGCTTTGTTTACCCGCGTGCAAATTTGCACGAGCGCCTGTTGGTCACGTGACTCTGCAACAGGTGCACCTGCGACGACTGCAGCTTGTCCCATATCCTCACCTGTGGCATCGTGGATTCGCCTGTCGCTGACGAGCACGACGTCCGGCTGCCTCGGCTGCCCCTGCCCCCAGGGGCGACACCTGGCTTCCTGCACGAGGCGCACCCTCCCAGCGTGTCTTCGGCTAGCTCCGGATCTGGCTCGGCCTCCAGCTCTCCCGTCACGGTCCAGCAGCACCCCCGTCTTCTCCTCCTCCCTGATAGCGGTGCTGCCCCTGCCTTGTGAGTCACACCTTCTTCCCAGGCCTCTCCACCATCCACGCTCTGCCTCGTACCCGCTCCCTCCCCCCTTACTGCTTCCTGCGATGGGAGCTGCTCCGCTGCTGGTGCAGACTGACATCTGCCATGCGAGTCGCTGCTGTTCCGGTGACATCCTTTGTGAGGCATTGCTGCGCTCCGGAGGGGGCTGCATTAGTGCACCCTGTTTTGGCACAAGTTTTGCTGCAGAAAGTAATTTTCCTTCTTTTTGTTGACGCAGCAGTAACAATGATGACGAAGTGCCTCTGCTCTCGGCGGACATCTACCCGCTGAACAGCTACTCAGACGCCAAGGTGGTGGCAGTCATGAATGGAATACACGGCGAACTGAACGGCGGGGGAGAGAAGATGGCACAAAAGAACGAGGTGTGTGTTCCCTTTAGGAAGTAAAAGTTTTTAGTATGCCCCTAGTTGACTCTTGGTTGGTTTGCTGAGCTAGTGATTCGCACTCTTTTCTCTCCCTTTGGAGAACCGTATTCGAACACGTCCAATAAGCAAAGACCACTTGAGAACTCGCTAGTCCCTCTCTGTTCATGAGGGCTAAGGAATAGAGCTTAAAAGTGTTTAAATGTTATTGGGCACCTCCCTTTGGTGGAGAATCATTAGTTCTCCCCCATATCCCCGATGCCCAGTCTCCCAGAGCCAGCAGCAGCTCCAGCTCCAGCTCTTCGGAGGCGGATGAGGAGGAGGCTGATCGGGAGAGCGCTGGGGAGCCTCCGGGGCAGCAGGGGGTGCTCTCGCCAGAAAAAAGGGGTGCCTCTAAAGAGACTGCACAGGCTGAAAGTCCACCTCCTTCCTACTCCCATCAGCAGGTGGGCATCTTAGCTGTTGCTTTGATGGTTATGTGGATGAATTATAAAAAATAAGGCAAATAACATCGATGGAGCAGCTGTAAACTTTAATGTCGTTTGTTTACTGAATTTGTGTGCAAAATTGTTAATGTTGAACTAATTTAGTTAATCAGCATTAGATTGCATCCTGATATCCTGATGGGTGTTTGGTCCTCCGCAGACGGAGCCCAGCCCACGACCCTGCGAGTGCCACGCCTGCAGCCAGGCGCTGTCCGGGCCGAGCCCGCCGGGTCCTCCTCCAGCCCGCTCGCACCACACCGGGCACCCGTTCCTCCCAGAGAAGGCCTCCCATCCTGCCTTGCACCTCTACCCCCACATCCATGGCCACATGCCCCTGCACGGCCTATCGCATCTTCCCCGGCCCTTGCATCACCCCACAGTTTACCCCGGCGACCCGCTGCAGCACAGCAAGGTGAGGCAGCTGTGCGCCACCTGTGTCCTCCATGATTACCTTCCTGAATACATCACCTGTATTCTTCATATCAGAGGAAGAAGGTGGGCAAACGTCTCTAGTATCTGGGTTAGCAGGCGGTACAGCGATTACATCTGTTACTTTGCAATGAAGGACCCAGGTTTGAATCCCACCTTTTGCTGTTGTACCCCTACAGCAGAACCTGGTACTGTTCCGGTACAGTAAAAATTACCCTGCTGTACAAATGAGGAAATTTTATGTAAATTAGTTTAAAAACCCAGAATTGTATGTTGTCTTGTTCTAATGGTCAATAATGACAGCTGAACCTGTCCAAAAGTGAGACGCTTCACCTCCCTACTGGTCCGTCCAACTCTGAGGGACCCTTTATGAAACTGAGCGACTTGCTCATTTTGTCAACGCCATCGCTTAAGGGCCTGCCAGTAACAGTCGATGGCGGTGCTCTGACGACTTTCCACTGTCCAGAGACGTGTTTCAAGTGGACCGGTAACTCCAATTGTCCATAGTGTGTGTGTGTGCGCGTGCGCGCGCGTGCATGAGAGATGGTGTCGCTCTTTTGTGTAGATGAGTGGCTGTAGCGTGTCTAGCCCGTAAGTCATCTTGGGTGGCGAAAGTGTCAGCTAAATACTATATAGTTTTTGTTGTAAGTCACTTTGGAGAAAAGCATCGTCTAAATGAAAGCGTGCATGTGTGTCTGACTGATCTGGAGTCAGTCTCTGTTAGTGCCGTTCGCCTGTCCACCACGAGGTGTCGCTCACCATCCAGCCCCAATGATACAGAAGCGTTATAGTGGAGTGAAGTGTTCAGCAGTGCTGTTTCCTCTAAATTCAGGTGTTGTTAGTCAGTCAGACCATTTTATTGAAAACTACTTCTCTGAGGTTTGTACATGACAGCATGGTGTAAATTTACTGTCAATACTGTGTCATTTTACTTTCAATACGGGGAAGTTTCTTGTTCAAAGGTATGTAGTACAGGAGGAATGAGATCTGAACCTGGGTCCTTCGGGTCAAGGATGACGCTGCTAACCACTGTGCCAGCTACTAGCCTGTTTTGTCACAAGTTATCCACAGTTGAGTAATAAGTAATTTAGTAAATAACTTAAGTGTTTCACCTGGTACATCAGAGTTAACGTAAGGGTATATAATGTGCTTTTATAATCCGCAAAAGGAATATTAATGGTCTTGCTGGGCTTTCAGACTCTGCCATCGGCCCCAATATCCAGCCACGCCAGCGGTAAGCACCAGGTGTTTGCTCCGTCGCTGCCGGACCACGTGTACCAGAGCTGCTTTGGGAACGGCGGCGACTGGAATGGTGCCCTGCAGTGCCCTTCGCTCAAGCTGGACAACATCTGGGACACCAATGTGATGAAGAGCTGGAACCCTGCCATCTTCCTGCAGGAGTCGCTTCCAGGTGAGAAGCGGTGCCACGATACTTTGTCGAGGTCCCTCACCTGACTTGCTTCCGTAGATATCTGCCTCCACAAATGGATGTAAATACAAGTAGATTAAAGCGTGTTGAAGCTCAAGCTTCTGGACGTTTAACGTGTCCGAGACCCGGAAAGCTTTCTCGAGCGTGACCGCCCTTCTCCGTGTGTCCCTGGGATGTCTTTGGATGCACCCCTCTTAAAGGCGACATGCCTGGACCGCCACTCCCCGAAGTCCCGCTGCCGTCAGCCAGCAGCATGGCCCCCGTCACCACGGAAACCAAGGAGAAGAAAAACGGGGCCAAAAAGAAGTGTCTCTTTAACTTCCAAGATGCCTTCATGGAGGCCCACAAAGGGGTGTTGGCGACCTCCTCGTCTTCCCCTCCGGTCTCCTGCACAGCCACCACCACCACACAGTGCAGTAAGTTCCCCGGCCCTGTCTTGCACACCTCATCCTAATCCTGCTGCCATGCAGACGGCAGCATATAAAATATAAAAGCGCTGGAATCAGGCAGGTGTGAATTTTTGTTGTGTGATGATTGCAAAACTGGCTCTCAAAAACTCACTCTGTCTTACACACACGCTTTTGTCTCCCAGGTGAAGTGTTTCACAGTGTAGGTAAAGAGGACCACAGACATCCATCCCCAACTGCCCCCCGCAACAGCCCCACAGGTCTGGCCTCCCTGCCCCCCCTGTCCAGCACACCTCTCCCTCCAGTGTCCACAGCGCACCTCCCCAGTGTGGCCTCGCCGCACTTTCCAAAGAGAGCAGCTCCGGCCCCCGGCTTTCTAGATGCCTCGCACCAGGGCCTCTACCTCTCCTCAGCCGAGCCTGCTGTTGCACCCCAGGCTGAAGGCTGCGTCAGTGCCCCGCCCAGTGTGTGCAGGTGAGTTACACCAGCGTCCCTCTTCCATTAACGTGCTGTGTCAACGGCAGTACAAGTTTGAGGGGTAAGAAAAGCAGCTGTTTCTGTTGTACCATGTTCCTGTGAAACATGGCATTATTGCAGTTCCTGTCAATGTATGAATCTCCTGCTAAAAACCCCATCTCACCCAAAAATAAATGAAATGTCAGTGTAAAACCTACTGAAATATGTAAGGCACATGAAATTAATGAAAGAATTGCTGGTCTTGATACTTTGTTCTTTTTTATAATGTCCGGCATCTGTTCCAGCTTTTCTTTTAAGATGTTGCCTGAGACTCGAGGAGATGTTTCCATGCTTTTACCTCTTGGGCCAACCATGTTTTACTGTAGTACAGTAGAGCACAATTAGATGCTAAATGTAAGAAAGTGTAATTCCCAATCTGCGCTCACAGAGTAAGCAGTATATATGTAGGCTTTCCTCCGTTAATTGTGCTATATCTGCATTTCGTTATTAATGCCTGTTACGACACAGCTCACCGTATTGAGCGATCAGAGATAGGGACACATCTCACCCTGATCCTTCTGTGCAATTCCTCCCGGCTCGGGCAGCGACCCGGACTGTGACGGACACCGGTGCGAGGCCAACAGCGGCTACGACCACCAGCCCTACGATGGCGAGGAAAGCCAGGACGAGGACAGCTGCTCCGAGCACAGCTCCAGCACCTCGACCTCCACCAACCAGAAGGAGGGAAAGTACTGTGACTGCTGCTACTGTGAATTCTTCGGCCATGGTGGGGTACGTAACTGCAGTCTTTTCCAACTTTAGCTGTTTGGATGCGCCTGATTATTGGTGGGTGAGAGCAGTCTGTGTGTTCGCTTTTCACACCAGAGCACCTATTCGTAAAAGTGCATTTTACCTGTGTAGGTGCTCCTGTAGCTGTACAGTGCTTTTCTGAGCCCCGAGTTGTTCCTCCCGCACAGCCCCCTGCCGCCCCGACGAGCCGGAACTTCGCAGAGATGCGTGAGAAGCTGCGGCTGCGGCTCACGAAGCGGAAGGAGGAGCAGCCGAAGAAGGAGGACCACGTGCCTGACCGAGACGGCCTGGAGGACAACCGCAAGGTGGAAGACTTGCTGCGGTTCATCAACAGCACTGACAGCAAGCCCACCAGCGGAGCGAAGGCTGCAAAGCGAGCCCGGCACAAGCAGAAGAAGGTAGCGCCTATGGATTTCCTTGGAATTTCGTGCAACGTTAACTATTCAGCAGTTAAGGTGCAGTTTTAAAATACATCACGTTAAAGCTGCACCAGTGATATGATGTTCTCTTTAATGTTGTTTAGAAGGAGGTAGACATGATTAAATTTGGAACCAGCATTATTTGCATGCAGTTAAACCAGCAGGAAATTTGAAGCCCATCAGAAATGAGCTTTTTACGAGTAAAAGGGATTCTGTTCACTTTTCTCTGTAATCGTGTGTGTGTGTGTGTCGTGTTTCAGATGGAGGAGAAGGCGCGGGTGGAGGCGGAGGCACGAGAGAAAGAGGAGCGGCAGAGGGAGGAGGACGCACTGAAACAAGAGCTGCTTCGCCTCCAGGAGCTTCAGCATCTCCGAGCGGCGAAGAAGAAGAAGAAGGACAAGGCCAAGGAGGCGCAGAAGCCGGACGCAGCTCCTCAGAATCCGCAGCCCCTGAAGGAGTCTGCGCAGAAGGTCCTGGACAGCTTCACCAACGGTAAAACCCACCTGCTGCACAATGTCAATCAGATACCGGCACCATGTACAGGACAGGCGGGGCCCAGGGCAGAGCAGGATGGCAGCGTTAGCAAGCAGCCGCTGGCAAACGGGAAGGACACAGGACCGCAGCAGGTCCAGCTGAGTTCCAGTCCAAACAGCGACCGCGAGAAACTGGCAGAGGTGGGCGCATCGCCTCGCGGGCACAACGGCAAGTCCCGGCTAAAGCAGCCTCCAAGCGGGCCCTTGGTGGAGAGCGGAACGAGGTCGACAGAGAACACCAAGAGAGCGGCAAATGTCAGCCCAGCTACATGCGATCCTTCACTGTTGGAGGCCAAAGCCAGGCCCTGTGAGGAGCCCGGAACAGACGTGAAGAAAGAGGACCGGACAAACACCTCGGGGGGCAAGAAGCAGCTGAACCACGTCAAAGAGGAGAAGGTGGAACTTCCACAAACAGCACCACCACCACAAGCACCACCACTGCAGGCCGATTCACCACAGCTGAATGGCAAGGCCCACACAGCCGAGTCCCCGCAGCCCAAAGGAAAGGCTAAGAAGAACAAAAAGAAGAAGGGAGACAAGACAAATAATTCCATAGGTAAACAGGTCACATGCCAAGCTCAGCTCGTACCCTTGTTCACGTAGTGGGAATGTACTACAGGCATGACATACATTTACACAAACATTGATTCATTTAGCAGATGCTTTCCTCCAAAGCAGTGTACAACTCAAGAGCAAACAGCAAAAAGTACATTTCACCATCAGACAGATTAAGTGCAGACATGCAGTTGTCAAAGTACAGTCAATACCACAGTTTAACCAGTGTACGTTACACAGGTAGCTGCATATGGAGTTGGTAGAGAGTGAGGTTTTTGAACAGGTAATGTAGTCCTAGTTTATAGAGCATGTAGGAGATGAGAGAAGTGAGTCTGAAAGAGATGTTCTGAAGCCATTCTTGAACACTGAATGGGATTCAGCAGCTCTGAGGGAGCTCATTCCATTACATTAGAAATCAAAAGCTTTGGGCTCTTGTTTATTTGGCCCTTGTGAGTGGGACCACCGAAGGTGGAGGAGTGTAGCAGTCTGGAGGGGGCATAGCAAACAATTGGCTCCAGTAGGTGTTGGGGAGCAGATCCATTGCTGGTCTTGTAGGCCGTAACCTGCATGGTGAACTGAATATGGGCAACTTCAGAAAGCTGACGAGAAGGGTTTGGTAACATGGATGGACTGCAGGAGCTTCTAAGTAGCTGGTGCACGCACATGGGTTTCATTTAATTGTTGTCAGTCCAGTGTGGGGTTACCGTGGCACATCTAAGTGAAAGCCCGAGTACATGCTGGATGGGACAGTCCATTACAGAGCTATTGCACTTAGTCTCTCTCACACACACACACACACACACTACAGGCAATTTGAAACACACATCATTGGTTTGTGAGAGGAGACCAGAGTGCCTGTGCAAACCCCCATGAAACACATGAGAGCACACAAACTCGACACAGTCCGAGCTGGAATCGAACCCATGTCCAAACGCACAGCTCAGAGCTGTGAGCCACCAGTGCGACCCGTTGCCCTATTGTTATGCCCACGACATCATTACACGTGTGCTCACATTTTTTGCATCTCGTTGGTACATTTATGTGTCACAGTCCGCAGGCAACTTAGACTTGCAGTACTACTTTAGCTGGTTGTATAAGGAAACTCGTCACTTAATATTGTAAGGATGCAAAGCAGTTCAGTAGTACTGATATTACTCTGGTAAAGTTTTACTTCTTCCTTTGCTCGCTTAGTTGTCGCAGTGTCCAGTTTCGGTACCTGCTTGCACAATCAGGGTGGAGACCAGGGGCATCTTCTGGGAAGGAGCGTGTAGAGTTGAGGTGCTTCCTTGGTGACGCACAAACACACAGATGGACAAAGAGTGACTCATGGAGGAGCACTGCATGACAGGAGGAAAGTGAAACACACAAAACACTGTAAAATAGGGTGAGTGTAGTAACAGGCCTTGGACCACATTCTTGAGTTACACATATTTAACACGACTTCCCTTCTCCTAGATGATGTGTTTCTACCCAAAGACATTGATCTGGACAGCGTCGAAATGGACGAGACGGAGCGCGAAGTGGAGTACTTTAAAAGGTATTTATAACGGCAGTGGTCTGTTTTTGTTTGTCCTGCTTAGAAACATTTCCATGGCGACATTATTTTTACTGATGATCGGTCTGTAGCTGTAGCATCGGTCTGTATCTGTGCTGTGACACCTGTTACATGTGTGAAGGAGGAGACGTCATTTTCTTATCAGCATCACAGTGCTGAGAGCGCGTCGCCTCTAGGTGAATAAAAACACACGAAACGTCCCCCTGCTCTACTTTGCTGGGTGTGATGAGCGCTGTGGTCTGTTGTCACACTCGTATCTCAGGAAACAGCGCTGCTCTCGTCTTACGCTCCCTGATGTTGAGATGTCTGTTGACAGTTGGTGTGTTGACCTACATCACCCTCAGTGTTGTAAACACACTCTCTCTCTCTCTCTCTCTCTCTCTCTCTCTCGCTCACCCTCTCACCCACTCAGGTTCTGCCTGGACTCAGCCAGACAGACACGACAGCGACTCTCCATCAACTGGTCCAATTTTAGTCTGAAAAAAGCCACGTTCGCTGCCCACTGATGGACATACAACGATATTTGTTTAGAGGGGAAAAGGAAAAAAAATACACAGAAACAGAACTTTGGGGGGAACGATTCTCCCTGAAGACCTGTGCCCTCGGCCCCCACCCCACCCCCCTCCCCCTGCTGTGCGAAACATGCTCCTCTGGCCCGCGAGGCCACCGCTGCCTTGCCTTGTCCCTGCTGCTATGCGGTTCCTTTCTGGAACACGTCTGCCGTAATATTCTAGCAAAACTGGGAAAAAAAAAAAAAAAAAAGAGAAACGACAAAACTCAAAATGCTTCTTTCTACCGGGATTTGTTTGCTTGTGTGCTTTTCAGTCTGTGCAGGATGTTCTGGAGGCAGGATCCCTGTTTATCCTGGCTTTTCTTTGGCTTCTAGGGTCCCAGCTGCTTCATATATGTTTGGATACTGATCCCTCCAAAGCAAAACAAACAGGAGGCGAAAGATCAGTATAAAAAAAAAGCCCTTTGAGGGAGAAGCCACATTATCAAAATTCACACACACAGACCCCTCCCCCCAATACACGCTCACGCCTCTGAATTCAGATTACTGTCAAGGAACTGGCGTGGTCAGCAAATGCTTCTGTTGAGCTCCAGCCTTAACATACACACACACACACACACGCACGTGCGCGCGCACACACAACGCCCACATCATTTTCCTCCAAGCAGGAGGGAGGCCTCTACTTGACAAGATTACTTAGTTCCATTTTACAGTCCACAGAGTGTACAAGTTGTGCAACTTTTTTTTGTCTTTTTTTTTTCTTTTTTTTTTTTTTGTTTGTAGCCAGCTTGTATCAGAATGAAATTGAAAAAGAGAACAATACTCACACTATCAATCTGTTATAGAGTGTATATTGTGTTAACACTGAAGCCGGATTGGCTACTTTTTAACATATTGTTAAGTAATATAAAAAAGAAACTCTTGTCTTTCTTTTTTGAAAGATGGAATACAGTAGTATGGCAGGACATGTGTTGTGTCTTCATTGGGTTCGCTTTGGCCTTTTAGTGTCGACAAAAAAAATCAATGGGCGCCTGCTGGGGCGATGTTTACAGTGAGTGCCCGTAAGCACGCGGTGGTTAATGTCATGGGTAAGAACTCGACATGCGGAACAAAGCGGAATTGGCCGACCATGTCTGAGCGTAACGCTGCGTCACCCATCAGTCACTCGGTTACTTGAGAACACGCTTGAGTTGCATGCGGGCATTCCGCTTTGATCGCCAGGTCGCGAGCGCGTCCCAGCACGGTGGGCACAGATTACTGATTTCTTTCATAATGTGTTGACTCCGCATAGGAACATTGATCATTCTGAAATCTCGGTGCCCCAACGTGTCAAATCACAGGCGGTGGTGAGTCATGATTGACGGCTGCCTCAAGTGCAACTTTCCAGTAAAGCTGCATAAATATAGTAAGAGGTGTCTCACACACACACACACACATATACAGTGTGTGAAATTACTGAAGGAAAACATCTCATCAGCTCCTTCGGGTGCGGAATCTGTTGACTCCACATAATGTTTCTCAGATAGAGCTGTTGAAGGGATGTGTTTGTTCTTTGAGGTTCGGATCTCCAGCTATAACCCATAAATCCTCCGACTTCCTGTGAACAAGAGCAGAAACTTTGGATGGGGGTGGGTTCCACTTCGTGCCTTAGTATGATCAGGAAGCCGTAGTGAGAAAATGTAACGTCGTGTGAAGCTTCACGTACCCATATATTACTGACTATGAAACTATTTCTGAACGTATTTTTTTTCCAGAAAGGACGTCAGTTCTCGACAAGAGGGACTCGGCTGTAGCCGAAGCAGAAAATATCGAGCGGAGAGCGGGTCGGGGCACCGCGTGGACACCTTTCGGAGAGGGAACTTTTTGTGTCATCTTTGAACTTCCTTAGTTATTTCACACATCCTGTCCTACAGCACAGTGCGTGGTTCAACAGCCACCCTCGCATCACATGAAAAAGTGAAAGATTGAATTAACACAAAGACTTTTGACTGGGGAATTCATTTTTTTGCAGGTATGCAAACAAAAAAAAACTCCTTTGTAATTCCCCTCACGATTTTTCTTTTGGGATATTTACCGGTGTCATCGGAGCACTGACATACGTGAAGTCATATGCTTGTGTCAACCGACTATGCTGGATTCTACGGTGTGATTAATAAGCAGAATATGTGTGACGTCACACTGACAATGAGCTCATCGTGCTGTGGTACCCCTGCGAGAGGCAGCCTGCTGCAGCTTGGGGATGTTTTATTATTGCATTCCGTTTAGAGCTTTTCATTCAGCCTAGACTGCTCATTTTTATTCTCCAGAAATAAGAAGGAATGAGTAACAAAGTTCTGAACTTTCCGTAGGGAGGACTTTTATGAGTATGTGTGTGGGGCAGGGAGTGTGTAAGGAATTTGTTGCCGTTCTTGCTCTTCCTGTTTCCACACTTCTATAAAGAACTGAAACAATCTTTTGTCGCTGAAAATTTAGCGATGGGCATTTTCTGTGAAACCAGTGCAGACAATGTCCTCGCTTGGATTTTCACATAAATGTTGGGTCTGCGCATAAATCAATGCATTGTTATGAAATACGGCAGTTGAGGAAAGGAAAACAAAAACTCCCAGGACGAGAAAAGGGGAGGAGAATAAACCCCTGGGATCTAAGCGGCAGTAGCTGCCCATCCCTGCTGGACTAAACGAACAGTCGTATCATTCATTCGTCATCCGGAGCTATCACGAAATGTTTAGCATTTATACGGCAGGATATCTGTACTAGAGTTCAAGGTAAACGTGCTGCTCAAAGGCAGTACAGCAGTGACCGGAGTGTAATTTGGACCAACTGTAAATATCCCAGGGTGCCACACTACAGGTGGTCCCCAATTTATGATGGTTTGACTTGCGATTTTTTTCAACTTTACGATGGTGAGCTGGCAATAGACATTCAGTAGAAACCGAATTTTGAATTCAGATTTTTTTTTTTCCCAGGCAAACGACATGCGGTGCAATACTCTTTCGCGATGCTGGGCAGCTGCAGCGATCCGCACCTCTCAGTCTTGTCACGCGGAGGTGTGTATTAAATACATTTTCGACTTACGATATTTTCGACTTATGACGGGTTTCGAGGAATGTAACCTCATCATAAATCGGGGACTGCCTGTACTGACTGTAGACAGAACTGTGTAGGGGTGTCATAACGGTGGGTAGCTGGGGGCTTAGTGTTTAGAGCTCCTGCCTTTACACTCAGAGGTCACGGGTTCCAATCCCGCCTCTTGCTGCAGTACCCTTGAAGAAGGTACTTACCCTGAACCGATACAGCAGAAAAGTACCCAGCTGTATAACTGGGTAAATGACCATGTAGCTAAACGCCAAGCTTCTTTAGTGAAGAGTGTAAAGAGTAAATGAAATAGTGTGAACGGGCTGGTGGATCCAGAGGCCCATGAGGAGCCCATCAGGGAAACTCCTGTGTTTCTGCAGCAGCAGATGTTTCATTTCCCAGAAGTGGTCCTCTACCCTTCGGGGTCCCTAAAGCGAATGTTCCGACAGACATGGTAAAAATGCAGATGTTGCCGGCCCAGCACTACGGTACTAGTAATTCTACTAGTAAGTGCGCATGCGGTAGCTACAAGCGCGATCCACCGAGCTTTGAAGTAGCAGACGGCGACGCGCCGTGTTTTGGGAATTCCCGCTTTTATGGGAATTTCCCGGCATTATTGGACACCCAAACCATTAGAAGTCATATTTGCCCGTTGGGTGCTTTCGGGCCACGCGTCAGCCTTCCCAGCCCCCCGGGACGCCGAACCGTAGGACTCGTGGGACGACCTGCCCTTTGACACTTTGACACGGGGACCCTTTGCGCCTCCGCCTCCCCACGGTTCGCAGCCCGTCATCGATGAGCTCCTTTGAGCTGCGGACAGAGGGAGGAGACGTCGTGCTGCTGAGAGACGCCGACAGTTAGAGCTTGAGATGAGTGAAATGAAGGCTCTTTAACCATTTCCTAGTCAAGGATCATGACCTAATTGTTTCCAGACAGTCAAGTGGTGTGTGTATCGCCGGGGGAGAGCGAATGAAGATCTGCTCTGAATGTGGGGAATCCCTGGCAAGCGGTCATGTTTCTTTTTTTATGTCAGCGAATGGGGAGGGGGTGGCGCTGGCGGTGTTGTTGGGGGGGTCCTAACATTTACCTTTCTTTTACCCTTTATGGAGCGGTTAGCTGCTGTAACTGGCAGATGAGAAGTGAAACGAAAAAAGTGGTGACTATTTCCTGGCGGGTGTCACATGGGAGTCCTCCATGGGTTCACATCCACCCCCCACCCCAGGGTGAACCGGACCACCCCGCGCAGAAGCAGCTCGCCCTGCACCCCGTGGGAAAGTGACGACGCGCGTCCCTGAGAAAATGGAAAGAGCAGCGAATACGAGTCCCTTTGCGTAGCCTACTTGAGTTCTCCGCCCACTGGTGCTCTTCACACGCTTCTGACATCGCTGTGAAATTTCGTCGGAGGGTGGAAAAGGACTGAGCAGCGCAAGACGTGTCCCTTGTTGGGCTTGGTTTTGACGCAGGCCGTGTGTCCATGTGAACCAGGCCAGCGGCACCTTTCTGTTGACCCATTTGTGACGGTCTTTCCTACACTGTTTACATTCCTTCGGTGAGACGGCAATTTTCTCTAAAGCCACTTGCCACTATTTACCCGTTGATACAGCTGGGTCATTTCTACTGAAGCAGTTCAGGAGTAGTACCTTCATCAAGGACACTACAGCAGTAGGAGGGACTGGAACCTTCAACCAAAGGTCACAGTAAGCACTATGGCATCTGGTGCCCAGCCACTTCCCAGCCCCTTCCTAGCAGCATCCACCATGGCAGGAGCTTAAAGTCCCTCGGCCCAAATACCCTTTGGAAAGACCCCAAGTGCCCCAAGGCCCACTGATGATGCCCTTTTTAGGTGCTTCATATAAGCGAGGAGTTCCCCTCTCCCTGCCTGGTCTCCAGCCCTCCTGCTGACCACTCCGGCCCAGCAAGAGCCGCGAACACAAAGCCGGTGACCGCTTTGTCCGCATCAAGGTTCATTCCACTACCTCTGGGTAACCTGCATCGTTTCCTTTCCATAATACTGTACTGCTGTAGTTAACATCAGAATCATTTAAAAAAACCAGTCATTTACTTTGCACAATACTGTTAATCAATGTATTTACCCTGAACTGATACAGTAGAAATTACCCAGCTGTATAAATCCCAGTATGTAGTGGAACAGAGAAATAGAACATTGAAAGTAACCTTGGAGAAAAGAAGTTCAATCTTTACAGTCTTGGATCGCCATGGGAAATTGTTTATACACCAAGTTATAACATCAGCAGTACAACAAACTTTCCCACTACCTGGTGCCTGAACTGCAAAACTGGTATTTATTTTTGGGGAATGTCAGCAACAAAGATGAACGCAAAGCTGAATCCATCTGAACAAAACACGTCAATGTCCATAACGCAACTGACAATCAACACCATCCTATTGGAACATTGACGGCTTCATGAAATACCCTGTAATATTTTTAGAGAAAAGAAAAAAAAAAAAAAAAACTTGCACATCTTCAGGTATCACTGCCAGTGCCAAACACAATACTTATAAATCCACAAAGTGCAATGAGTTTGCAATGTCTTTACAGTCTGTGCGTTTCAACACAACTCGGTACGAAAGTTGTACATATTTAGTTGAGGTATATTAAGTAAACAGTTTCTCGCTGGATTCGGTGACTTACCAACTGGACAAACCACCAAACTTGCCAAAAAAAGATTTTTAATGAACTATAAAGGCATGAATAGTTAAATTATTTATAACTAGAAATTTATAACTTAATATTTATTACTACATTATGACAAACAGCATGTCAAGTGCCCCACAAGTGCAATCCCAAAAACATTTTAAAACAGTGATAGCAAACCAAGACAAATGGCACGTCGACGTCGGGCTAAACGTGTGCAATGACGACGTGGTCTGGCTATCACCTACACACGTCAAAGAAAGGGCAACAGTCTGCTGTATAAATTACATAACTTAGCTTAAACAGTACAGCTTGCATACATTTATAATCTTGATAACGACAACACAAAAATATACAAAACAAGGCACGTCAGCATGTTTGGTTGGGCAGCCTCTAGCGGCTCTTCACTCGAAATACGAAATATAAGCTTTCGGTTCACAGAGCCCTCCTTCTTCACACCTCTTGGACGCTGTAGTGCTTATGCGTTGGTACTCCCAAATGACAGTGTGAGTTTATCATCAATGTTTGTTCCATCCCCACTGTATGATGGGGGCTGCTATGAGCGGTCGCACTCCTGGGTGCGGTCACCCTTGTACGTCTTGCGGCAGTGTGGACACTGCAGCTCCTTGGGGCCTCTGTGCTCAGTCCTTCCCAAGCCCTGTGCCGAAGGGCCCGCTGACCGGGAGCTCCCTGGATGGCTGCCACCGCTGCTGCTGCTGCTGCTGCTGCTCCTCGCCAACGGTTCCGTGGCATCCATGTGCGTGCGACTCGGAGCCCGGCACGTGCTGTGTGCTCGACACGATGAGGACAAGTCCCTGGGGTCCTGGAAAATAGAGGGACGTGGATTAGTTTCAAAATCTGCTATTTTCATATTGCTGCTTCCACCGATCCGAGAGCGTTAACCACTGTGTAACACAACATCAGGTGGTCATCAATGTTTTCTTCATTTCTTTATCAACAGTTATAATGCACCAGCCAATGTTGAACGAAAAAAGAGAACGGAACACAAACCGAGCGCTATTGTGTATGACACACTAGACTGACGTGGGTGAGATCTGACTCTAGGTACCAGGTAAACAACCTGTAGCTGTAACTGATTTGTTGTGGTAAGGAGGGCACCGTCCACAAGGGAGCACCGGGGGGACTTCGGGGGGTTGGAATGGTGCGCGTACCTGTCCATGGAGCTGCTGCTGGAGGTGGTCCACTTTTTCCTGCAGGCTCTGGATCCTGCTCTGTGCCCTCTCACGGTCCGCTCGCTCAGAGTTGAAGTCATCCACGTAGGTGAGCACCTGCAGGGGTGCAGATGAAGGGAGTGGGAGGTAAAGGTTACATGCAGTTGGTGGGTGGAGGGTGGCATGAGTCAGTCCGTAGTCGGTTACCAGGCATGGCCTCCTCACCTGTTGCTCCAGCATCTGTATGCGCTCGTGGTCCTCTCTCCTCACTTCCTCCAGTTCTCGGCTCAGCCTGGAGCAGTCGGCCATCTTCTCCTCCAGCAGCCGGTTGAGGCGCGCTATCTCCTGCTGCAGCAGCCCCCCATTGGCTGGGGCCAGACCCAGAGCAGCCTGGGGGCTGACCTCCTTCAGCTTGAGGCACAGGGCCTTCACGTACTCCTCCCTGCTCGAGTCGTACTTCTGCCACTTGGCATTCAGGCTTTCTACCTTGGAAGAGGAAGTACAACAGAATCACCCGTTAAGGCCTTCAGTATTTTCAACTTGGCAAACAAACAAAAAAAACAAAAAAAAAAAAAGGGGGGGGGGGGGGGACCCCATGGAAGGAAGAGAAAAGCCCAGTTAAAATGACAATATGGAGAAGTGCTCTTACATAGGCCACCCGTTGCCTCAACAGCTGATTTTCCTCCTTCAATTTGTTTTCCATGCTGCTTGCCTGAGGACTGGCCTGTGATTCTACAAGCTGACGAGATGGGAGGGAGAAAACAGAACACAGTCAGCATTCTGGGGAGGTGCAGCAAACAGTTTCAGAAACACGCATTCCTCGGGAATGTGATGCACCTTTCCGCCCTCCGGCAAACAGGACAGGCTCTGCACCAAGTCAGACCTCTGCTTCTCCCTGTCGAACCTCCTGAGGAGGCCCTGACACACTCGCACTGTGGCTCCCAGCTGCAACTTGAGCTGCTCCACTTCTTCTGTCAGAGAGGTGCACAGCACGTCCTTGGTGGCCTGCATCCTGTCGCGCTCCTGCAGCGTGAGCTGCAACTGCTGGATCTCCAGGTCCTTCTCATGACCAGGCCGGAGCGCGAGCGCCACCATCTCCTGTTCCTGCTCGCTCACCCGCTGCTGCAGCCGCTGGACTTCCTTCGGGGGAGAACAGAAGAGAGATATGTTGAGGCGCCAAGCAGCAGCCCGTTATCAATGCCATCTCTGAGAGCAAAAAGTGGCAACGGCCCACTCTCACAGCACAACCCACACAGAGCTGCTTTTAGCATAAGACCTGCAAAGGCTGGTTATTTCCATCGCAGCCCCTGCTTGCACCACGTGGGCTGTGAGGCCATTGTGTGATTTTTTTTTTTTTTTTTTTTTTTGTGAATTTACAAATCATGTTTTTACACCGTGCCCCATTTACATACAATGAAACAGTAACACTTCAACACCACTTATGGACAAAAGCTGTTTTTCCCCAACCACTTATTGTTATTATTTTCATTTAGCCGACGCTGTTTCCCAAGGTGACTCAACAGGACTGTATATTAATCTAGTTCCAGTAATCTATTAGAGTGGAATAAAAACAGAGGAACTAAATGACACCATGCTTAATTTCAGTTCTCAAAAAAAAAATTCCCAGATACTTTTTACACTTCAAACCATTGAGTGCTATATCCAGGAACTACATATGAAAACAGATGCCTTTCCTTGGCTCAGTGCTAAAACTTTCAGCAATGTCATACATCTCTGGATACAATTTAGGTGTGTTACTGTATTTTTAGGCCATGAAAAGCATTTTAAAACCTGTGTGTCACACTTAGGTCACTGCCTCCATTTTAAATTTATTCAACAATGATTTCAGTGTAATATGGGCATAGTGTGCTTATTAATGTTGAAGTTACATGAATAATGAAAGAAAAAGAAGGAATTTCTGTAAACTCATTGCCAGACTGAGAAACTGTTGTACTTCTGGGTAGAAATCCCCTCTGGTTTTGGGAACAGCGCTCTGCATTCATTTCACACAGACACACACACACTCTCCTCTGGAAAGAACATTCTGCAACTCTTCGAACCCTTTGCATTTTCTCATAGCTGCTTTGATGTTTTTACTTGGAAAGTTTTGGTAAACGTGACCAAAATCACATTTATACTCACAGTTGTATCCAAACGGCCCCGGGTTACTGTAGACCCTTCCCTGCACATTTCGTAAATAATGTTATGTTTACTTGTCCAAGGTACGGTAACCTCTTGGGGGGCTTCAGTTTACCCTCCCCAAGTCTAGATGCCCCTGGGGGACAGCTGGTAGTGTAGTGGTTAAAGCTGCCGCCTCTAAATCCACAGGTCACAGGTTTGAGCCCCACCTTCAGCTGCAGTACCCCTGAGCAAGGAATTTAGCCTAAATTGCTCCAGAAAAAACTACCCAGCTGTATAAATGGGTCAATAATTGTAAGCTTGTAATAACTGTACCCTTAACATTGTAAGTTGTTTTGGAGAAACGCGTCAGCTAAATAAATAAATGTAGATGGAGGAGACATGCACTAAATGACCCACTCCATGCAGGACCAACCCAGAGGAGGTCTATAAAAACCATCCAAAGAGAAGAAATCGCCTACTGATCAGGTTATTGATCAGGTGATTGATCGGGACTGGCTGCCTGCCTCTTTAAGGACTGTTCAGTTCATTAAGAGCTTCCTCATGGTCACATGGGGTCAAACAGAGGAATGTGTTGCTACATTAGAGTTTTTACTTATTTATTACAAGGAAAGGAGGACGTGATGGGCTTTAAGCTTAGCCACAGGAATCTCCTCAGTGCAAAATCTGCATTATAATCATGTGCATTATACTGTCCATTGTCACACAATGTGTCAGACAGGAGTCTTTTCCACATCAGTTACAATGATATTTGATGATGATCTGTTAAACATTTTGTCTCTTTAATAACTGTGACAAGAGTCCATTTGTCTCGCGTGTTTATTGCTGTGTAATACTTTTATGCAAATTGTAAGCGTCTGTATGACGCCTTTTTTAAACCTTATGAGAAGAAACCGTTGCACTCCAGTACTCTGCGACGACGTCGCACCAATAATTATTAGACACACCGCGGTGTGTGTACCGCACTTTTTGAACGTTAAGCTCCGACAAGTCCGGCAAACATTACAGAAACGTGTGTGACGTGCGGTTTTGACACCTGAACAGCGAATTACACTGACTGACTGACTGACTCTGTACACGACACACGTTACCCGCTGCGAAACAGAAGGATTCGTCGCGCTGACGCTAATGTGTAAGAATGTGCTGTACCATGTTTTTACAGCACTGACTGACTTACCGCGCGGCTCGCGTCCGCCTGCGCCTCCGTCTCTTTCAGCGTCTGCTTCAGTTTGCCGATCTCGCGGCACAGGTTGTCCACGAGGCCCGCGGAAGGCGCGAACAGCACGGGCTCCTCGGCGCGCGTCTCGTACCGCGCGAGGCGCGCGCGCAGCTCCGCGATGAGCGTGTCCTTGGCGCGCACCTGCTGGCCCAGCGCGATCACCTCCTTCTGGGTCTCGTGGAGCATCGTGTTCAGAGCGCGTGTGGTGCAGAGCGCGTCGCTCGCGCTGCCCGTGGCCCTGAGCGGCTCTGTCTCCTGATGCACGTCCTCCATGGCCGCGTGTCCGTCTCCGGCGCTCTATTCCGTCAGCATCTCACGCGCTCGAGTGCGCACGACCAAGTTTGTTCCCGGTTGCTCGTCGCCGCGAGCTCCAACACAGAGCCCCCCCGGCCCTAGTAGTAGTAGTAGTAGTAGTGGAAGGTCAGCCGTGTAGAGGCGCGCGCCTCCGTGTGTCTACGCGCGTATGTAATAATGTGGCGTTGCTCAATGATGTCGAAATAATATTCCAGGCACGCGGGGATTTCCTCGCGGGACTTCCCCCGCCATGCTCTCGGACTTTTTTCGTACTTTACTTTTTTTAGTAAGTTTGGGATACCTGGTGCCCCCCCCCAGTGAAGTTTGCGCCACACGTGTCATACTTACCGTTTCTTATGCTCATTCTTGTCGCCGAAAGTAGAAAGGTACCTAGAAAGAAGCGCTTAATTTGTAACAGTAACGACGAGGGCTCGCTGACACCCTGGCGCGCATGCGCGGTGAGGACGAGGGGCGCACTTGGCGACGCGCGCTTTTTCACTTCTCTTCGTTTCTATTCGCGGACGTACACGTTTTACGCTGTTTACACTCCTTGAAATCTACAGAACGTACAGCGAAGCTGCAGGTGTTTCAGAAAATAGTGAAGTAAAAGTAAAGTACCTCAAATATCCACTTTAAACATGAAACATTACCTTCATGCCACACAGTACATAGTGCCGATACGGAATCGGAGCTGCACTTATATGTCATGAATTTTTGATTTCGTCACTTATAAAGTATGAATTTTGCTGTGCGAAGGGAGACCGGAGAGACTGCACTGCAGTCCGCGCTTGTATTTCGGATTCATACCATTGCATTGTCATCCGAGAACTAACTGCTGTTATTTTATAAATGTGGAATTTAAAATGGCATTGACTTGGTATGTGGTATAAGTAATATAAGTAAAGTAACAAAAATATTTGTAGTAACGTATACAAATATTAATAAAAAAATCCATTAAAAGTAATTGGCCCGTACGGGGATCGAACCCGCGACCTTGGCGTTATTAGCACCACGCTCTAACCAACTGAGCTAACCGGCCACTGTTCGTATGTCAGCTGTTGCTGAGGAAATTACTTTGTTCTAGTAACGAATGAATCATTTTTACGATTAAATGTATGTAATAGGGGGGCGTGGTGGTGCGGACCACAGTCCTGCTCTCTGGTAGGTCTGGGGTTCGAGTCCCGCTTGGGGTGCCTTGCGATGGACTGGCGTCCCGTCCTGGGTGTGTCCCCTCACGCCCTGAGTTGCCGGGTTAGGCTCCGGTTCCCCGCGACCCCGTATGGGACAAGCGGTTCTGAGAATGTGTGTGTGTGTATGTAATAGGTATAACTTTATTTATGGCATTTATTTTATCGCCAGTCATAGTAGAACAGGTCAGTATGTGGTAGTGTGACACTCTGTTTTTTTGTCAGCTCATGCACAAACACAAACAAAGTATGATTAGGATTAATATATTTTTTTATTTGGTCAATACTACCAGCACCTCAGCCACACGATTTACAATTTCAGCAAAAGCAGGCAGAAATACAGGATGATTTGTTTTTACTTGGAAATGATTAAAGCAGTTGAGACTGTAAGACTCAGAAAACCAGTCTATAAAGCAATGCCAAAGCTGTCTAGTAGGACTTCATCGTTTCCACGTCCACGTTCACATCTTGGTCGCAGAAGCGTTGTCCGGACCATTCGAGTGTTTGCTGTGAACTCCATCCGCCCCCTTTGTGTTGTCATCATCAGCCAGGATGTAGTGATGCCCATATACCTGTGCGGAGATCAACGCCCTTGACTGGAACCAGAAGGCCTCCATCGGCAAGGCCTCAACCTGGGGTACCAACAGGGCAGGGGGCGGTGAATGTTACCTGTGTGTTGAACCTGGGGTAGTGGCCTGGTGGAAAGATGTAGAGGTTCTTGTAGATGTAGTATCCATCATGGAACTCCCGGTCACTGTAGAACATCTGGTGGACCAAGGGAAGGGACAACGTGGTTAGAAAAAGACGAAGGACTTAAAACCACATTTCTACATGCAAGGTCCAAGAGCTTCAAGTGAAGCTTCATTAGCCGTAAAAATGTTTCACATCTTTTGCCATCGTCCGGCTTGGAGGTTACGGATCTGCGGTGATTTGAGGGACACTGCTGTTGTACCTTCGAGAAGAAGGACACAACATGACTTGCTTCAGTTGATCTACCCACATGTAGATTGTTGATGTGGGTCGACGTAGATTGTTGACAGTTGAGACTGTAAGACTCAGAAAACCAGGCAGTTTCTGCAGGTAAAGAAATGTACTTTTTGCCCTGTGAAAAACGGAAAGAATTACCCCTTGTTCCTGGAAGCATCTGGATCCGTGTGCACGGAACGGATGGCGAAATACCTACAATTATTTTGAGAAGAAAAAAAGTTATGTGAAAAAACACATCGGGAAAAATGTGGCAATACTAGTCTCAGATTGATGAAATTAGAATGTCGAGCAAAAAAAGAAAGTGGATGAAATGAGAGATTAATGGACGGTAATGGTCTTTCGATTAGCGAGTGTTATTTCACTTTTGACCTTTGACTCACCATCATTGCAGATGCAGCACTTAAAATGAAGACGCAGAGCAGCGCCACCGACTTCATGGTGTTTGCCTGAGAATTCGGTAAAGTGGAATAGTAAATTGTCCCAGAATGTGAGCAATATCAAAGGCAGCATGTCAGCTAAGTGAAGAGGCAGTGGAGAGAGGTACCTTTGGGTTGGTGCGGAGATGTCCTGCAGGGAACGTTCCGGACTGCTGTGCTTTCCACTTGCGCGCAGAGCTGCCCTTTTATAGGTGACACAGCAACACTGGCTGGATTTCAGCAAACAAAATTGTCTCTGTCGCCCAAGTTTGTACGAATAGGTGGGCGCCAGCCTGGCTCATTAGGCGATTGTAATGACTTCGCACCTTTTATTTCGAAATCTCACACGTTTGTACGTAATGAAGAAATTATACCGTTTAAATTTTTGGCTGGTGCATTTTTCATATCAGTTGCATCATGTGTCTTCAACAACTGCTGTTGTGTAATGTCTCACAGGAAGTATTTTTCTAAACATTTCAAAGATAATTCATTGCAGAGCCCAGCAGGCCTGAGAATTATGTAACTTGTATCCATCATTTTATTAAGATATGCTTTAATGTCATCCATGCATGCACTGAAATCATGTTGCTTTCACGTGACAGACCACCTACCGTTTAGCGCTCTAAGTTCAATGACTAGAGCCCATGACGAACGCAACACTGAGGGACAACAGGGGGCGTAGTGATTGGAGCTGTCCCTTTGAAAAGGGAATTTCAGGTTCAGATCCCACCTCTGAATGTAGCACCCTTGATTAAGGTGCTTATCCTGGATTAATACAGTAAAAATTACCCAACTCTATAGATGAGAGCATCATTTTGAGTAGCTTTGTGTGCAGAGGGAAAAGTGTCAGCTAAATGAATAAACAATAATTATGTTTACATACTACAACCCTGCATTGCATAAATAGATACTGAGAATGAATGAATGTGAAGGTCACAAGCACTATGGATGCTGACATTTGTCTGAATAACCTTCTCATTATTGATTCATTGGGAGGAGTTTGCCATTCCATGGCAGCTTCGATATTAGATCTTAAAGGATCAGTTTTCAGAAAGATCCAGGTAAAAGGTCTGTCTGAATTCATAGTCCTGCGTGTGCATGTAGCTACCTCGTTGAGAACTGGGATCCCATCCTTTGGGCGGGATGGGGGGATCCTAAGCGATGGGCTCTGAATCACCACAAACTTTACTTGGACAAGCGGTTTGAAAAATGAGATAGTGAGTACATTCATAATGCTGAGTATGATATTGGTGATGCAATCCACCATTGCTGATGTAATTAAAGAAACAAATTGCAAAATGCAGCAATTAACTTAAAATAGCTTGAAAACAACTGCATTTGCCCACACATTTAATTGCGTAATGATGGCATTTAAATGTATGCTGGAACTAAGTTGTCAAGTGCATGTTTTTTGTTGCTTCTTTTTTTTCAATGTGAAATGTAAGATCAACAAGTAGGGAAGTAAAACTATATTCAGTCTTTGTCTTGTCATAAATCAGTAACAGTGTTGTGGTCTGTGCTGCTTTTGTGTTGGTGGTTTTCAAATCAAAATGACCATCGGCAGAAAAAACAACAGGCGTCTTTAATTAAATCCTTTCATTACACTAAGAAACACGACACTAAATTACGTAGATCTGAACATTATTTTTCATTCGGAATTTTTGCTCTGGGCAAAGCAAACAATTAATTACATGGCTAAATGTTTAGAAGCGACGAACAAAATCCAGATTGATCAGAAAAGAGTTTTGTTTCTGGTTTATTCATTTTTTTGTTCACCCTCTGTGATGCTGTTTCTGCTTAATTCCCACCAGACCAAGAAATCCAGCCATTCTCCTCAGCAGAGTCATCAGGTCTTCTGATGACGTGAACTTTCACCATCTCTTCTATTCATCATCATCTTTACCATCATTATTGGCTTCCTCTTTAATATTCTTCTGCTGTAACACATCATCTTCAGCACGGACGCTTTCATTTTTCATCCTACTCTCCTGTCTCTTCTGCCTCATAGTCTTCATCCTCTCTAGCCTTTTCAATCTTTTTATCTTCACTTGTTGCTTTGGGGTTCTGGTCATCGCTTTCATCATTGCTTTCTCCTTCTTCATTGATGACTTCTTTACTGCTGTCTACATCTTCTTTGTTTGTTTCAAGCTCTCCACCTTTTTCATTGCTGTATCCTTCTTCATTCACCTCAATCACTTCGCAGTCATTATTTTTAGTTCCATCTTCACTGTTTTCATCAGACACCTCATCATCATCTTCGTCATCACTGTTCTCTTGTGTCTCTCCACCATCACTGTCTCCATCTTCATTGACATCAGTTTCTCCACTCTTTTTATCCCTGTCTCCATAATCCTCATTTACCACAGTCTCTTCACCTTCTTCATCACTGTCTCCATCTTCTTCGTTCACATCAGTCTCTTCACCTTCTTCATCACTCTCTCCATCTTCTTCGTTCACATCAGTCTCTTCACCTTCTTCATCACTGTCTCCATCTTCTTCGTTCACATCAGTCTCTTCACCTTCTTCATCACTGTCCCCATCTTCTTCATCCACATCAGTCTCTACACCCTTTTCATTGCTGTCTCCATCTTCCTCATTTACCTCACTCTCTTGACCTTCTTCATCACTGTCCCCATCTTCTTTGTCCACATCAGTCTCTTCACCTTCTTCATTACTGTCCATATCTTCTTCATCTACATCAGTCTCTACACCCTTTTCATTGCTGTCTCCATCTTCCTCATTTACCTCAGTCTCTTGACCTTCTTCATCACTGTCCCCATCTTCTTCATCCACATCAGTCTCTACACCCTTTTCATTGCTGTCTCCATCTTCCTCATTTACCTCACTCTCTTCACCTTCTTCATCACTGTCCCCATCTTCTTTGTCCACATCAGTCTCTTCACCTTCTTCATTACTGTCCATATCTTCTTCATCCACATCAGTCTCTACACCCTTCTCATTGCTGTCTCCATCTTCCTCATTTACCTCAGTCTCTTGACCTTCTTCATCACTGTCCCCATCTTCTTCATCCACATCAGTCTCTTCACCTTCTTCATTACTGTCCATATCTTCTTCATCTACATCAGTCTCTACACCCTTTTCATTGCTGTCTCCATCTTCCTCATTTACCTCAGTCTCTTGACCTTCTTCATCACTGTCCCCATCTTCTTCATCCACATCAGTCTCTACACCCTTTTCATTGCTGTCTCCATCTTCCTCATTTACCTCACTCTCTTCACCTTCTTCATCACTGTCCCCATCTTCTTTGTCCACATCAGTCTCTTCACCTTCTTCATTACTGTCCATATCTTCTTCATCCACATCAGTCTCTACACCCTTCTCATTGCTGTCTCCATCTTCCTCATTTACCTCAGTCTCTTGACCTTCTTCATCACTGTCCCCATCTTCATCCACATCAGTCTCTACACCCTTTTCATTGCTGTCTCCATCTTCCTCATTTACCTCACTCTCTTCACCTTCTTCATCACTGTCCCCATCTTCTTTGTCCACATCAGTCTCTTCACCTTCTTCATCACTGTCCGTGTCTTCTTCATCCACATCAATCTCTCCACCCTTTTCATTGCTGTCTCCATCTTCTTCATTTACCTCAGTTCCTTCAGCTTCTTCATCACTGTCCCCATCTTCTTCATCCACATCAGTCTCTCCACCATTTTCATTGCTGTCTCCATCTTCCTCATTTACCTCAGTCTCTTGACCTTCTTCATCACTGTCCCCATCTTCTTTCTCCACAGTCTCTCTACCCTCTTCATCACTGTCACTGTCTTTATTTACCCCAGTCTCTTCACCTTCTTCATCACTGTCTCCATCTTCTTCATCCACATCAGTCTCTCCACCCTCTTCATCACTGTCACTGTTTTTATTTACCCCAGTCTCTTCACCTTCTTCATCACTGTCCCCATCTTCTTCATCCACAGCAGTTTCTCCACCCTTTTCATTGCTGTCCCCATCTTCTTCATTTACCTCAGTCTCTTCACCTTCTTCATCACTGTCCCCATCTTCTTCATCCACATCAGTTTCTCCACCCTTTTCATCACTGTCTCCATCTTCTTCATTTACCTCAGTTTCTTCATCCTTTTCATCACTGTCTCCATCTTCTTCATTCACCATTGTCTCTTCACACTCATTATCTCTAATTTCATCTTCACTGTTTTCTTCCATTATTTTATTATCAGCTTCATCATCACTGTTCTCTTGTGTCACCCCACCATCACTGTCTCGATCTTCATTTTCCTCTCCACTCTTTTCATCACTGTCTCCATCGTCTTCAGCTACCACAACTTCTCCACCCTCTTCATCAGTGTCTTCATTTTTTTCATTTACCTCAACCTCTGCACTCTTTTCACTGCTGTCTTCATCTTCTTCATTCACTTCAGTCTCTTCACCCTTTTCATCAGTGTCTCCATCTTCCTTGATCATTTCGGTCTCTTCACACTCATTATCTCTAGTTCCATTTTCACTGTTTTCTTGAGTTACCTTATCATCAGCTCCATCATCACTGTCTTCATCTTCTTCATTCACTTCAGTCATTTCAACTTTTTCACTTCTGTCTTCATCTTCTTCATTCACGTCAGCCTCTCCACCCTCTTCATTACTGTCTTCATCTTCTTCATTCATTTCAACCTCTCCATCCTCTTCATTACTGTCTTCATCTTCTTCATTCACGTCAGCGTCTCCACCCTCTTCATTACTGTCTTCATCTTCTTCGATCACCTCAGCCTCTTTACCCCCATTATCAATATTTTCACCACTGTCTTCTATTTCATTTTCTCCAGCTTCATTATTATATGTCTCTGCATCACCTTGGTATCCATTTTCATTGTTTTTTCCATTCTGTATGTAACTCCTACCATATTCATCTTCATCATCGCTGTCATACCAATCACTGTCCAGTGTGTCCTAGAAATATAACAGATAATCTGTTATCTTAAAACACATTTTAACATGTCCCATTTCTTCATTAAACTCAAATATATTTCTTGATAACAGGGACAGTTCCCTGAGACTTCTCACAGGATGACTCTTGGACCCAGGTTTTTTAAAGACAGTAGCAGGCTTTATTTCTATGAACACATGGCCGAAGCAAGGTCTGGGCAAATGGCAAAACAATGGACAAACATGCAGTAGAGACTGAAACTTCACAGCTGTGGTATCTAATTGTGGTCTCTCTCCACACCAGTCTGTCTCTTCTCACTGGGAAGCAGGGATTAGGAAAATGGGGAGCTATTGCAACTAGGTGTGTTTACTGTAACCAGGTACATATGCTAAGGAGGCACAGTAACCAGCACAGTAAAAGGATGTGGGTGTACACACTAAGGGAAAGTGTGTTGGTGTGTGTAGGTGTCACCTCCAACGCACCACATTTATATTTTTCAGTCTTAAACACTGTGTCTGTAATGAGGCCCCTTTTAATATTTTGCCGATCATGAGTATTTAAGCTATCAGAATTACTTTATAGTCATGCTAAAAAGAATCTTAAAATTAATCTTGATTCTAAACATTAGTGTATAATAAAAAAGGACACATGGAATCTGAATGCGGTGATGTTTGTAAATTAGTTTGCTCGTAAAACAGTGAAAACCACAATGACAGAATGTGATGCGGTGGCCTACAGATTGTTTATCTCTGTGACTCTGACCTTCAAATATATATGTTTACGTCAGCTGGGATGGAGCGAGTTGTGCTATGTACGTGAGCAGTGACGTGTGGGATATTACCAACATGCCACACTGTACATAGAGGGCTGCTGTAAACACAAATCAGTGTCGTTTGGTAGGGGATCCTTAGCACCACCTGGCGATACAGCAGTACCATCACTTTCAGTTTAGTGACGACTCCCGTGCAACTCATTCTTGTAGTTTCTTGTACATGTACGGCAACATCTTCTCCAGGAATTATGTGTTTTTCACCATGTAATGAGTAACGCGAGGAAAAGTCTGCGTAAATTGAATACGCCAGTCAACAAAATTTTAACTTTTTTTGTCCCGCAAACTTAAACAGATGTACTTGATATTACTTTTTATGTTGAGTTCAGATCTGCTTTCACAATTTCACAATCAGGAAGGGTTTAAAAGTTACAAAGCAATTAAGTTTTGAAAAAAATGTGTATTACTTAAGCATAATGTCATAAGGCTGTTATTACACCTAAAATATGTACAGACTCACTTGTAAAATGTATGAGCGTGTGCTTTTTGGCCGTCTCTGGCCTCAGCGACATCCCTCTTCAGTGTCCAGCAATAGTTTGGCAACATATTGGGACTCCACTTGCCTTGGTACCGTTTTTCCATCTCCAAAATGTCTTGGTGAAATCTTTCACCATGCTCATCACTGACCTACCTATCTAGGCTTGTGCTTTCAAAAATAAGCTATTGCACTTCACAGACAATGAAAAATGCTGTTTTGCAAACTTTTTCTTTCAAGTGCCCATTTAGTACTGGTACCAATATACTATACAGTATGATATCTAAATATACCGGTACATGAAAACTGTGGGTGATAGAGAAATTCTGAAAACATATTTGAATTCAGCATGCAAAAATACTTAGAAACCAGGCATTTTTTTCAAGGGACAAAACACCTGTTCACTAGTGATTTAGTAAGAATGAAACAAATCAGACAACAGACTCACCCTCTTTACCTTTTGATGGACTGACTTTGCTGTTTGCCTTTTTTTCACCTAGAGCACAAGCAAATTCACATGATTTGTAAGTGATGAGAAAATTAAATTTCACTGTAGATACATTGTGTTGATTACAGCGCTGGGTCAGTAAAGAGGTGATGATTAATGAAAATGAAAAATGTTTAATATTCTATTACGATCACAGGGAAGCAGAATACCGAGCAATAATAATTTGAAAAATAAATATTTTTAAGGGTATGTACTTACTGGCAAGGCAAAGCTCAGAGCTAAGAAGAGGATAAACGCAAAAACAATCTTCATTTTATCCGACACTGCAAGAAAATCCAGTTGTTGGGTCTTTCACTTCTAACAAGAATTAAAATAAATTATCACATACAGTATGAAACAATGATTTTCTCAAATTGGTTAACCTTAAACTCAGCGACAAACACATCATAGAATTTGTAACACTGTCCAGCCCTGCTGTAATAAACCATTTTTGTTGTAACCTTGGATAAAAAACACCGAGAATTACATGTAATACCATACAATTTAAGCACCAAGAAATAAGTAGCTATGATGTTTGTTTTTCTCTCACACACATAAACATCCATGCTGCCTGTAACCAGTGAACTTATTAAAATGACATGCTGTGATTTGCAGTGAACATCAAACCAAACTGCTGAAACAGAGTGAAATGCACTCCAGTTCTTTCAATGACCTGTTGTTGGCAAGTCCAACAAAGGCCGTTTACTAACGCTCACACACACACACACCAATCAATAGCCACTTTCAAAACATTTTCACTACTGTTTCATTTCCAGACAACTTACCCAAGTTGAGCACTCACGGGGGCAGGCTGCTATCCACCATCAGGTGTCACCCTACATTGTGCTCCGTCCTTTCTTTCGTGTTTTGAACACAACTGGGGTGGCACCTTCAATATTCTCTACAGCAAATGTGATCCATGGTAAAAATTTACCCAAAGGCAAAGTACCAGTAGATACTGAGAAGGAGTACAAATATGTAAACGATTCAAGCAATTGAGAGAGCTCCTCGGTCTTGAAGGGTTACCTGCTCTACCACGCATCAGTAGTCGCAGGGGGCGAGACTAACCGGGCTTTCACCGCAGGTCGTGTAAAACAGGGTACGACAGAGCGAGTCTGCTCGAGGAGTCTGTTCTTATTGCAGGGTTGTGAGGATGTTTGCTGATGCAGCCGGTGTGTTCGTGTTAATTATAAAGATCCTCCTGTTGAATAATGACAGGCAGACGTTCCGCCTTTCAGCCCGGCACCCCGAGGTGTCGTAGTGCCATGCAGACGGCCTTGGATTTATTGAGCGCTTGTGAAAACTACTGATTATTTGAGTTCTCCACCTGCAAGGTTATCCGTAGGATGACACCTTTCACGGGTATAATCAGGAAAATCCACTGGCTATGAATAGCCACCCCTCCCAAAATGAAGTTAATTGTACTATTAAAATAGACAAATTCCCTTTGTGAGAGGGTCAGATTAACATTGTTTTTTACTGGAAAAAAGTGATTTCCTGACAGAAACATGTCTTTTAATTTTCTGTTCTTATTTTTAATTAATAATTTGCTGCTTTTGCAGTCTTTTCCAGTGTCTTTGGCACTTTTCATTTAAACTTTTTAGGAAACATTTTGGTAATTTGGCTCACTGATGTTTACAGTGCAAGTAAATACATTTCTGATATCGCTGCCTTTGGGTTTGATACTCCAAGTGTCTCTGTCCCAAAGCATCGTGTTCAAGTAGCAGTTTTATGCTGTATGGGATCTCTTTATATGAGGACCGATTGCGAGAAATGCAATAAATATCCATCCATCCATCCATTTTCTTGCCCGCTCGTCCAACTAGGGTCGCGGTGGCAACAGGGAGGGCGGAGAGGCCCAGCCACCCCTGTCCTCCACAACTTCCTCCAGCTCAGCCTGGAGGGTCCTCAGCCGTTCCCATGCCAGCTGTGAGATAAAATCCCTCCAGCGGGTCCTGGACCGACCTCAGGGCCTCGTCCCAGTTGGCCGTGCCTGGTATACCTCCAAAGGGAGGCGCCCAGGGGGCGGCTCTAGTCTGAGTTCCTCCCGGATGTCCGAATTCCTCACCCTGTCATGGAAAACTGTGAAATTTGTCAAAAAAGGAATATAAAACAAACACAGAAGAGTGAATCCCAAACTAATGGAATTTAGTAAAGCAACATGAAGGCAGTATGACATTAGGTTTGAGCAACAAGGAACTGCTTCTATCAAGAAAATCCCAATGACGTAAGAAAACATATGTGCATTGTGAGTAACTAGGCAACAGGTAAACAAAACTGGGTAACTAGGCAACAGGTGAAAAGAACAAGCACTAGGTTGCCATCTAGCGGCACCTCCTGCACCTAGAGTGACTCTATTGTAAGATACAATTCCTACTGTTGCTGTGAAGATGACAATTCGTTCCATTTTCGAAGGTTCCAGTGGAACCTTCCAGAAAAGTGGTTAGAACTCCTGCCTCCCCGAGCTCCACCGACCAGCCCCAGGGGGCTCGTGCCGCAGGTGCCAATGCTGTGTGATGGAGTCAGGAATGAAAACGTGATCATTAGATGCCGTGCGCAACATCTGCTAGCAATTTTCCGGAATCTTCTCAACACGCATCAGAGGCAGTTGATACTTTGAAACCGCACTTTGAAACCTGTATACTACGTGGCCGCTGAAGCAAAACTTGAGTGCACGCCCTGCGGTCCGCTGCGGTCCATTGCCATAGCCAATGTGAACGAAGCCGAGCATCATTCAATGGCTGCGCTTTTACAGACTGCATGCCATAACGCCCAAAAATCTCTTTTATCCCATTCCAAAACCAACATTCTCTTGCGTTTTCACCCTGAAGTGCTGAGAGCGGCCTTTGTCCATTCCAGCACAGAGCTCAGACCTGGAGGACATCTCCTCCCCCTTCGTCTAGATGTCCGTCTTCCAGGCTGCGGTTCGACAGTGTCAGCAAGCGCAGCGCCTATTTAAACATCTTTGGCTAAGACCAGCAACATGATGTCAGTGTGTCACTAGTGAGACCAACCACACACACACCACACATGGCTTCCAAAGTCTCTCTCAGGTTGCTGATGGAGGGTTCGCTCTCCGCGTAGCTGTCTGGGTCCAGCCTTGGATTTATACTTTGGTCTCTGGAAGTGTCCATTTAGCTAAGGGGACAGAGAGGAGAAAGTAAGTGCAGCAGGAAATGCGTTCCAAGACAGTAAATATGACCACGTGAACTGCATGTGTGGCCTGACTGTTCTGATTTCACATGTTTATTTACCAGAAACTTTTCTCCAAAGCGACTTCCAATGAACTCTATGCAGTATTACCTGCCCACACACCTTCTTCACCGTGGTGACTTACACTGCTAGATACACTACTTACACTGGGTCACTCATCCATACATCAGTGGAACACATTCGCTCTGTCACTCACACACTATGAAGTGCACAGCATGTCTTTGGAGTGTGGGAGGAAACCCACGCAGATACGGGGAGAACATGCAAACTCCACACAGACTGAGCGGGGATCGAACCCACGTCCTCACACGACGACAGCAGCGCTACTTGCTGTGCCGGTTCCGCTCCTACAGCAACCATTATTTTGTCCTGGTGGCATCCTAAAATATTGTACCATACTTCCCCTCGTCGCTGTATGGCGTTTCAGCAAAGCTCCTCCGGTGCAGATGTTCATCCCTCAGTTGTCCTCAAGGACATTTGCATGTAAAGGTTCTCGGTTTTGATTTCACACCCTGGGCTGCTCTGAAGATCTGCTAAAGCTTTCAAACTTGCCTGCGTTTTGCCTCGTTTCCTGGTGGTCATGTGATATTATTTTATTGTGAGCTCGGCAGGGTAAATCGTGAAATATCTGTGTCCCGTGTTCTAGTACAAACACACCTGACCAGAAGGCATGGAAAGTTGTTTACGACGGTGCCTGAACAGGATCCTGTGCCTTATCACGTTAGATACCTGCAGGTATTTAAGCCTTTACACAGCTGGGTAATTCAGGGTAAATTCTTAGCACCGGGTGAGATTCGAACCAGCAACCTTCAGATCCAAAGGCCGCAGTTCTAACCAGTACAGTACCAGCTGCTCATCAGTTTAATGATTTTAATCATGTTGCTGTACAAAAAAGTGCCGCTGGTTATATATCTGTACACATGGAAGTAGTTTTTTTTAGTTACATATCATTGGTAATATAAATTATGAAGTACATTATTGATGAAGCCAGTGATGCAACATTTTTTAATTTTGAGCATTTTACAAAAACAACAAATATATTAAAGATTGACCACAAGCAATAAATACGACAGCAACTGTATTTTTTAGTCAAAATGACATTCACAAGTACAAACACACGAACGTGTCGGCGCGTTTAGTGAAAACAGAGTGGAAAAACACTGAACAAACACACAAGGGATGCTACTAATTTCTACATTTTAATGAATTTCATCAACAGCCTCCGTTCACCAAACGACACGACGAAGCAGATACTGTGTGCTTTTACTGTCCTTCTTGTATCTATTGAAGCGTTTCTACTGCTGCTCACATGAGAATGTCAGAGAGATTTTCCCTTTCCTCATCTTATAATACTGTGTACGGCCAAAACAGACTACTGCAATAATAATTTTTCTCAAAAAAATACTCTCATATAAAATTCCACCCCATATATATACTGTATAGAGTGCAGTTTGGAATAAAGTCATTGGAAAAAGTAAGATGGATTAAAAAAATAAAAATAATAAAACAAGTGAGTTACTTCTATGTTCCAAAGAGACATGATACAAATATGAGTCACTTATTATGAAAAGAAACAATAATACTAATATAATAAAGGGCCATTATGAACACTGTATTGTAGTGTAATATATTATATACTATACTATACCACAGTGCTGTACTATGCAGTACTATACAGCATTATACAGTACTATAGCATTACTGTACAGTACTATAGTACCTACAGCGCTGTACTGAACTTCCACGAGAGCAGCCTGGAGACGCGCGCGCGGCTTGTTCGCTCGCCGCTGTGCACCAGAGAGAAAGACAGAAACACTTCAAGTGATTCATCATCATGTGTCGAGGCCTCAAATTAATTGTCCTGAACCTGTAATGCCTCAGGAGGTGGAGGAGGAGGAGACATTGACTGAGGGGTTTCACAACTTCACAACAACCCGCTTTCATTTCTTCTCTCCCCTCCGCCGCCGCTCTACCTCCGGAGCTCCAGCTCGCTCTGCTCCAGCAGCCGCAGCCGCAGCCGCCCGTCGGGCGCCGCCGGATTCCCGGCGTCGTCGTCTCCCAGGTCCTCGGCCGAACGCTCCTCCTCCTCGCTTTCGCAGCTCCGGCTGCTGTCGCCGCCCTGCTGCTGCTGCTGCTGCTGGCAGCTCTCGCTTCTGCTGCGCTCCTCCTCCTCCGTGCTGTCGGAGACGGAGGGCTCGTAGGTGGCCGGTGGCGCGTCCTCGTCGCTGGGCGAGCGGCTCTCGCTCGTCTCCTCGCTGGTGGCGCCGCCCGCGTCGCTCCTCAGGTTCACGTCGAACGCTTTGTACCAGCGCTGCGCGCGGAGGGAGGGGGAGAGGAGAGGGAAACGAAACGTCACGCACGCGCACCCGCGCGGACACAAACACTCAGCGGATAACCGACCGACGCGCGTATGAATCGCGGGGTCCCACTCACTCTGCGCGTGTTCTCCGCGCTGCCGCGACTGTCGTCTCTCGTGTCCCCGTCCTCGTCAGAGTCACTCTGCGCGAACACATGTGGAACAAGGGCAAAGGTCAAAGGGCACCGCGCTCTCCTGCAGCTACACGGTCAAGGAGGAGTCAGTAGTGCGCGGCAACTGCGTGTCCGATGGCGCGAGGCCCCGTGCGTGAGGCAAAAAAAGGGGCGATTTCTAGGGCAAAGAACCTTAGCGCAAAATATGAGGAAAATGAGGCTCGGTGCCGTAACTGGCTTCTTGCTAAAAGTGCTAAATGAATAAATCTATAAATATAATTCCGGAATTTCTAGGCATTTATTATTTAGAAAAGTTCCTTTCTTCAGCTTCTGCATTGATCGCTGACTTGGTTCAGCAACTGGTACCATCCTATGAAACGGTGTAAATCCTTCGGAGTTTACACCCTTTTTGCACATTTCCGAGTGAAAGCAGCCCGGACCATCGGCGCCGAAATCCGGCCCCGAGTGCAGGGTCGCGGTGGTCCAGAGCCTATCCCGGAAGCAGAGGCCCTGAGGCAGGGTACACCCTGGGTGGGACACCCGTCCATCACCAATAAGGACGGACGGATGTACTGTATACGGCGTGTGAAAAGAAACAATCAAATCACCGCAGACGTTTGCTACTTAAAAGTTCTGTGGTAAAACAGAGTAAACCAGTGTTTTGGGATGATAACGTCTGTATATTAGTAGAGGACAGAGCTTTACTGTGTTTTACCTTGTCATGGGAGCGGTTGTCCACCTCCTCCGATGTCTGTTCAAACACAAAAAGCAGAGCCAGTTTAACCATGGGGGGGGCGGTGGGGGAAAGACTTTTTCACACAACACATCTGCACAGGTGGATGGGCGCGTCACCTCCCTGTCCTCACCTGGTCCTCAGAGGTCGTCTCCGTTGACTCCGAAGAAGTCTGTAAAAGAGCGCAGGTGGTCGAAGCGACCGTGAACACTGTGCCGAAAATACCACGGACGCAAAGGACTGTGGTACCGTGCTGGGGGTACGGCAGCGGAGGGGCAGGAATAGCGGGACGAGAACTTGTCTCCCAGTATTAAACCAAATAACCACCCAAAAAGTCCAACAAACTAATAACCTTACAGCTGTTTCACACAGTGATACTAAAATGCTATTTTATCCCCACACAGACCATTTTTTTAAATTAATCTTTTTTTTTTTTTTTTAACAAGGGCCCCGATGAAAAAAATGGGAAATACCTGGTCCTCCTCTGATGTTTTGTCCTCCGCAGAAGCCTTTGCATGAAAAGAGAAAAAAAGTTCTCAGCATTTTATATATATACGTACACGTATATATATGCATACATATATAAATCAATAAATAAATACATATATAATACATTATATATAATGATAAGGGGGGTGCAGTGGCACAGTGGGTTGGACCAGGTCCTGCTCTCCGGTGGGTCTGGGGTTCGAGTCCTGCTTGGGATGCCTTGCGACGGACTTCCATCCCGTCCTGGGTGTGTCCCCTCCCTCTCTGGCCTTACACCCTGTGTTGCCGGGTAGGCTCCGGTTCCCCGCGACCCCATATGGGATAAGTGGTTCAGAAATGTGTATATAATTTATTAATTTATCTTTTATCTAAAGATCATTTACAATGTTAATAGCAGAGTAACTTTTGCTGTCCCAGTTCAGGCTGTGTACCTTGGTTTGGGCCACTACAGCAGGTGGTCAAATTCAAACCCAGGTATCTCTATTGCAAGGTGGCCGCTCTAAGTGCTACGCCACCTGCTGGGCCTCATTTAAAATTGCAGAAATGTTTTTAAGTTCTACTTCTTTGCGCCTTTCTGTCCGGTTTGGCCCGGTTTGGCCCAGTTCGGCGTCACTGATCTCGATGACCTCACAGGCCGCTGTACAGGTTGGAAGTCGGGGCACGACCGCGGGCCGACGAGCGCCTCTGCTCCGCAGCCGCACATTTGCGCTGTTTACTGAGGACCGCGGTCCAGACCGAGGAACGCTGTGGGTTTGTAATGACACGTTCCCCCGCTGGCGGCTCGGCCGCCACACACAGTCCCACCGCCGCCCTACCCGGCTCCCCTCGTTCCGACTTCACCAATCACAAAAATAAAAAACGAAGACAGCGCCGTAGAAAAAAACACCGCTTACTGTTTTTTCCGAAGTATTTTCTGGGGAGCTCTGCAATAAATCAAAACGGTAATTAGAAAATCTCCTGTTTCAGCTTAAGCAAGAATGACAAACCCTGATATGATTTCCTGGATATGATGCATGTTTATATTTGTTTGAACGTGCTAAATACGAAACACACGGGACACTTTCCATCGTCTGAGGGTTTCGGCGGACGCACCGTTGTTTCAGAAGTGTTGCTCTGGTCAGTGGAGTAGAGCTCAGAGGAGCTGTAGGGCTGCGCCTGTGACATATGTCAATATCATATTTAAAATGGCATATAATAATCAATAATTAATAATAAAAATGAGAAACTAACATATAAGTGCACATCCACATATTATGACGCAGTGATTAATTATGATGCAATTATGACTATGATGCAAGAACCATAACAAAATATTACCTTCCTGCTTCTCCAGCCTTACTCTGCCAGGTAACGTTATTATTTTCACTCCTTAAAAATAAGCTTTGGTCCAAATTCTTTGAAAATATCAGCTTTCAGTTTAGATGAGCAGCTTTAAGAGTCATATTTATAGGTATTATTTTTCCTGTTGAATACAGATCTGTCGCATATTGCACTTCCTCGGGGTTTATTTATACATATGGCCGTATACAGCGGTTACATCAACAGTCGGTTTTTAGAAACCTCCCCCGAGGGGCGGGCAGCCAGTTGGCAGTGGATCCCCGTGTTTTTCCTCCTTAACCATCCCCGACAGTTTTGTCTCCTCTCCTCTTGGTTTCTCTCTTTTCCCCCCAAACTTGTTTTCCACTGTGGCTTTTTGTTGTTTTTTTTTTTCACTCTAATCTCTAAACTCTCCTCTATTGTGTATAACTGTATTTTTTTGTGCATTTTTCTTTATTTTGAAGCAACCTGTTAGGTGTTACAAAGAAATAAACTGAATTTAGCCATCTTATATTTATCAAACTCTTTTCCTCAAAGGGAATTACAATTATTTACCTATTTATACACAATTGAGGGTAAGTACCTTGCTCAATAGGTACTACAGCTGGGATTCAAACCTGTGACCTTTGGGTCCAAAAGAAGCAGCTCTAATCACTACACTATCAACTGCCCCAGCTTCTTGCACTGATTTACCCATTTATAATACTGGGTAATATTTACTGGAGCAATTTAGGGTAAGTACCTTGATCAAGGGTACTACACCAGACATTGGAACCTGTGACCTTCAGGCAGCAGCTGTACCCCCACACTACCAGCTGGCCCCACTGAATATACCCTAACCCTAAGTGCTGATCAATATTTTTCCAGATGCGATCCTTTCCCCTAACTGATATTTCTTCAGCCCTCATTATTACACCAATAATACCGTGTTTGCAAAGTGCACTCTGACAATAACGCCCTTTAAACACCTCTTCGTGGAAGTCCTCTAGAGAAGTCTCCTCCAGCAGGTCCGTCTCGTCCCAGACCGAGTCCCAGACCGGGTCCCAGACGTCTCTGCGCAGAATCTGAGAGGCGGGAGATGAGAAGCTTTTTTTTTTTCCCACAGTGAATTACAGGTTCCTTGTGTACAAACGCAGTAAATGCACACAGAGCAAGGAGGCCACAGGAGGGAGAGAAGGTGCAGCATTCATCACTAGAGTGCTGCCAAACATGCAAAAGCAAACATATCAAGCGCTTCGGTAGCAGAAACCGGAGCTTTCGCAAGCAGTCATACATCAGCTAAATTAAATTATTAGTATTAACACTATTAAGCTTAAATAATAAATGATGCATCAGGTCACAATAAAAAATAAGTCACATTAATTTGATGACATATACTCACCGGGTGAGTGAGGACGGTCCCCAGCAAGCAGACGATGACTACGGCAGCCTTCATCCTGTGGAAAACAGGGTACTTGGGTGGTAGTGACCGCGGTAACTCGCTCTCAGTTTCATAGCACCACTAATTTAACGTCCGCAAAGTCCAGGTGACCAAAAAAAGAACCACTATAGGCCTAAGTATAGGTGCGCTAAACCCTCAAGTGCAGAGTTTACGATTCCGGGGCTACGTCTCACACTCACAGTGTCTCTGTTACAGCATTTTTTCCGCATTTATAGATGGGAATGTATGTAAATCCCTGTGGGAACTGCATGTTCCATGGGCATTTGATGCCAATATACACTGCTGCTTAAAAGTATGTGAACCCTGTAGGGGTGGTCATTATTCTTGCATAAGTTAAAAAAAGCGTATGAAATCTAAGTGTTAAATCTTAAAATGAACGTAGAAAATGAATTAATAATTACGATTTACACCCCCGGTTCTGCTTACTTACTTGGTTCAATCAAGGCGTCTTGAGTTTCAATAATTTCCACACCTGCACTACCTGTGTGTTTCTACTACACACATGATTTCCTCTAAAGAAACATATGGAATTGGTCATTTCGCACCTATTATGTCACACGAGACACACTGATTCTCATCAAATACCCATTTCGTGGTAAAAAAAAGGGACACAGGCACTTAGAAGCAGTATTATATGGAACGTAATGTAGAATCACCGAGAAATGTAAGGTCAACTGATGACCTGCGGTGTTGTCATTCAGAGGCTTCTAGGTAGGAGTCGGTAAAACGGAGTCCTTACCTTGCTCAGGTAAAAGCGCGGTGCACAATGGCCCTGCGAATGTGGTGATGAGCTGAGCTGAGCTGAGCTCGACCCCTCAGGATGAAGCCCTGCGGTCAAAGCCGGAGTCACGTTTAAGGGATCTGATGCTCTCAGCTGGTGGATGACTCTATATATCAGCAGCTCCGGGTCCCACCGCGGGGGTGTGAACTTCCGCAACGCCTCGGCGCCCTGACCAGGATGCTCCCAGTCTTCCCCAGTCTGCTGACTGCTTGAGCCACGACTTCTAATTTAGCGGGACGGGACGGGACGGGGTGGGACGGGGCATGCGGGCTCCGAACACACGCTGGAGAGGAGCGCTCCTCTCGCCCACTGCCGGAAGGCAGCTCATAATGACAGCGTGCGTCCCTCTGCGGGGATCATTTCTTTCCTGTGGAATTAAAAAGATTGATCTATTTTGGCCGTGGAGGGAAACGGGCGTCCGGGCCGCTGCGTTCGCTCGTGTTCGCCGCTCGCCGACCCTTCCGGCTCTTCTGCGTAGACGTGAAAAACAACACACGACACGACAGGGCTTTTTCCGATGAACTCGGAGGCCCCTCGTTCGGTCTCCGCGAGCTCAGAGGAGCACCTCTCAGGGTTTCTTCAACCGTCAAAGCCCTTCCCAGAGGGCAAAGCAAGGACAGCCTGTATTATAGTGGTTGGAGCTGCTGTGTCGCACCTGAAGGTCATGGGTTCAAATCCCACCTTCACTGTAGCACCTTTGAGCAAAATTCTTGCTCTACTAAAGATACCCAGCTGTGTAAATGGGTAAATAATTGTAAGCACTTTAACGTTGTAAGTCCCTCTGGAATACGGATCAGCAACATGAATAAACACAGATCCGCGCTCAGGAAATTCAACGACAGGCTTCCGTCTCCTCTTCTATTCTGTTATTGAGAGACGACACCTTCTCCTCTCCTGGCACCTAATATACTTCCTTCGGTATTTGATATACGTAACATTAGAAAACCGTTTGGAACAAACAAAAACAAAGAAGTTTACACTTACATTGCCATGTATTCATTTATCAGGCACTTTTCTCCAAAGCGATGTACATTTCATAGAAAATACAAAGTATTCGTTACATTAGGAGAAAGAGACACTTAGATGCAGATGTGTGATTCTAAAGTACATTTAGTTTCTTTCCACCACACGAACCAATGTTCATCACGTGAGCAGCTGAATAAAACTTTATCCGAATGTCCACTTTTCCTGATCACCTTCCAAGTAATAATTTTTTTTTTGAGATAGATATTAACATTTATGTTACGTTACAGGAGCAGCTGTGTAAAGGTTTATCCGGCATCATCTTAAAAGTTATAGAGCATGAACATTTACACCTTACGTGAGCTTAAGAGATGATGGACGAAGAGAGCCTGGAAAAGGTGAGGTTTAAAACCCTTTTTAAATGTGGACAGTATACAAGTAGACAACACCGTAAACAATAAGAGTAGAGTCACACCCTAACATTTGTCCATTCAAGAGAATCTGAGTTCATTTAAGGGTCTTAAGTTTAAAACCCTGATTTGGCCTTGTGAGACATTTCTTCAGCTTTACAAGGATCAGATTTGAGTTTCGTGCGGCTCCTGACAGCCGAACCGTGCGAGACCAGAGCCACCGTGTGGTCTTCCTCCCAGTCATAGTTCAGCTGATCCAGCGTTCGCTTCTCTCCCTCCATCAGCCCTCGTTTACTACTTTCACCTGGTGTAACCTCAGTGCTCCTGGCCACGTTTGGACCGTCCAGCACACGGCCCCTTGTCCACTGAGATCATTTCATTTGCATTGTTTTCACTGGAATTCTTTAATCATTTCTTTTTTTTTACATTAAACCTTGAATTGATGCATCACATTTAGTATCATTTGTTTGTGTTTTCTTTATGAGCATTTTTTTAAGTGTACAGTACATAATACATTTAAACTTCTTTATTTAGCAGATATGGGAGGTGTAGTGACAGGGTGGCACAGTGGCGCAGTGGGTTGGATTGGGTCCTGCTTTCCGGTGGGTCTGGGGTTTGAGTCCCGCTTGGGATGCCTTGCGATGGACTGGTGTCCCATCCTGGGTGTGTCCCCCCCCCTCCCCCACAGCCTTATGCCCTCCGTTGCCGGGTAGGCTCCGGTTCCCCGCGACCCCATATGGAACAAGCGGTTCAGAAAATGTGTGTGTATTTAGCAGATGCTTTTCATAATAAGTATGAAAGAGCTGAACGAGAGCAGGTAGACAGTTGTACAGTAATTAATCAAGTTAAACTGCACTCTTATGCTGTGATGTGATACACACACACACACACACACACACACACACACACACACACATTTTCAGAACCGCTTGTCCCATACGGGGTCGCAGGGAACCGGAGCCAACCCGGTAACACAGGGCGGAAGGGACACACCCAGGACGGGACGCCAGTCTGCCGCAAGGCACCCCAAGCGGGACTTGAACCCCAGACCCACCAGAGAGCAGGACTGCGGTCCAACCCACTGCACCACCGCGCCCCCTCCATGTGATGTGATAATAAATGTTAACTGTAATAAGTAACTGTGTCCATTTTAAAGGGATTTGGTGATATTTTATTGTAAATTTGGGGCTCTGAAATGCAAAAAAAAAAAAAAAACTGGACCCCAGCTAGAGGGCTGAACGCTGGTGAGAATTCTAGGGGCCCAAAAGCAAAATATTTTATTATACACAATTATTAAAAGTGCTGCAAATTACACAAAGTAATTACATTTATTTATTGTTTGCACACATTTATTTTATTCAAAGAGTGAGGGGCTGTTTGGGGTTCAAGGGGTCCAAAATTCATAGCTACAACCCTGTGTATGGACACCAGTACAGACACCATCACACAGCATTGGGGGTTAGAGGAATATAAAAATAGTCATCACTGGGCAGTAATGGGTTAAAATTCATATATGAAAATGTATATATAAATATTAAATAAATGTAATAAATGCGTAAATATAATAAATATTAATACAGTAGTCCCCCCTTATCCACAGGGAATATGTTCCAAGACCCCCAGCGGATGCCTGAAACCGCAGATATTACCAAACCCTATACGTACTATGTTTTTTTCTATGCATACATGCCTATGATAAAGTTTAATTAATGAATTAGGCGCAATAAGAGATTAACAACCACAAATAGTAATGAATTGAACAATTATAACAATATAAATTAATAAAAGTTATGTGAATGTGATTTCTCTCTAAAAATATTTTATTGTACTGATTTACATTTATTTATTGAGCAGACGCTTTTCTCCAAAGCGATTTCCAATGAACTCCATGTAGTGTCATCAGCCCGCACACCTTATTCACCATGGTGACTTACACTGCTAGATACACTACTTACACTGGGTCACTCATCCATACATCAGTGGAACACACTCTCTCTGTCATTCACACACTATGGGAGAACCTGAACAGCATGTCTTTGGACTTTGGAGGAAACCAGAGCACCCAGAGGGGACCCACACAGATACGGAGAGAATAGCAAATTCCACACAGACTGAGCGGGAATCGAACCCACATCTTCTCCCATCACCCAGGCACTGTGTACTTAGTCACCCAACCAATTTCATCATGCTACTCAGAACGGTGTACAAGTTAAAACTTATGAATTGTTTATTTCTGGAATTTTCCATGTAATAGTTTCAGACAGCAACTGAAACAACGGATAAGGCGGGACCACGGTACACATTACCTATAGCAATACAGAGAGCAATATAAACAACACAGATCTCCAGACAGACGATAAACACCGGGGGGGGGGGGGGGAACAAACATATTCTTAGTCCTCTAAATTTCTCAGTTCCAAGCATCCTGACGTTTCTGATTTCATCACCTGCACTGGGTGATGGTCTGAAGGCCTTTCTGGGCACTGTGTAAATGTAAACACACTTGTCTTTACAGGCAGACACCCCCGCAGGTGTGGGTGCTGCGGTTTTGTCGACGCGCAGAAACGCTGTAAGGGAGCCCACGCTCCGGCCTGTCACTTCCGCCGTCGAGGACGAGCGCCGCGTCGGGGCTGCGCTCTTATTATGCCACTCGTAACCCTGCGGCGCTGCGTTGCGTCGAACCCGAAACGCCAACCCCCCCGTGTTTTGCTCTTCGGCCCGAGACGAAAATAGTGCAGGAAGAATCCCAGACCTCCAGGAAATTACATCACGTTGTGCAATCAGGAGCGCATCGCTGCCCATTAAACTGATGGTAATTGTTATGGCGGAAACATGGTGAGCGTACTATAAAACATTTACTATACAGACACCACTGTAATTATCCATTTTTTCATTTTGCTCACAGCTCTTTTCTCATGCAGAAAGCTGTATGGATGCGGGTATAAAAGCAAAAATTATAACCGCACTCATTCTTAAACACTAATTCACGCACTGGCCCTCACTGCATTGCACTGAACATAATTAAAAAAATCAAAATTAACATAAAGCTGAACTCATGAGCATTGAACCGTCACCTTCTGAGCGTCTGCTGCCGAACTGCAGGTAACACACTGTTACCATGGTTACGATACACGACACTTGGTCTGGTCCAGGCCATATGTACACACTGGAGCACAGTAGAACAGCAATTAATAGTATAAAAAAATTTATTAAATACATAGAATTTAACCCCTTCCACCCCCCAGATGCTATCTGCAGTCTTGCAAGACAGAAGGGAAAGTGTTAAAACTATTATTGTGACCTGCACAATATTTTATGTTAAAAAATAATGACATTACTACATATCTTACTACATTTCCTTAACATATGACACTGTAAGATAAATGTGTGTAATATCTCTATGTGAAACTCAGCATAATGACCTTTCCCAGAGCCCCCATCCCTCCCCTAATGGGGTTAATTCATTCAGTGAAATTCCCATCTGTGAGAGGATCAAATTATCATTATTTCAAAATATCACTATTATGGAAAAAAAAATGTGACACCCAAAAAGGTAAGGTATATAGGCACTTAAATTTAGCAGAACTAGTCCTATATTATTGTAATTATTCTTATTAATGATAATGTGTTGTTATTATTATTAATACACACACACACACACACACATTTTCAGAACCGCTTGTCCCATACGGGGTCACGGGGAACCGGAGCCTACCCGGTAACACAGGGCGTAAGGCCGGAGGGGGAGGGGACACACGCAGGACGGGACGCCAGTGCAGCAATAATGCACTAATGTTGATTTGCATACTGTTTGGATATGATTTGAGTAGAATGTGATAAGGCTGAATTTTATTGCTATCTTTCACTCTTGTTTTGCACCACAGCAGCTCTATCCATCAAAGAAAAGACATAACGCACATGAAAGGAAAAAAAGCAGATATAAAAATAAATAAATGATATATTAAATGATGATGAATGGATAATGATTTGAATAATTGCAGGATGGGATGGAACGGTGATTTGTCATGGGGTTATAACTGTTAGGCCCTCTTGTGGAGACTTTGGTCATGACAAGTAATCAGAATGGGAAGGAGAGGACTTGTCAGGGATGTGCAAATGAATAATGAGCGACGCAGTGACACGGTGACCCTAATATCATAATGCCGCAGACAGACGTGTCCAACACACCCCCGTCTTTCGCTGCGTTCATGGGGGTTTGTGCTTCGCCCAACAGATGGAGCTAAACTCTTTACGTAAGAATCTCTTCAAGAGGCCATGGAATAAAAGTGTTTTCTCCTTAAAGTCCAGGAAGAGTTTTGGACCCACTGCAGATGACACTTTCGAAAAATCCGGCTACATTGCACACCGAAAATTATTCATAATATATTCTGCTCATATTAAAGTCTGATATAGTCTAAAATATATAGATATGTTGCTTGGTTTATCACCACTTAATGAACTTTAAAGACACTGCTATTTGAAGAACCTAAATGGACATTCTGAGCATCAGTGCTCCAAGGATGAATGACACCCAGTGTGGTTATAATGTACAGCAACCTGTTTATTCATATTATGCTTCTGATCCTTTGCACTATAAAATAAATTGAAAAAAAAATTTCAAAAAATTTTTATGAAAAATGGCTCCCTGCTCCTGAGGACCCGCCCCCCTCATCCCAGCATCCCGCAGGCTGCTCCGCTGGGGTCCCTCTTACGCTGCTTTGCGCATCCGGGGGTGAAAGAGTCGTTGGTCCTCGGTCGGCGGTCGACGTCTCCGTCTGGATGCACACACACACACACACACACGCACTGTCACACACACTCTCACACGCTTACACTCTCGGTCTCAGGACCTCCTTGGCAGCCTCTGAATTCAGGTAACACTCCGCGTGCCGTTCGCTGTTGCTCTGCCGTTGACGTCCTTCTGCGTGATGTTTCTGTGATGATCATGACCCTCTTTATGAGACATATTCTGCACATTCTGATATCAGTTCTCATTTGATTCCTTTCTCAGGTGCATTGAAATGCCTGGAGTCAGAAAGATTTTTTGCAATTCACTTAAACAATTTGCAATGCATTAAAATGAGAAAAAATAACCCGAAGTGCTTAAAAAAAAGTCAGGATATTTATGTACGTGCACTGTGGCAGCAATTAATAGTAGAGTTAATAGAATCATCTCAGGTAAAGTACTGAAGTGCCGCTCAGTAGGCTGTAGAACGCGAAAGTATTTGTTAGAAGTGCTCTTTCAAAAACATTAGAATTAGATGGTGTCACATTTTTAATTCTGGATCTTATCGCCTTCTTAAAAACTTGCTCAAGGACAGATATCACATTAGTAATACAAAATTTAGACATTTAATTTTAGCGATAAGCATAAAATGTAAATAACTCTTGACAAGATTCATGCGAAGTTATGCAAGTCGTTTATCATGTGTGGCAAGGCGTATTTTCACGCTTGTGTGTGTCTGCGAGGGACTGGGGACGGATGTATTGTTCTGCCCGACAGGGGCCGAAACGGCCCCTATTGTTGGGGGCCCGCGCACAAAGGGGGTGTGTACTTAGTCACCTCTTTTTCCAGTCTGGCGCTCTCAGCTGTTTACTTTGGCTCACCGGACCCTGAATGCCACTTGTGAGTGGGGTGCATATCTTGACGCCCATCGTCATGGCAACTAAACCGGCTGGTTGAGGCTCGTGTGCTAAGGGTGAAGTATAGCATGCATACAGATAAAGGTCCATTAGTAGTTTGGGTAAAAAAAAGGCATCTATCTATCTATCTATCTATGTGCTGTACATACGAATGTGTACATGCTGAGTATATATTGCTATTGGATCTTTTATACTGTGGACCAATGTCAGGAAACAGGACACAAGGGTGGATTCACACCGGTCTGAAGCATGAAGACCTGTTTGATGCTCCTGTGTCTTTTGGCGTCTGCATTGTCTGCATCTGTGAGTACATGTTACTTTTAATAATGTTAGCACTGTCTAAAAGACAAAGAAATTGCGAAATATTTGAGAAACATGCTTATGAAAACAGGTAAGACATCAAGGCCTGACTTCATATCTTTCTATGCTGTATCATTGCTAGACCTTATGTTTTATGAAAAGTTCTTATTTTTGAGCTTTTCAGCAAAGGGTTCAGAAGTATGAAATTCACGTGATAGTCTGCGCATCAGTTTGTTTATTAAAACCAGTGAAACAACAAGTGCAAGTCATCATTTTGCTTATGCTGATGAGACTGTTGGCCTTGACTTCAGACTGAGCCCCTTTCTGTCTCTCGAACCAAGGTAAGGAACAAACCTCACGCCAAAGACCAGAACTCTTCTAAGCTCCTGCAGACCCTCCAGATGACGGTAAAACTGCTTCACCCTCACTGCCATACAATTTACTGTACAAACTCCCATTATTCACCACAGTTGAAAACAAGGTACATAAGGTGAAAATGAGGTGTGAGTTATTGTTTCGGCCATGACATCACTGAAGTTGTGTGTCTCTCCTGTTTGTGGGAAGGACGATCCCCAGGCTCAGACCCCGAGCGACCAAGACTTATTACCCACGTCCATCACTTTTGAAGCAAGCAGCCTCGAGCAGGAGGATGAGGATGTGAGCTACAGCCCGGAGAGGGGCGGTGATGAGGGTGGTACTCCGGTCCTGCTGAGTGAGGCGGTGCTGGCACGTCTGCTGGGGGCCAAGGAGGAGGCCACGGAAGAAGAGACCAGCACTGGGCACCTAATCCCCACAAATATGGACTATGCTGTGGACAGTGATGGGGACGGCAATGGGGAAAGTGACCGGGACAGCAGTGGATCGAACACTTCGGAGCCCAAGGATGATGCTCAGGACTCTGACTTGATCCCTGAGATGGTGGACTATGACCCCCAGGAGGAGGCTGACATAAGCTCTGAGAGGTTCGAGGATGGTGTAGGCCAGGTGGAGTATGCTGAAGTCGGCAAAGGGGGCATCCAGACCCTCATTTTTACCGTATCAATTCATGGTAAACACTTTGTTCAAGGGTACTACAACAGGAGGCAGGATTCAAACTTGGGTCATTCAAGTCCAAAGGCGGTAGCTTTAACCTCTATGCCACGTAATTCCAGCACACATTTCCTTTGTGAAACATTTCCTTTCTCTTTAAAGTTAATGAAGGTGTCCTTAAGGGACCTGTTCCTGACACTCCACCACCTCCGCAGATCCGTCTGGTGAGCAGGGACCCCACGGAGGGGAGGGTGAGGAAGGATCCCCGCCCTGTGGACAGGCGCCCAGAGGGCCCCGTGGAACAGGAGGCCGCAGAGGGTGAGTGTTAGCTCAGCGTGGAGGCCCTGTTATGTGCTGACTGAGACACTTCCTGTAGCTTACGGCAGCGTCGCTTCCAAAACCAACCCGCTCCAACTCAGTTCCTGCGGATAAAGGAGACGATTACATTGCCCACACGAGTTCTGTGCCCTGGCATCCTGAACCGCAGTGTTTTCTCCGTGCCTACACATGTAAAAAATTTGCCATAGAATTTGTGTGGAAATATGATGCAATATTACTTCACAGATTATTATTTCCTAACAATTTATGCCACTTAGCTAAGAGGGAAATATCCAAAAATGCATAAATAGATCAACGTATTTTATTGCATGAGGGTTAATCAAGACATGTGTACAATATTTAAAGTCTTTTCAAAACTAAATTACTGAGGACACTGTTTGACTGAACCACATCCTTGCTTAAGCGGTCAACTATGAAGACCGGGTTTGAACCAGCACCCACACGGCTTTCCAGTTCAACTGTGAGCCCACATGGAATTCAGCTTCCACTCTCAAAATGACCCTTTTAGTTGAGTGAAGTTGCACTCATGCAGGTCGAAAAGTGGAAAAGATTTAGGTTATTTAACCTTTTCCCACAGGGGGTGTGGTGGCACGGTGGCGCGGTGGGTTGGACCACAGTCCTGCTTTCCGGTGGGTCTGGGGTTCGAGTCCTGCTTGGGGTGCCTTGCGACGGACTGGCGTCCCGTCCTGGGTGTGTTCCCTCCCCCTCCGGCCTTACGCCCTGTGTTACCGGGTAGGCTCCGGTTCCCTGTGACCCTGTACGGGACAAGCGGTTCTGACAATGACCTTTTCCCGCTCTTTCAGACCCATGTGAGGGTTTCCCATGCAAACGTGGGAAAACATGCCGAGTGAATGAGGAGAACCAGCCTGAGTGTGTCTGCCAGGATCCCATTTCGTGTGCCCCGAGCATGACTGAGTTTCAACATGTAAGTTTAGAACCGCAGACCCCTATCTTACAGCGCTAAAGCAGGCAGAGAATTGTAGCCTTAAAGAACCAAAGGCACCTCGTTGGGACTGTCCAGTACCCTCTGTCCACAGCTGCCTGGCTAATAAAAAACCAGCAATGTGTATTGTCTTTTAGAAATCACTCAGCTGTGAATTTTTCCGGTGCAGGTCTGTGGGACAGACAACAAGACCTATGACAGCGCCTGCCAACTCTTTGCTACCAAGTGTGGCCTGGAGGGCAGCAAGCAAGGACGCCGGCTCCACCTCGACTATACCGGCCCCTGTAAACGTGCGTCAGCGTCATCAACTTGGTGCTTTGAGACTCGTGCTAATTTTTCAAAGAGCGTATCAACGGTTCTCTGATTTGTCTCTCAACTGGTATCGATCATTCAGGAAGACCTGGTTGTAGCACTGCAACCACGGCCATGCCCAAAAATGATCAGGTGTCAGAATTGGTCTATCCATGGTGTCCTTCCTGAATTTCCTGTGTCATGTCTCTCTTTTGCAGTCATCACACCATGCCAAGATGGTGAGCTGCAGCAGTTTCCCTTACGCATGAGGGACTGGCTGAAGAATGTGCTGCTGCAGCGGTACGAGCTCGACAGCAAGGCCCCAGGGCTCCTCACGCTAAAGCAACGACTGCGGGTGCGTCGCTTCCACAAAGAAGAATTCCTTCCTTTTGTTTGTTTGTATTGTATGTAGTTGCACTCAAGAAGAAAACACGGGAATAAAATGACAGAAGTACAGATTTTGACACCACATGGGGTGGATGTCAAAAAACCAGCAGGTTGGTTGAAGGAGCTCCCACGGAAATGAAAGAAGGGCTGAAACACAGATATTGGAGGTGACTAATGTGAGGTGATCACATCAGCAATTAACAAAACCACAAATGGGCAGGTAACAGAGCAATGAACAGATAATATCAGGTGTGGAATAACAGATGTAAATATGTGTCCAACATGCTATGTTAGCCATCTAATGAATTATATTTTTCCATTACACACACACACACACATTTTCAGAACCGCTTGTCTCATATGGGGTTGCGGGGAACTGGAGCCTACCCGGCAACACAGGGTGTAGGGCCGAAGGGGGAGGGGACACACGCAGGACGGGACGCCAGTCCGTCGCAAGGCACCCCAAGCGGGACTCAAACCCCAGACCCACCGGAGAGCAGGACTGTGGTCCAACCCACTACGCCACCGAACCCCCAATAGTATAACAGATGAGCATAATTCCAAACAGACTGCAAGATTGTTCTGTAGATGGACACCTTGAAGAATGATGCATTAGATCAGTACTGACCTCCTCATGTTATTGTGACCTATTATTCAGTGGTCAACTAATGCTCATACTTCTACACACTGGGGGGGAGACGGTATGTGTCCTGAATGTAAATTTTACTTATTGGCAGCAGGGTTTGAAGGATTTAAAGACACAACCTTCAGTCTCAAACATCTTTCTTCTCAACTAACCCACTTCTCCCAGGTTCAGAAGATCTATGAGAGTGAGAGACGTCTCCATGCGGGTGACCACCCCATCGAGACGTTGGCAAGGGACTTTGAGAAGAACTACCACATGTACATTTACCCTGTGCACTGGCAGTTTGCCCAGATGGACCAACATCCTGCTGACAGGTATGAGAACCACCTAGACTGCTGAGCTGAAGGATGTTGGACTCGGGACCATGGGTAGACCAGATAATGCAACACAGCAATGAATAAATGTTGCAGAATGAACTGGAATGTTCTGGAACATTTATCGTTTGGATGGAAAAGGCTAGTTACAATAACTGAATGATCCGGTGAGCTCAGTAACAGAATGAGAATGTAACCTCAGTTTTTTGGTCCCTGGGAGGTGAAGTGAAGAAGATGAAACGGTGGAGGTGGGTCTTTGTTCAGTGGTTTAAGGTATGATTGGAAGTATAGCATTGTGTGGTCGTTTCACACTTATTGGTTGTGTTGTGCAGGTACCTAACCCACTCCGAACTGGCCCCACTCAGGGCACCTTTGGTCCCCATGGAGCACTGCACCTCTCGATTCTTCCAGGAGTGTGACGGTGACAAGGACAATCACGTGTCCTTCAGGGAATGGGGTCAGTGCTTTGGCATCAAAAAGGGTAAGCGCCACAGATTCACCATCAATTACCACATCGATCCCTCTAACGGGGTCCACAAAATGCCTTTTTCGCAGCGTAAAGTTCGTAGATTTTCAGAACAAAGTCAGTTGTTCTCAGTGCATTTGACATATTTTGTGAGTTTTATGAAAGTGACATATTGAAATTGGTTTGCATAAACGATCGCTATTACAGTCTCCAGGAAGAGACGACCAGGTTATAATTTAACATTTACCCCATCTTTTTCCCCACAGATGACATGGATGTGAATTTGCTGTTCTAAACTCACACCACCATCTTATACGTGACTTTTTTCTGCACTGGAGACACAAGAGCCCATCTTCACTCATCCTCACAGTCAGCTTTTCCCTCTTTTTCTGTGAGCTTGAGAAAAATATCATTGTAATAATATGATTAATAGTACAGAGTATCCTGGAGAAAATATGAGGACAACAAGTGATAGCTAGATCGAGGATGAAATGTGTTGTATCGGTACAAATTGGAGCAAAAGCTATAAATATGTGGACGTTTTAGTGTATGTATTAATGAATTTGACAAATTTTATTTTTTGTATAGTCATCATTATGCTTGTATTTGTTGTGTACTATTTAACTGTAACATAGTCAGTGGTATTCTCCATTGAAAGGCTGAGGATGAATATTAGATATTGTGCAGTGCATATTTATGAATGAAATGAACGACTTCAAGAAGAAATATGAGTGAAAATTTAATGAGCGAATTTTAAAGAAATAATGTAATTATTGTACACGGTGTGCTGAAGAAAGGGCCAGAAAACAACATTACAGATAAATACAAGTTGTGTTTAATTATAAGTGCAGAGCTTAATTCTTTTTTATTCTAATAATCATAATTTTTATCCTTATATATTGTAGTTAGACCTGAATGCAGACTGTAGAGATAATCTTTACAGTGTGTACCTATTGGTTTTATTAATTTGTTTAAAAGTGGGCAAGCATTAATCTTTATTCTTAAAATACAGAACATCCTTTTAATGCAATAATAAGCCATTTCATACAACATGTCAAAGAAACGACTGAAGCAAACATCTGATTTCTGCATTTGATATTGAATTTAGCACTACAGACATAATAATGGTGACAAAACTGTAAATTACTTCAAATGTTCAATTATTTTGCTGTACATGTAGATTTCACGTGTCATGCTTTATTAACACTTCTAATAAAAGGCCTTTATTTTACTGTAGCCTGTTTTTAAATCGCTGATATTCTGCAACTGAGGTTGGACGGTTAAGAAGTCCACGGATCACAATGACTTGCAAAATGTTATGTATACCTATACGTATGTACATCTGCAATGTTGCAGACACTTGGTGTGTGTGTGTTTGTGTTTGCGGTGTGTGTGTAATATTTGTTAAGCAGCCTGATGGAACCGCTGGCGGTCAGTGGTGTAACGGTTTAATTGGAGGCTGCTGAGCTCACTGCACATGATGATACGGTCCATTTCGTGGACTCACAAAGGTTATGACACACACCACAAGTGCTAAAGTTCTGACCTGTCTCTCTAATCCTGCCAGACTCATTTGCAAGTTTTCCACAAAAATGCTTTTGGAAACATAATTCATAATTAAAAATGCATATGATGTATTATAATTTCAACATGCACAAGTTTATTATAGGGACACTCAGCTGCTCTGGGTTTTCCACCTTCAAGACCCAGTCAAAGCAACGGTCATAACATAGCATACGACCTAGTCCAGTGACTCACCAGTCGGCGATGGATTCTGATTGGACCACCATTTTTGAACGTTACAGGTAGTTCTTTATAAAGACGGACTGAAACTATGACTGAAAAAGCCTACCTGGAGATCTCGCAGTGCTGAGGTATATTGAAATACTAATTTTCCACTTTCATTTGCATTTACTGATTCAGTAAATGATACAACAAGAATTTCTGTAATAATAAACTGAATTTTTTGATGTATATGGGATTTGGCTGAAGACTGTAAATACATTTATCTGACACTTTTGCAAAATATTATTTATACACACCTATATCTGCAATTTTGCTACTTACAATTATATACCCATTTACACAACTGGGTGATTTTACTGGAGTAACTCTAGGGTAAGTACCTTGCTCAAGCATACTAAAATTGGAGATGGGGATTGAACTTGCAACCTTTGGGGACCACAGGCAGCAGCTCTAACCACCATGCTACCAGCTGTCTCAAAACCCAAACTAATACAATTAAAACACACACTTGTGAGTAGTCGAGCTTGTAAATCTCTTCATTTAAATCTTGTTGATATATGCATAACTCCTTTGTCTTTCCTCTGCAGAAATAAAAAGAAAATGCTTCGAATGTTGTGTCTCATCATTCCAGCACTGGTCCACACGGTGAGTGCTCCTATAGGCTCATGGTATGTCAGTATGTTAACTACACATCTTCTTTGGTTCCTGAACTTTTTCTGGATACGCTTTTGTTTCCTTCTCAGGCTGAATCCGGAGAACCGTCTGCAAGTGCCGAGGCATGGATTCTTCATTTGTGTTACACTATTAATACTTGATTTTTGGTGTCTTAATGATCACCCAAAAATGGTATTGGCTTACATAGGAAACTTTATCGGAACCAGCATGATATAAATGTGTGAATGTAACTGGCCTTGACACACAGTGTATCTGTATTCCATAACCCGTCTCACCCCCCAGGGGGCCGTTGCCAATGGAGGTGTCATGGCCAATGGACTGAACCCAGGGGTTTTGAGCAGTATCATTCTAAATGGACAAGCCCAGCTCGCCCAGGTGTGTCCTTGGACTGTGTATTGATGTAAATGCTATTTTACGTTGTACAGTGTCTCAACGCGATTGTGTGGTGGTTGCAGCTCGTACCCATGGCGCAGGCAGTGGTTGTCCAGCCTCCAGGTGTTGCTATCGGTCAAGTCGCCGTGCCACTGGTGGCCAATGGGGCTCTGCAGCAGGGTGGGGCTCTTCCTGTTGCTCCATCCCTATTGGGTTTCCCACAACTGCAGCCAGCCAATGGGGTGCGTTCATTCCTGCATCGGCCAATCACTGTTGCAGTTAACAAAGAAAGTAAATATTTGTATCCTTAATATTAAGTTCATATACTTTGGTACTTGTCAGGGATTGGATTTAAAGAGCTTTAGTATAGTAGCTTATTTTTAAAAAAAGAGTTCTTACATTGATTGCACGAACATTGCAAACATTGATTGCCAAACAAAAATTGGCATTATGGTGGCTTTTATCTCTTTGTATCAATCATTTTTGTTTCTGTTATTTCCCAGGGTGCTCCTCTCTTAGCCATACTGCCTCAAGGGAACATGGTAGGAGGCATGCAGACTCCAGCGATGAACCCCAGCCAGACAGTGCAGGTAGTGCTTGGCACATGGTATCCCATTGGTTTCGTGGTGGATGGTGGCTCAATGCTTCTAATGCTTCTCACATGCTTCTCCCATCTGCTGTTGTGGGTTCAGATCTGGCCTGAACACTGCCTATGCAGTTTTGACAGGTTCTCACATATTTTGGTGAAGTGGCAACACTAAAAAACCAATTGGCTCCTTATTGTAGTGAAAAAGACCATGAGGTTACTTATCAAGAATGAACAGATGGGTGAACTGTCTAGCACAGGGAACAGTCCTTTGATTTCCATGGCTATTTGTCTGCTGTGGTCCATGCGTGAAGTCTGTTCTACCTCACATGTTTGGATGTACTCTACCCAGATTCTGCCAGTGGTAGGAGGCAACAATATGGTGCAGCCACTAGGGGCCCAGGCTGCAGGAAATGGAGGTCAAAGGGTCAAGGTAGGACCCTTTTAGGAATGAGTGTGTAAACTCACGTGCGCTGATGAGGATGTCACCCAGCAGGAAGCACAGATAGGTCACACTGTTTGGCTCTGAGGGTCTAACGCTGGGTTCTTCATCTCCTCAGCACTCTCTTCCTGAAGGCTCTAGTCCAACATCCACCCCAGAGACATCAACGGTACTGCACTTACTTCAACGTGGTCCAAGATGCTGTCACTAATTCAGACTCACCTCTCCATATGGTGACAACCGATGTCATATATTTTATTCTCAGATTGCTGTAGGCCTTGAAGAAAGACCAACATCTCTGGCTGAAGTTCTGAAGGTACGGTTGTGCTCAGTCGTGTAACCCAGCCTTGTGGCTCCCGCTCCGTCTTACACTGGAATGGTCACCACACACACAGAGTCTCTCCCTTTCTCAGATTCCCCAACTTTCACCTAAAAAGGGTCCCTTCCAGGAGGACTGCAGTGATGAATCCCACCCACAGGTCCCTCAAACCTTCCCTTCTTATTCACCAAGAGCTGTGATGTAGGAAACCGTTTGTCAGTAGCCAGATCAAACTAATGAATGTGTATTTCAGTCCCAATAAAATGATACTCATAGAAATTATGCGTCAATATCATTTGTAAAGCATCTACAGGATTATTAGAGACTCTGTTTGACTCAAATATGGTGTTTTTCCAGATTGTTCCTTGGAGTGAGACGCCATTTGTGACCATGGAGGAACCCTCAGGTTCTGGTGGTTCTTTGAATAGTGAAGTCTTCCCCGGCATCTGAGAACACTGGATTGCAGTGATCGACCGCAGCATCTTCCCCGTTCACACATAACTTCAGTCCATCTTCTATTTGCACTGGGATTCTTGTCCTATAATAATTTATATTTCAGATTTTTTTCATTGCTGTCTTGAGTAAGTTTTTGATACACATATGTGGAAATTCAAAAATGTAAACTGACTTCTTATGACATCCAATAAAGTTTTACTGGATCACTGCCAAACTTCATTAATCGTATATTTTTACTTATTTTTTTCTGAAACTCGCCAACACTGCGGATGCCAGGCAGCACCAATAATGAACAAGGGATTGCAAATAAATACGTGCAACGATAGATGTTCTTTTTTCCAAGGAAACACAAGTACAGCAGGCATCCCTTTTAAGAGCATACCACAGACACAGTCATCCTGTCACCAAAAATTTCTGACAGATTTTTAAAAAAAAAAAAAACTTTATTGATCCTGATGGAAATTACTTTACAGACACTATAACTCAATGAAACCAGCACAAGCAAGACCATATGTTTAATAAAAAATATACTAAATGTGTCATAGGGGTGTGGTGGTGCAGTGGGTTTACCTGGGGCCTGTTTTGTGGTGGGTCTGGGGTTCGAGCCCTGCTGGGGGTGCCCTGTGGTGGACTGGTATTCTGTCTGGGAAGTAACCCTTCAGCCTTGTGCCCTGTGCTGCTGGGTTAGGCTCCAGCTTGCTGCAACCCTGCTCGGGGTGTGCGTGTGTGTGTGCTTGTTTGTTTCTTGTACTGTAAACAGCTGTTCCAAGGCAGGGTCACTATGGTCTGGAGCCTATTCTGGAATCATCAGGAACTAGGCTAAGCAGGGTGGGTCGCCAGTCCATGACAGGGCACTTACACACACACACAAGAATCCACCAGAAACACAAACGGGGTAGAACATACCCACAATACAAAGACCGAAAGGGGACTGAACCTACGCCCAGTCGCACCCGCTGTGCTGCTTTGCCTCCCAAGCATAAAACAGCTGACTTGTTTAACCAAAACCTTTCTCAAAATTTCATCATTAGAACTTTCATCGTGTTGTGTCAGATGATGATGGCGTTGCACCATAATGATCTGAGAAGTTCATTGCGCCACAGCCTCGGTGATGGAACCACATGTCTGGCCCATTCTCAGATATCTCCCCCCACCCATAACCGGTGTGTGTAATTAAAACCTGCAGAACGAGTGACCGGCTGTGTGACATCACTGGGCTCAACAGAACACGCCGTAATCACACACTCCTCCGGACTCATTTACATGCCATTGGGTACCGTGCCCAAGTCCGACTAGCATGCAGGTGTCAAACCACATGACCACAAAGCCTGGTCAGGTGTCTAAGAGCACATATTACATATCTGGCAAAAAAACGTATTGCATTGTTGTGGCCCAGTGCGGAATCACCCTCCACAAGTATTTGTTTCGTGACTCACTTACATTTGAAAATGAATGCTTCAGCTGCATCATTTACATGCACTTTCCTGATGCCTTTTCTCCAAAGGGACTCAGAATGTTCAGAAATACGAAATTATTTATATAGCTGGGCATTTTTTTCTTAGCGGACCGGTTCTAAGGTAACTACAGTACCTGGATTGAGAATAATACAGTAGGAAGTGGGATTCACCTTGGTGAATAAGGTGTGTGGGGGGATAACACTACATAGAGTGCATTGGAAGTCGCTTTGGAGAAAAGCATCTGCTAAATAAATAAATATAAATGTAAATGTAATTCAAATCTGGATAACTGGAGTCAAAAGGCTCTGACTGCTATTCTGTTCATCGTTATTCTAAGGAACTTTGGTAGATTCAATCACTTTCTTGGGACTTAGTGCCACTCGACCCCCCCCAGCGAATAGAGTACCCCTTTACCCTTATATTCTGTATTATGTGTCTACATGTAATTCCTCAGTGAACTGATTATATCTCTATGTTGTTGAGACGTGGTTCTGTTTAACAGGAAATGCAAAAAAAAACCTTGTTAGAGACTCACTGCGTGATACAAGTGAAATTGGCACTGATCTGCACAAAGGGAATTGGAAAAAAAAAATTATTATATACATATATACAGTACATATACACACACACACACATTTTCAGAACCGCTTGTCCCATACGGGGTCACGGAGCCTACCCGGTAACACAGGGCGTAAGGCCGGAGGGGGAGGGGACACACCCAGGACAGGACGCCAATCCGTCGCAAGGCACCCCAAGCGGGACTCGAACCCCAGACCCACCGGAGAGCAGGACTGTAGTCCAACCCACTGCGCCACCGCACCCCCTCACAGTACATATATATAGAGTAAATATGTGACCTCTATGGGGGATGCGGTGGAGCAGCAGCTTTGGCTGGGTCCTGCTCTGCCACGCCCACACCTCCGGGCCAACACGGAACACCTGGGACGCAACGCAGATGGCAGCATAAAAGGCTGCGTCGGACAACCAGCTGATGCGGAACCTTGATCTGCCTCCTCGTTAGCGACCTTCTCCAGCCATTTCCTGTTCCCGAACGCCTTCCCCAAACCCGTCCCTTGTTCCCCCGATCTCCTGCCTCCTTCGGATCATCGACCTCTTGCCTGTACACTGACCTCGCCTTTTGGATCCTCCCTGTTACGACGTTCGCACCTCAAAGACCCTTTGCCCGTCCTCTGACCTCCTCTCTTGGATTTCCCCGAAGACACCACGATTACCGCTCTGCACTTGGGTCCGCCGCTTCCCTCAGACGCGACCATGACATGCTCTCCGGTGGGACTGGAGTTTGAGTCCCTCTTGGGGTGTCTTGTGATGGACTGGCATCCTGTCCTGGGTGTGTCCTGTCCCCCTCCAACGTTGTGCCCTGTGTTGCTGGGTTAGGCTCCGATTTGCCGTGACTCCGCTTCAGACAAGTGGTTTCGGCCTGTCTGTGTGTGTGTGTGTGTGTGTGTGTGTGTGTGTGTGTGTGTGTGCGCGCATGACCTCTGTGATATATAACATCAAGACAGAGCAGAGACTGGACTATCATGTAGATGTCGTTTTCTGTTCCATATGGATGTGGAAATTATAACCGTTGAGCTGCTTGCTGCTGCTCCACACTGTGGCACCGGAGGACTGTGACCATGGCTGTTCAGGCTGTGTGATTGCCTTTGCCTGTGGGCGGTTCCAAAGTGTACCGTGTTTTCCCTGTGAAAGGACAATGCTTGTGCCACTAATTATCCCAAGGGAAACTCAGACAAGGTGCGGTCACTTCAGGTTAAAGTGAAGTGACCGCAAAGGGCTGCTCCTTTGTCAGAACACCACGGTGAGAGATGATGAGGGATCTGCTGCTAGAATGAGCCCACACAGGCCTGAGGTCTCTAATTGATGGTTCCACACACTGGGTCTTTGTTTAAATCGCCTGACCGTGGTAATAGAGCAGTGTATCACAAGAGACTACACAAGCATGTCAACTGATCGGTTGTACCAAGTCATTCTTTGCTCACCAGTTAATTATGTCCTGCTTAAACAGTCAGGACCGTATAAAAAGCTGTTCTGCAGTCCGTTCAGCCAACAGGTGACATTTGTTTTCCAAGCAGTGGAACAAAAACGATCAACTTGGTCAAACACTGAGAGTAAGTGCAAAGAACGTCTTCTCTATGAGGTATGAGAATAAGTTATGAGACTGAGAGTGGGTCTAAAAGTGCGTTCGTTTATTACTTTTTTCATTCAGGGTGAAGAATGAAGCTTCTGGTAACGCTGCTCTTCACTGTTATCCTGATGCATGTAAGTAGAAGGTACTGGAAACATGTGAATGATCCAGAGCATGCATTGTTTTTCTCACCGGATTTACAGCTGATCTCTAATCTTCTGCTCCTCTAGGTCAGTTCAGGGAAGGTAAGGTCATTTCTCCTGATCAGACATGAATGAAACAGAATAATGTGTCGGGTGTAAGAATGAACCCAACCGATAAGGGAAATCAAGGTAAATGTGCATGGTACCGTCAAAGAGCGCAGCTGTATGTGTGCACATGTGAGTGGCTTTCCCCTCTCAGAAGCTGAGATTGCTCACGGGTCTCAACGGAGGGCTTGTGACCGGGCTGAACCCTGGACTGGCACTGGGTGGGCTTCAACCTGCAGTGCTCAACACGGCAGGGGGCATCATCGGACAGCCCCAGTTTGCTCAGGTTTGGACACCATCACCTCTATTTATTATTTAGATATACTCACGACAAAACATAACCTGACATTGGCAGTAAATTATGTAAAATTGTGATTATTCTTCACAGATTAATAGATCTGTAAAATATTGTAATTATTTTCAGATATTTAACAGGCCTGAAGCAGGCCTTGTAGGTATCATGTATGGCAACAGTGAGCTTAACTTCTAGCATGTTACCTTCCTCCCTACAGATGGTACCAGGGGTCTCTCTGATCGCCATGGGGCCAGTTGGACCCCTGGGGGTCCCTTACACCCCAGGTCTTGGGTTGCCACAGCAGCCATCTTTCTATGAGGTGCCTTTCAGCTCAAATCTTGGGGGGCAGCCACAGCCCCCACTTCTGGGCCAACTGGGATCCACTGCCAGTGGGGTAAGAGAGTGGGAATATTGAACCTCTGATGTCAGCGCCCACTTTTGCTCTCTCTCACCAGCAGCTCTGTCCTTTTAGGGGTTGCCGTACTACGCTGGTGCACCACAACCAAACATGCTAAGAGCTCAGCAGGGAGTGGATCCCACCCAGCAGCAACTTGTGGTGAATCAAAGTGTTACTCCCTTTTTTCACTCTTTACTGCGGTATATGAAATAATTTGGTTTACTCTGTAGTAACTGATGAGATGGTAATATTCAGTTCACCGTAGTTTTAATTTGTATTTAACTGTAATGGGGCAGCAGGTAGTACAGTAATTGGAGCTGTTGCTTTCAGACCCAAAAATGTTGGGTTTGAACCCCACCTCCTGCTGTAGCACCCTTGAGCAAGGCACCTACCAGAAACTGCTGCAGTACAAATTGCCCAGTTGTGTAAAAGTTACAATCCTTAGGTTGTAGTACAGTTTAGAACCTGTAGTATAGTGGTTAGAGCTATGTTTGAAGCCCAGTCTGTGGTGTGTACCTTTGTCAAAGCACTTACCCTGAAATCATACAGTAAAACTTACCCAGCTGTATCAATGGCTAAATCATCTTAGTGTGCAAAGCTCACACTGTAAGCTGCTTTGGGGAAAAGTGTCACTTAAATGAACTAATAATAGATGAGGAATGAGAACGATCTTTGTCTCATGAGCAGGACGTCGCTGGTCCGGTGGGGAATGGGCTGAAAAAGCCAGGAGTGGCCCAAACCCCAGCTCAGCGCATCTACAAGGTAAAGGTCTGCCAAGAGTCCCCTAGACATTGATTTGAGTTGGGGGGAGGTGGGGGGTTGCTCAGGCTATACTGGCAAGAAGAAGATACGGTAAATTTTTTTTTTTGTGTGTTTAAATCACATCTGTACGATTCCTTCAAAGTACTACCTTACTCTCCAGTACCGCAAAAACCACGCAAGTGGTCCAGGCATGAGGTAGTGCTGATGCTAAATGCTAATGCTAACGCTAACGGTAGCACTGTGATGGACCGACGTCCCGTCGACGACGTACCCTGACCAGCTGAGCACCCTGCACTTCCGGGATGGGCTCCGTATCACAGCAGCCTTGAGCTGGACGAGCCTTTACTGATACCGAGCGAGTGAATGAGTGTTAATGATAGCAAGCTAAATGGCGTCCGTGACTCACACCCAGACTTCCTTCCCAAAGCGCTCCTTCCTCAGGAAGACCCACGTAGGGAATCCAGCCGCAGACACTCAGGTACAATCTGGCTCTGTGTTCAGGTGGTATTGCACCCGGAGCACACTTTAGTTTGGAGGGGATGGTGAGCCTGTATGGACAATGAACGTCAGAGTTTTGATGGAATGCACAGAACTCATTGAGGCTACTTCCATTTGCGCAAAAAACTGTGTCCCTTCCAGATTCCCACTCAGATAACTCCAACTCCAACTGTCGCTGAAGACACGCCGCTCCCAGTCATCGCTTGACTTGTAGGTGCTCATTGGTTTCCCCAAGTTATCGGGGACGATAGTCCTCTGTAGCCCTCATGTCACTGTTTGATTGTGCGCATTGATGCTTGTTATTAATCAGTAATGACTTCTGAACTCAACTGAGGACGTCTCCTCTCCCCTCCAGGAAATGTCCGCCAGGATCATGTCCATATGATAAATTGGGAAACAATTCGGCGGAAGAACACACGGAATTACAGAACATCGAACAAAAGGTGGCTGAGGGATGTCGATGATTGATGGCGGCACCATGTTTGAAAATGATTTTAATTTAGTCATGTCGTTGTTTAATCACTGAAGGTGGAAATAAACACTAATTCACAGTGTCCTACAACTTGTGTTGATGTAGGTTCTTTTCAGGAGCAACTTCTGCACCACATTCAGAGAGACATTCATTTAGCAGAAATTTCTCTCCAAAGGAACTTACAGCATTAAGCTACTTAAGGTTATGTACCCATTTACACAGCTGGGCAATTTTACCAGAGCAATTGAGAGTAAGTGTCTTGCTCAAGGGTACTGCAGCTGGAGGTGGGATTTGAACTTGGATCCAAAGGCAGCAGCTCTAACCACTACATTACCAGCCATCCCTTTCAGCTCACAACCATCAAGGAATTCAAGAATTCCTGAACCACGTTTGGCCTTTAACCAAAGCAACCGCACCACATGGTCACTGGCTCACAGCGGTGATGTTTCCTCCAACATGAACACAGCTACAAATTCTCACTAGCAACCTCTCAAATTTGCGTTAGTACCACACATGCAAGCAGAAATTTATTGAAATGTCATGGGACACATAAATAGCAAATATATTTAGGTAATACTTTTCTCCAAAACAGCTTACAGTTATTTATACAGGTGCGTAATCTTATTGGAGCAATTTAGAGAAAGTGCCGTGCTCAAGGGCACTATAGATAGAGATGGGGTTTGAACCTACAACTTTTGGATCCGAAGGTAACTACTCTAAACACAACACAAACAGCCACCAAAGTACATGGTTTTAGTTCATTCGTCCGCTGTGTGCACAAAACACCTACAATTAATGAAATTTTACACATACAATTAAAGAAATATTAAATACTCAGTTTTCAGTTATTAATAAGAGCTGATCTCTTGGAGGGGGGCACGGTGGCACAGTGGGTTGGACCGGGTCCTGCTCTCCGGTGGGTCTGGGATTCGAGTCCCGCTTGGGGTGCCTTGCGGCGGACTGGCATCCCGTCCTGGGTGTGTCCCCTCCCCCTCCAGCCTTACACCCTGTGTTGCCGGGTTAGGCTCCGGCTCCCCGCGACCCCATATGGGACAAGCGGTTCAGACGATGATGTGATTATGTTCTCTTACAGCAGATTTTGTTTTGTTACTGCACTCAATAAATAGCCTTTTTTTTGCTCTGAGATTGACCACGCTGTTTCAATTCTGAGCCAAAGCTGAAAGCTAAACTACGGAACAAGTTGAGTTTATCATCAGTAATTATAAAAATACACACACACACACACACACACATTTTCAGAACCGCTTGTCCCATACGGGGTCACGGGGAACCAGAGCCTACCCAGTAACACAGGGCGTAAGGCCGGAGGGGGAGGGGACACACCCAGGACGGGACGCCAGTCCATCGCAAGGCACCCCAAGCGGGACTCGAACCCCAGACCCACCGGAGAGCAGGACTGCGGTCCAACCCACTGCACCACCGCGCCCCCTCATTATAAAAATATTACAAACATAATTCTTGTTTCACAGATTTAGGCAAGTTTAAGGCATTAATGGGTTTTTAATTAAAAAAATGTTATTGTCACATGTTTGTTTACAGGGTGACACTGTCTTAGACAGCTTTCCACACAAGACAAAGAGCTATAAAAAGCTGAGAGCGTCAGGCAAAGAAAGTGACATCTTTTTATAGCACTGATTTGTCAATCTATTCTATACTGACTCCAAGCAATATACTCAGGAACACGGAGGACTACAGGCACCTTGGTCAGTGAAAAGTGTATGATATTATTATTATTAAGTTGACTCCTTTGTCTAAAGAGACTTATTTCTACAGAAGGGAATTTTCGCCCAAGCTCTCCAGGCTACTACAGCAGGAGAGGGATTGGAACCCACAGTGACCCAAACTGCTGCAATCCCTACTGGATATTCAAAGGACTTTTAAGTCATAGGTTATTCATGAGTATAATGAAGGTGGGGTATCAGTTCTATTTATAATCTGCAGATTTTTTCTTTTTTTTTTTTTTTTTTGCTGTATTGTGGGAGACATGGTGGCACAGCGAGTAGTGCTGCTGTCTCACAGTGGCTGGGTGGTGTGAGAGGATGTGGGTTCGATCACTGCTCAGTTGCTGTGGAGTTTGCATGTTGTGTCTGTGTGGGTTTCTTCTGGGTGCTCTGGTTTCCTTCCACCATCCAAAGACATGCTGTTCAGGTTCACCTGTAGTGTCTGAGTGACAGAGAGAGAGAGAGAGAGTGTGTTCCACTGATGTATGGATGAGTGACCCAGTGTAAGTAGTGTATCTAGCAGTGTAAGTCACCGCGGTGAATAAGGTGTGTGGGCTGATAACACTACACAGAGCTCGTTGGAAGTCGCTTTGGAGAAAAGCATCTGCAAGTTTCACCCTTTAGGCCCCAAAGTTAATGTGGAATCAATGCATTCAAGATGAAATAGGAACAAAACGAAATTTTAATGCAAATTTTTTTTCCATACCTGGAAATCACAAATCATTTAAATATAGTGACAGAAAACACCTTGATCCTGTAATAGTGGGGCTGCTAAACTTTCGGTTGCGGTGCGGTGTGTCGTATCGCTGGGTGTGACGTCAGCACCTCACCTCTCAACAGGGGTAATCTGCGGAGCCTCCTGTCTGGTACGCGTGGACTATGATGCCAGGTGTGTCTGTAATGGTGTAATTAAGGTCGGTTGCATGACTCTGCATCTCGCCAACGGGCCTCGGAGATGATGCTCAGACTGGTTGTGCTGAGTGACTTCAGGGAGACCCAGACGCGGTTGCAGAGCTCATCCGTGTTGCTTTCATCGTTTCTCAACTCTTAATCGTTGGTCTAACCGCAGGTTCGTGATCGCTTCTCCGATCATTAAGAACTCCATAAAGTAAAGATATGGAAATCAACATGTCAAATTATGTAATGACAGAAGGCCTATCTGTGTGACACTCTAAGGGTCTTTTGGCATCTCGCACATCGGTAGTAAAAATCACATGAGCTCGAGCTGCAGGGGGTGGTTGGCGGAGACTGCGCAGACAGGTTGTAATTGGCTGTTGTGGACTTAACGGGTTCCGCTTTGGGAGCGTCTGGACCTCCAGACCGTGGGGGTGATGTCAGCCTCCCAGCGCTGCCTTTTCGCCGCAGCCACTGCACCTGACAGTTGATTGGCTCCTGGGGGAGATGGAGAAAGTTTAAAAAGCAGAGGCATCCCTCAAAGGTCAGGAGTTCCCAAGAAGACATACAGGTGTACATCTTGTGATAAGGTAAAATTTTTCACCTGCTTACAGATCTGAATTTGTCTTTTTAATAATAGTAGTCATAATGATAACTTTACACAGTTCCTTTTGTATATGCTTTGCAGTCAAAGTGCTCTACAGGTGGGGAATATAAATCATAATAAATATAGAATTTTTTAAACATATAAATAAATAAATAAATACATCATTCTCTTCCTCAGAAGCTGCGGCAGATTGCAACTTTACTCTCTTTGTTCTAAGCTTAGAAATCATGAAACTGCAAATTGTGGTGATGCTTGCTTGCCTTATAAGTGAAGGCCTATCAGTTCCGGTAAGAACAGTAATTTATTTTTTACTGCTTTATTTTTTGAATGAAGGGCACATCTAGCAGATGAACACAGTAAGGAAAAAATTCTCTTGCCTTTTCAGATATTTCAGTCACCTTTTGGTATTCTTGGAAGTAACAGCAATGAGGTATGAAACCTTTTTAGGTCTTTTTCCAAAAATTATTACTTTTATTGTTGTATTTCTTCTTATTATTACTGTTAATAAAAAATCAAATTAAATTCAATTTTTCCACTATTCTACTTTCCTAGGTTCAAAAGAGCAGTTTAGATTTGCATTGTTTCATTATTTGTTACACATATCCTGTTTTACCAGAAAAGAAGTTGTATGCCTTTAACCTGGTTATTACACTTTTTACACTGTTCTTACCGTTTTCTATTGCAGCTTGTGCGATTCACTGGGTTAACACTTTCAGGTGTTGGCGTTGGTCAGACGCAGGTATGGCATTTTACAAAATCGATGTTACAGAAAATTGCAGTACTGCTCTGTAATCAAAACATTGCAAAATGAAACAAGGCCATTCATGGAGTTTTATGACGTTCGGTTGTCGTGCTTTTCAGGAATTTACAAGAGGAGATTGAATGATAAATTTAGTAAACCTATGAATTCAAGCATTTGATAGACAAGTGAACGGTATAACATCGCCTTTGTTTTAACTTCATGTAGGCCTCATCCTTCCTGCCGGCCTTTAGGATCCAGCCAGACCTGGGTCTACCTACTCAGCTGGTTACCCTTAACCCCCAGGTAGCTGGACCCTTCCTGCCCCAGGTTCCACCAGTGCTGCTGGCTGCTCAGGAGAACCAGCTGGCCCAAGGGGTGTTTCCCCCTTCCCAGCAGGAGCAGCCTTTCTTTCCTCAGGATCCTTCCATCTCTTCCCGACCACAGATGCCCACCCAGGTTGGCGAAACCCCACATTGTGTATCTGCACTACACCATGTTGGTTCCTTAAGAGCTTGGACAGAACTTTGTCTCTTTTTTTGCCCAGCTGGTGCCCCAGTACTACCCCACCATCGCATTTCCCCAGCAACCAAGAGCACAGGTACTGCTGATCACATGACTAACCATGACCACAATGAAAACTTCTCAACCCAGTCAGACCAGCCAAGCTGACCTGGAATTTGTCATGTCTGTAAAATAAAATGTGCTCTTTTCTTTCTGTTCTTAAAATCCTTCATCAAATTCTCCAGTTGTTAATTTAGTGCTCAGAACAATAAATTAAAACAATTTCATGAATACCTCTCTGATAGAACATTACAGCTATCAATAAACATCCAAATCCTTTCTACAGAGGTACTCCTACTACATCCCTTATGGATACCCCCACGGGAGCCCTACCATGGTGCAGCAACAGCAGACCCAGGGCAATGGCCAACCAAACCTGGAGCAGACCACACAGATGCCCAACCTCTTCCTACAGGTACACGCTTCTCTTCTGGGTCCGCGCTGTTCTTCATGCTACCCTTTGGCATCCATGGTGCAGCCATACTTATCACACACTCTTTTTGTTGCGTATTATCTGCTTACTTTGTTCAATGCTGTTTATCAAAATTGTTGTACATTAATATGTAATCGCAGTATGACTTTTTTCACTTGTAGCCAGGTGTCCAACCTCCAAGACAGAGACTAGTAAGTGAACCTCTATTAATAACTATTATTACATATAACAAATCATGCTGCGATATTAAGCATTCAACCAGAATGAATAGTGTAACTATTTTAATTATGTGCTGCTGGTTTACATCTCTACCTCTGCAGGGATATGTCCACAAGACAGAGGGCATCACAGCGCCCCCTAGCAAGCGAGGCGATGCTGTGGGCACAGAGGAGGTAAACCTGGTTTTACCACATGTAGAGTAATACATACTCTGTACGCATTAACTTCAATTAAGGTTGTGGAAAATTGTTTGCTTTATTTATTTAATTTAATCCCTCCCAATTCTCAGGCGCATCCAAACTTCTCCTTCGTGTTTGAACCCTAGGCCACAAAAGTGGCAGATGCTCTTAGAAGGTGAGTCTTTTCCTGTATTAGTGACTTCATAATCTGTTGTGTCATTTTCAGCATTTTTACCAGTTTTTTTATTAGTTTTTAAAGATATTTTTTGCAAAAACTCCATAACTGTAATTTTTCAGCTTTTTGTCTTGGGACTTAGAAATGTACTCCTTTCCATTCAGAAACTATTTGAGGAATGTTTGTGTATATATTTATGTATTCTTTATTTATTTACAGGAAGACGTGTTTACCCTTCTCTCATGGCTTTATCCAATTCCATCTATAGCTGCTGTTTTCTGGATGTTTCTTAGTGTTCATATTTTTGTTGTGGATTTTGTGAAAGTGTTAAAAATAAGTGTTTGGCTTGTGCATTTCTGTGTTTTACCGCAAATATATGTCTAGCTAAATCTATCATTTTACCATACACAATGAACAGTAAACAGAGAACTCAGTTCGACATTTTTCTTTTTCAAATAAACTTGTTTTTCAGCTCACACCCAGTTTCCTGTTATTGTGTGTGTTTAATATTATTAATCATAGACAAAAAATTCAGTCCTACAAGGACTATTCAGATGTTCTTATAACTAAATAAACTGAACATGTATGGCGACCCAGTTCTGTTCTGTCCTGTTGTTACCCAAAAAAACCCTCTAAAAACAATATGTATTAAACTTTAAACAGAAAACAAACAGAATAACCTATTAGCTGGGGCCATTCATCAAATAATTCCAAATATCTACAAATTTAAACAGCCACACAGTGTCTTCAGCAAGTGTTCAGACCCCTCCATTCTTTCCACACTTGTGCTGTAGATGTATTTAAAAAAGGACTAAATTGTTTTTGCCATCAATCGACACACAATAACCCACAATGACAAACTGAAAACACGTTTGTATGTTTTTGTAAATTTATTGAAAATAAAAAAGTGAACTGTCTCTGTAGCACGCCGAGGCGGCCAGGGGAGGGCGCGGAGACCGGGACAAAGCAGCCACAGCTGGGGCTCATTTCACTCCCTATTTCTTCCCCGGTGCCCAGCAGTAGACAGAAGAGACCGAGGAGGAGAACGAGGCGAATCCGAACCCGATCCCCGAGACGACGGCCGCGTCCCGACCGACCCGACTCTCCCGGCCCCGCCGACCGGCACGAAACCTCTCCCTACCTGTTCCCCGGTCCCCCTTTCCCATCTCCTTCCTTCTCCCCTGTCTAAGGGCAAATACAAGCCCACAGCAACGGGCGACTGCATCTCCTGTCTCCTGCCTCGTCTCTTACACTCTCATTTGCATTAGTACTCAGACCCTTCACTTTGGCACTCCAAACTGAGCTCAGATGTGTCCTGTTATTTTTGATCATCTTAGAGATGTCTCAGAAACATGACTGTAGTCCACATGCAGAAAACTCACTGGACTGGACATGATTTCGAAAGGCACACACCTGTATTTGAAAAGTCCCACAGTTCACAATGCATGGTGGAGTGAAAACCGAGCCATGAAGTTGAAGGAACTCATAGACCTCTGAGACAGGAGTGTGTCAATGCACAGGTTTGGAAAAATGGTAAAATACTCTAAATAAAAACTGTAACATTCAAAGTTCCCAGGAGCATATTGGCCTGAATCTATGTAAAATGGCAGAACTTTGGAACCACCAAGACTCTTCCTGGAGCTGGTTGTTTGGACGAAGTGGGTTTTCACGCCACATGAAGGGGCCTAGTCAGGTAGGTGACCAATAACTCAATGACCACAGAGCCTCAGAGTTTCTGTGTAGAGATGGAGGAACTGCCAGAAGGACAACCATCTCTGCAGGAGTCCATCAATTGGGTCTCCATCAATCAAGTCTCAGTGGTTCCCTGAGAAAATGACATATGACAGCCAACAGTGAGTTTGCTTGCTGAAAGGACCCTGAGAAGATGAGGAAAAAGATTATCTGGTTTGATGAGAAAAAAGTCAACTCTTTGGTGTGATTGCCAAATGCTAGGAGTAACAAGAACTAGGTAGTGCTCATCACCTCACTAAAACCGTCTCTGTCGTGAAAAGGGTCCCCACAATCCAAGCACACAGAGGTCCTGGAAGAAAACCTGCTCCAGAGTGCTCACAACCTTGGACTAGGGTGAAGGTTCATCTTTCAGCTTGACAATGATCTGAAAGATGCAGCCAAGACAGTTGTGGAGAGGAAATATTTGCAAAGTGTGTAAGAAGTGGAGGGATCTGAATACTCTGAAGACACTGTTAAATTAACTGGTTCAAATAAAATTAAATATACGTTACGATATGTCTGAACTTTGTCAAATTTATCTGAAATTTGTTTTGCATCCTAACAAAAACAACAAAAACAAACAAGCTGTTGGAAGTGCTTCAGATTTTATTGTAATTAAAATCAATGATACAGAACAGGACATTAGAAATATGCAGGACCAATCACCAATCATCTACATGAAATCACCCATTTACTACAATTGCCAGCTAAAATATTCAATTCAATTCAATTCAATTCAGTTTTCTTTCCTTATTATATCTTGCATTTCTTCCTCTTGATTAGAATCTGAAATGAAAATGTTCAGCAGAAAAGTTACAGCAAATTAAATAAACTAATACAAACTGAAATTATAACAAAATAAAATAAAGAGCAGAGTCATATATATTTCTGTTCATTGTTCCTGTATTGATTTCTTTATATATTACAAGCTGTCCTACTTCATAGTAACCTCTCCCCTTGACCTGAAATTTTGATATGAGTAAAACAAATCAGAGATAGAGACAGCAGATGTCACCTTTTCTTTGGATGCACTTTGACCCCCATCTTCAAGTTAGGTCTAAAATAAGAATTCATTTGTGTGAGTTTATAATAAAGACCAGGATGCATTTTATTTATTGGTGAAAATATAAAAAACGTACCTTCAGAAATTATAGCGGCTTTAGGAGAGGAGCAGCAGTAGAAGAAAGAGACGGAATCGGAAAGGTGTTAGTATAAACAATATGCACATGTGGGATGGTTTAGACAAACATCAAGCAGAACTCACTTCATACAGGACATTATTGTGATATTTTATCTTTGCAGAATATTAGACATGATGAAAATGTCACACAGTACACACCTTTCTTGAAAATTCATAAAGAATAATATTCATGCACTTACAATCATTACGCCATATTCAAAGGAGATCTTTTGCTGAAAGAAACACATTTCAGAGATGAAAAAAGTGTGTCTGTGGAAACCAGTACTGTGGACCACATCGTTGTATGTCCAGAATTTTTAATGAAATAGCAGCTGCTTGCGTATTGGGTAAAACTGAGCTTTAAGTGCATTTATTAATTTTACCAAACCCCCAGTGCTACAAAAACAACCACCAATAATAATGAATCATTTCCCGAAAATTAGAAGAAACTTGATTTCAAAGTCATTTCAATTTACCGTGTTTGCGGGGTTGTAGATCAGTTTCAGGTAGGGCTGCAGGTGAAATCACACATACAAACTTACAAGTGCTTCTTGGCTGCTATTGAGGACTTTAATTTGAATGATTATTTATATTTTAATAACTGAGAGAGACTGCAGTGAGATTACAATAACGGTGGGTCCTACCTGATATTTCGAACCCGCAGTATTGTAAGGATATCCGTACTGACAAATGGAGACAGTGAAAAATTATTAGCATATGCATATGTGGTTTTTCTGAAGATATTATCCTACGGTGATTTTTATAGGGTTTAAATCAAAGAAGAAGTATGGTCCATACCCCCAAAGCCTGTGGTGCATTTGGAGCCTGGAAACCAGAGTTAATAGAGCTCAGTCATAGCCTGGTCACCACAGTGCTAACACGGTTCAAATTAACTTTGACTGAAATGAAACCTATTTTAAGGTCAAAAAAGTTAATTGAGGTGCAAGTAAATGAGGGTACATTACCTGGGGTAGAGGCGGAGGCAAACCTTCATCTCCCTGGACAGAGTAAACAAGGTACTGTTAGTTTCATCTTGCTCTACTTGAGTCGTTCAGCATTTTTCACACTGAAAGAACTACATGAATGCGGTATGAGGTCATAAAGGGAACTTCATGCTCTGAGATCAACTGAAGAATGTTTCACTGCTAAATTCTACTTACAGTTGGCAGGTAAAATATGTTTTCTCCCTGTAACAATACAAGAAAATGTGTTTTTTTTAGAGCAAAATGTATTTCCTTCGTAATACAACAGTTACCAAAATGAAACTAACAACAAAAAGGAAAAGGCAATTTCCTAAGTGTAATGTAAAAAACATAAAGTAAATAAATTATTGACTTCACCTCCTTCAGGTGGAGCAGACTGGCATTCTGTTTGAGGAAAAAACAGACATATGTTCAAATAACATATATTATTTCAAATCTTTCTAAATAGCATAGCATCTTTAAACCTGCATACTAATAGAATATGAACACTTTACCTGGAAAGTTACATTGTCAGCCTGAAATAAGAGAACATAAATATTATTAAATTTATATATTCATAGATAGAAAAACATATTATCATTTCACAGAGAAAAAGATTTTACAAACTCGGAAAACTACCTTGAAGATGGGGAAGAATGTTCCGGTTCCCTTAGATGCAAAAATGAGAGCTTATTAGACAAAATTCATGACAATTAAAACGAGGTGATTTTATTAACTTCTGCATATTGTTTATTAACGTTTGCAAGATGTTAAATTTAAGTTCCACCAGATCAGTATTAAATCTGGAATTTTCCAGCCCAGACTAAAACTTCTTCTGTTTCAAATAGTTGTCCAATGAACATTTCTAAAATCTAGTGTCTCTCATGTCTCTCAAATCAGCCTTTGATGGTCTGAAGGCACTGTGACCCATCAACACTCATCATCTTTATGGTGAACCTAGAAAGGAAGTGCCATCCTTCATCTCTCATCTTTAGCTTACCATCATATTGGGGTTCATCATGTCAGGACCCATTCCTCCATTGGGTCCTCCTGGCCTGGGACCTTCAGGTCTTGGCCCCTTGTGGCCATCTTCTGGTCTTCTTGGAGGTCCTCTGAATGGTTTCCCATGCATGGCACTTGGGACAGGTTCAACAAGACTCTAAAGAAATACAGGTTGCTCATCATTTCTATGGGAACAATCCTGAATCCTGATGGTGTCCAGGTTCATGATTTCACTGACTGATCTCTCACCCATGGTAACAACCTATCTTTGTTCAGGCTTAATAGGAGGACATAGAAGAGTACAGTTATGTCGGCTCCTTTACATGAGTAACTTTGCTCACCACTATAATTTTGTTGTATTGCACAGCAGTACAATGACAAGAAAGTGTTCAATTCAATTCAATAAAATCCCAATCCAAATTTTTCTTACCCTCATGGAAGGTCCTCCAAACTGAGGTGGCCTGTTTTGTCCTTCCATTGGTCTGCCAGTGCCCATCCATCCTGCCATGGGGTTCATTCCTCCTCCATTGGGACCCATTCCTCCTCCCATTGGACCCATTCCTCCTCCCATGGGGTTCATTCCTCCTCCATTGGGACCCATTCCTCCTCCCATTGGACCCATTCCTCCTCCATTGGGACCCATTCCTCCTCCCATGGGATCCATTCCTCCTCCCATGGGACCCATTCCTCCTCCATTGGGACCCATTCCTCCTCCCATTGGACCCATTCCTCCTCCCATTGGACCCATTCCTCCTCCACTGGGACCCATTCCTCCTCCCATGGGACCCATTCCTCCTCCATTGGGACCCATTCCTCCTCCCATTGGACCCATTCCTCCTCCATTGGGACCCATTCCTCCTCCATTGGGACCCATTCCTCCTCCCATTGGACCCATTCCTCCTCCATTGGGACCCATTCCCCCTCCCATTGGCTTATTACCAAATGGCATGCCTCCAGGGTTTTGTCCAGAATTTTGTGGAGGTCTTCCGTTGAATGGAGGTCTGCCTTGTTGTCCTAAAACATGATCAGGCTAGGCAACAAAACAAGAATTTGACCTCTTTATTGGTGAGTTTATAAAAGGAAAAGAAAAACAAAAAAGCTACCATCAGAGATTGTGTGCCTGAGGTACGAGATATGCTATCGTGCCCTTGGGGTGGCAACTTGCCTTTTCAAAAATACCCTGCTATGATAATGGACTAAATGTCCAACAGTAGACTTGTATGTGTTGTGTGTAAGAGCGTGAGCAGAAAAAGTGCTGCTCAAGTCTCTAGATGGAGACTTGCGAAATGAATATGTCCATTTTCAGAATGAGCTACTCACCCAAGCCACAGCTGCCAGAAGCAGCAAAGGCAGAAGGAGCGGGAGACCCATGGTGGACGGTATGTCTGAAACACACAAATTTGTTAACGAACACTCTAGCACCAAACATTCAAATGACACAAATCCATAGGCACTTGGATTTCCTTTCTGCAAAAATAAGACACACTACATTCCTCTATAAGACTCTCTGATGAAAGACAACAATCCATTGTTCAGGATCTTGTCCAACACACCACTGCAATTTCCAGTGAAGCACTCACTGTCAATGCGTAGCTGAAGAACTCTGGAGCCTCAAGAAGAGCATCCCCTTTTAAAAAGAGCATCAACTGTGCGTTGAGCAACACCTGTATAGTTTCGACAGACATCAAATTATCTGTCAGTCGTGGATGTGTGCAACTCGGCAATTTGCCTACTTGTTGTTTTGGCCACAAAATTAATACTTCCTTGGCTTTACACCAGGAGGAGAAAAGAAACAAAGGTCTTAGTGGTTCGAGATGTTCTTAGTGGAGCTCATGCAATGGAAGAGTAAATAAATTGGCTCTTAGTAATATGATGTATTATATTTGAATTTAATCCTTGAGTTACAGTTGCTGTGTCTGAGATTGTACTGTTTACCTGCATGTTTGATGTGTTTTTTTTAAGTAATGGAATGATACAAATGACAGTACCTAGGACAGCTGGTAGTGTAGTGATTAGAGCTACTGCCTTTGCACCCAAAGGTTGGAGGTTAAAATCCCACTTCCAATTATAATACCCTTGAGCTAACTTTTTTTTTACCCCCCCAAAAAATTGCTCCAGTAAAAAAAATACCCAGTTGTGTAAATGGGTAAATACTGTAATTGTAAGTTGCTTAACTTTGTGAGTCGCTTTGGAGAAAAGTGTTATCTAGATAAGTTAATGTAAAAATGTAAGTCAAATAATGCAAAAGTCTTGGCTAACATAAACATGTTGAGAAGATAGGAACCTGTAAATAAAACTGGATTTTAAGTATTACTGAGTAAATCTTGTCATGAGAAATTCACACTCAACGACATGACCCAGGCCACAGTTACTTAGATGACACCAGAAAATTGATGAGTTCGGTGTCTCTGCCAGTCACTTGTCTTCGGACGTGTCAACCACGGGCTGGGAAAGACAGTTGCTAAATACTGCAGGCAACAACATGCAGCAATTTCATGTTCACATGAAATAAACATCCACTGGGTTTTCAATGGCAACTGGGATTACAGTTGAGCAAGAACTCAGACTGCGGTTCCTGAAATGTCCAAACTTATGTTACTCATATTGGTACAAACCTGCATCTTGACCACCTGGTCGAATTGCTGTGGAACGACCATAAATAATTGGCAAGATATGAAAACACATAGCAATTAATGCACACACACACACTTTCTGAACCCCTTGTCCCATATGGGGTCGCGGGGAACCGGAGCCTACCCGACAACTCAGGGCGTAAGGCCGAAGGGGGAGGGGACACACCCAGGACGGGATGCCAGTCCGCCGCAAGGCACCCCACGTAGGACTCGAACCCCAGACCAACCAGAGAGGAGAACCTAGTCCAACCCACTGTGCCACCGCGCCCCCCCCCAATTAATGCATATTTTAAATGAAATATTACCACTACTACCACTATTACTACTGCTGCTTACTTTACTGCTTTATCGCTGACTGAAAACGAGAAGGTAATAGCGCCAAAGGATGGTGATCATCCCACACTGTAGTTGATTCCCTCTCAGACCCAATGACTTTCATAATAACTTTCAAAATTTTAAAATACTGAACATTTTGAAGAGACTTTGAAGACAGACTGATAATCATGACTGTGACATATGTACCAGTTTGACGGACAAGAGGACAATGACTCGAGTCTAATGGATTTGATGGTTGTTTTTCTGAAACTTTTGGGCTGGGTCAGGTGTTGGGTAAAAGGGGATGAGGGCAGTCGCTACAGAGCAAATCCTTTCTCCCAGGGCTCAAATTGGGGAGCCAAGGCAATGGAGCGTTTGCAAATGGTAACCAGGTGGCATGGTTAACAACATGGTTACCAGCATGTAGGTCTTGGCGTGTGTGTGGTGGTGTTCCATATGCTCCATTCTGTACGTGTGCATGTTGGGTTCTGCAGACTGTACACAAGTATATGCAATATGTACTTAATAATACTTTTATGTGTAGGTGTACTGACTGGTATTGGTGTGGTAACTAGACATGGATTAGTTGCCAAGAGTTGGATTCAACTGGGTGGCAGTTCCACACACACACACAGAGAGTAATACTCTTTTCCCCTATGCCACAGTGTCACATTACAAGTTGTGATGTCAGCATCGGGCTGCTTTTCGATGTGTATTTAAACAGAACCAACACACTCATGTTCTCACAGCTTTGTTGATCAAACCTCAGTTGTTACTCTCTGTTGTGACCAGAGGTAATAAGCTGAACATTTCATTTGAATCCATGCTTTTATGTACATTTACAAAGACATTACTTAAATACTATAGATGCAGTTATTCAAGTGTCAGCCTGATATGTGTGCATTATAACTGTAATGAGGAAATGTGAAGGTGTTCCATTCAAACTCCTTGCTGACCATTTTCATGCTTTGATATTTCCTGCAGCTCCCAGATCAACCATGAAGGTGGCTGTCTTTCTCTTGGGTCTCATCGGACTGATCGTAGCTTTTCCGGTAAATATTCCAGCACCACGAAGGGCTTCCAACATTGTTCTGGATGAGTGACATATGACATGGGAAACCGACTTGACCTGTGTTTGTGCAGAGTGACGAGGTACACGAACGTCTGGCGCGTTCCCGAAGTAATTCCGACTCCGAGTCCAACGAGGTGAGTCTCGCGTCTGCACTTTTACTGCATGTAAATATATATGTATGTACATTTACGACTGTCTTTGTCCAGGTTACCTGAATCTTATATGTTCAGTGAGATGTGTATGTTCCACCTGGTATGTTCTATCATCTCGCTGCCTGAATGATTCTTTCTGTGCTCTCCTGTCCTCCTCCTGCAGATGGGGGGACCCTTTCCAATCCTCCCACCCCCGATGGACAATCAGCAATTTCTGCAACTTCTGCTGACACTCTTCAGCTTGGTTCCCTCTGCCCCCGCTCCCGCCCCAGCTCCTGCTCCCGCTCCTGCCCCAGCTCCCTCCCCAGCTCCTACCCCAGCTCCTACCCCAGCTCCTACCCCAGCTCCTGCAGGACGCTAACCAGGTCAGTATCTCCTTTTGCCACATTAACATATATATGTCTTCTAGTGCTCTATTTTTCGCCCTCTACTGAAACATCCAAAATGAAAAGTCCAGACCTTTGAAAGCTGTAAGTTACCTTTACACTTATTCATTTAGCAGAAGCTTTTTTTTTCAGTGTGATGTGAACTGACTATGTAGTGTTCACTGGTCTAACACCTTTGTTCAAGGTGACTACAACGCTAGGCACAAGACACCAAACTCGCTATGTAACACACATTCATCTGCGCACACACTAAGGGCAGTTTAGAAGCATCAGGTCACCTGAAATACATGTCTTTGGGATGTGGGAGGACATCAGAGCACCTGGAAGACACCCATGGATCACGGGGTGAACATGCAAATTCCACACAGATGGTGTCAAAGTAAAACCATTCATTCCCATTAAGACATAAAGGATGTTTTTTCTTTAAAGAACCTTAACTGTGCATCCTTTTGTCCCCAGTGGGATCGCCAGCTGTTGCTGTCATGCAGACAAAGACCACTCCATTCTGAAACATTCCTTGTATTTGAAGGAAGATCTTTCCTCGAGGGATTCCCTGTTGCCTCGTTCGCTTTCAATGGCATATAGTTCAGAAAAATTGTAAGAATAACTTTGTGAACCCATTTTGAATTGTTTGTAATTGAGCATGGATGGTTTCTAAAAATGTGATCTGATCTTGATCCAGGTTGTAATAATAAAGTCACCTTGATCAAATAAAGCACACAAAATTGTACACTGTCAAATCCTTACTGAAAAATGTTGATGAAATAAGTCAAGAATCAAAAATGCATGTGGCCTATCATACTTAGTAATAGTAGAACATCCTCTAGATAGATAGCTAGACAAAGGGAGCAAATAAATAAATAAAAATAATGAAATAAATAAAAAAAATGAAGATAGATAGATAGATAGATAGATAGATAGATAGATAGATAGATAGATAGATAGATAGATAGATAGATGGGGGGGCTGCAGTAGCATAGTGGGCTCAGTGGGCTGCGTGAGCTCCCTCCCCCCTCAGCCCCATGCCCCTGCTGCCGGACTAGGCTCCAGCCTGCCACGACCCCACTTGGGACAAGTGGTTTCAGACAGTGTGTGTGTGTGTATGTACATAGATAGAACAAATTATTGATGATAGGTGCTTGAAAAACTAAATATCATAGAGGTTGTCCAAATAAAAATCATGCAGACAATAGGAAGTACCAACAAATGCACACCACTCTGCAATAAGAGATCAGTAACATGCCAATAACAAAAGGACTCATTATAGAACTGAATGACAGCTTGGAGGCGTGACCTGACATTTCTTATAACAACACAACTGACCCAGTCGATGGCAGAATATTCTCAGCCAAATGCTTCCTGTAGCTGTTAATCTGACCAGCACAGTGGGTCTTTGGGCATGTAGAGAACTTAACTATTTTGGAAAAACGAATTATGAAACAGTTCCAGTCCAAAACTAACATAAAACTGATATGTTTCGGGTTCGGCTGGGGCCTGCTCTCTGGTGGGTCTGGGGTTCGAGTCCTGCTTGCGGTGCCTTGTGATGGACTGGCGTCCCATCCTGGGTGTGTCCCCTTCCCCTCCAGCCTTGCGCATTGTGTTGCCGGGTTAGGGTCCGGTCTGCCGTGACCCCGCTTGGGATGAGCTGTGTGTGTGTGTGTGTGTGTGTGTGTGTGTGTGTGCATTTAGTATATCAATTAAATCCTGATCTATGTATCTAAGTTCAAATAATACTTGCATATCTTTGCAAGTATTTGGCACTGTATACAATAATTCCACTGTACTGCTATTCTATTAAGTGGTGAAGATGCAGTTTTTTTCAGTGTATTTTGTAGACTATTAGACCAGTGTTGGGCCTTTTGGTAATCACTGAATATGAGTTCTTGCTAAACAATAAAAGATCAATGCTTTCTTCTTCAGTTTAAACACCCAGTTGCTGCAGGTTATTGCCTACCGTGTTTAGCAACTGTCTTTCCCAACCACTGGCTGATTCCTCCTAAGACCTGTGACTGAACAAAGACAGGAACAGGTGAAACAGGCTGGTGGCAGTTAAATGGAGTAAATTAAACTGAAAACCAGTTGAATGTAAGAGCTGTTTCTGACACAATTCATACACTAGCACTTCATCTATATATAACCAACCGACGAACGCCTTCAACCACTTGCTCCGAGCAGGGTCGTGGCAAACTGGAGCCTACCCGGCAATGCAAGGCGCAAGGCTGAAGGTAGAGTGGACACACACTGGACAGGACACCAGTCCACCAGAGGGCACACCAAGCAGGGCTTGAACCCTAGCCCTGCCACACAGTAGACACTGGCCAAACCCACCGCACTGCCATGCCCATCTTCATTTATGCATTTTATTCACATATCCTTGATGTCTTTCTCATGCAAGTGTCAGCAGGGACTCTAACATTGCACACCCATGGCAGAGGATGGGGCTCCGGTTGAAGGAAACTTCTCAGTTAAACCTGAGTTTTTGGTCAGTGACAACCATCTGCTTCAATTGGTCAACTCAGACTATTATATAAGGGGCAGCTGGTCTGGAGTAGAAAGAAGACTGGAGGGAGTGGAAGGAATGTGTATCTGTCTTGGTTCTCTTGAGGTGTTATGTATGCAGGCTTTATTACTATTATGTTTTAATTTTAATTTATGATGGATTACTTCAGCGTCCCCTATTTCTCTTAGTTATGCAATTCAACAAGACATATATGGAAATATGAGTGTTCATTACCCCAGAACCACTTTTTTACCATATCATCGCCATTTCCAATGTTCTTCCCAAAGCTGATGCCAAGGAGTGAGTCAGCTGCATATGTGTATGTTGAGGGATTCATGGGTGCATGGGTGGTAGTGTAATAAAGTGGTCTACTTGGTGTCAGCAATGGCCTCAATGGTCTTATTCTCCTCAAACATATCAACAGTTTGCAAAGGAATATGAAAGAGATTGTCAATGGGCTGTATTATGTTCAGTGTTTTTTTCTGAAGATTACTAGCCAACATTTCCGTAAAATCAACATAAGGAATCAAATTAAATATAATTGAATAACACACACAGGTGTCCAAGGGGTAAATTTAAAGCTTGGGGTGTATTGTTTATGGTCCATCCATTCATTCCTTCTACTACATTCGGTTATTTTGCAACATAGCAGTACTTCCGAAAAATAGGTGAGTTACTGCTTCTTTTTAAATACTCAAACAGCAAAGGTGTGCATGGAAACAACTAATTATGTTAAAATTGCTTTCTTGCTTTCTGTGAGTAAAATGTTCTTCCTAGTTTTTCACTTGCAAAATTTTGGTGTTTTACTGAAAAATTGCGCAAACCAATGTGAGGGTCTGCTAACGCACATCAAGAAGTTAGAAATCTGTACAAATGCACAAATTAAGTGTTAATTTAGTCATAAATAATATCCACACTTAATAATAAGATCCTGAACTCGGTTACTTAGGTGCAATCAGAGTATTTCACATGCTCACCGTGGCCCTGGCTGTAGCAGGTCTTTGGCGGGATGACCTGTGAGTTGGGAAAGACAGTTGCTAAACACCTGGGTAACAACATGCAGCAATTTAATGGTTACGTGGAATAATAATCCCCCGGTGTTGCACAGGCAACTGGGATTACAGTTTAGCAAGAACTCATGTACTCTGGTTACCAAAATGCCCCATGTTGCACATACAGATACACCCCTGTGTTTTGACCACGTGTAATAGCCGCACTTTGCCAACAAACAAGTACAAAGGTACAGAAGATGTAGAAATTAATAGCAGTTAATGGATATACTTAATTCTATACTTTATTGCAAACTGAAAAATATTTTATGCTGGACATATGACAAATGTGACCTGTGTCCTCTGTTTCTTCAGGTTGATGAGAAACATGAATGTCCAGAATTTTCCAAACCATCCATTCTATCCAGATAATTATGATATGTCTTCTCTCTAGACTTATGAACAAATATACAGTTATGTATGATTTCTATATAATGTCATATACTTGATGCATACATTTTTTCGACTGCATGAAAGGCATCTTGTTCTTTAGATGGTTCTCTGATTCTCTGCTTTCCTGCCATCTGTCCACAGAATTGGAAACCCAATCTCAATCTGCACCCTCACACCCACCCCTGCGTCAATGGATGGAGTGCTAATCCATCGCAGGTAGCTACACAACCCATGCACACACTGAGGCCAGTTTAGCACCGCCAGTTCACCTGAACTGCGTGTCTTTGGACTGTGGGAGGAAACCCCCGCAGATGTGGGGAGAACATGCAAAGTCAATACATACTGAGCGAAGATCAAAACCACGGTGTCTCGCTCCACTGCTCCATGCTGTGCCAGCAGCAGCAACAACAACAACAACAATAATAATGCGAGGAAGAAGAAGAAACTACATTTGTACAGGATGGAGATCCACTTCTTGGACAGGACCCCAGCATCTGCCCTGAGTCAATTTCCAGTCAGTGTGAACCATCTGCGTCTAACTGGACGATCGAGGCTGTCATATAAGGGGCAGCTGGTCAGACAGTAGATAGAGGACGTATGGAAATATTGATATTCTTTAATCCCTTTACCAGAGAGTAATAGTGCGGTACATGCTGGGGGAACAAAGCAAATGACATGGCTTCAGCACTTATCTCAGGTGGGGTCCAAGCAGACGGATATCTTAAATGGGCTTTTTGTTTGTTTGCTTTGCAGCTTACCTCTCTTAGCGATGGGTGGTTTTTCGGATCTGCAACAACCTGCACTTGCACGATCGCTCCACTCCGTTCTTTCTATGACCACGCAACACAGCGACAAAGGAGAATAACGACACAACGCCCAACGAGCGTGTTTTTATTGTCCCACCATTTACCGAGTTTTAACAACTGCGATTTGCGGCGCGAACGAGGGCACAGATTGGCTCATCTCCAGCCGGGAGCATCTTTATAAAGCAGATTCCGCCAAAGGACCACACAGGTTCAGAAAGCACAAGTTATTTCACGAGGCACATTAGCTATAGGTGAGATGCTGTCTGGAAATGTATCACGTTTTTTCTGTGTAAAATTTCAGACAGGTGCTGATGAACCATAACCTACTTTTTCGTTTTAGCAAACGCCGGCCTTCACCATGAAGTGTGTTGTCGTAGTGATGTGTTTGATTGCCCTCTGCTCGTCGGTTCCTGTGAGTATGATCAATTTTTCTATATTTCGTATATTATACAGTATTTTTCATATATTGTTATATATTGCTCATATATTTTATACATTCTGGAGTTTTCAGGTGTTTTTACCACCTGGAGGGGTTCAACCCCGGCCATGCCGATGGGGCATGGAGAGCAGATAAATGTGCAACCAGAGATTGTCGTGATCTTGAATCCACAAAAAGTTTTGATTTTGAAGTCAAAGTTAAGGGTAAAGTTTCAGTCGAGCAGGTGAACTACTCCAGAGGTCAGTAACAAATACGAACTTGTGGTTTTTCTCTGGACAGCTGAGTGAGGAGCACATGCGCGCTGAGCGCTCATCCAGCCACGAGGTCTGTGCACCGCAAGTTTGTGTGTTATATGCATGATGGGTGAAAATGCAAAAAAAAAAAAGAAAAAATCAGATATGAAAGTCGGTTTGTTTAAAAGTGTCTGTTGCTGAATTTTATTAACGTGCCGGAAAGTGTGCAAGGAAAAGATTATCAGATGTCTTTCTAAGATGCCTAAACCATCTGTGCCCCCCCAGCTTCCGCATACAATGTCTTCAGTAAGTTGCATTAGGACTTGTAAAGTTTAAAAAAAATGTCCTCTACAGAGGACAAAAATGTTTGGTTGTGTCTCAGGAGCTTTAGATGAATTGTTTTGTGTTACTGCAGGGTTGCAGTTCATAGCAAACTGAAACACTGCGCTATCTAAGCACTGAAACACTGTCTTACAGTGTTTTTTTCTCCCACAGGGTCCCAGGGGATTTGGGGGGTTCTATGCATACCCCTCGCAGCCAGGGTACTACAACTCCTACAACCCCTACAACCCCTACAACTCCTACAACCCCTACAACCCCTACAATCCCTACAACTCCTACAACCCCAACAATGGTTTCCATTCCATGCCCATCATGGTGCCTCGCCAAGCTTCTCCTGCCCCAGCTCCAGCTCCAGCTCCTGCACTTGCACCTGCCCAAGCACCGGCTGGCAAATAAAGACCCAACAGGAGCTCCGACAACCAGACAGAAGCCAGTCCAGTGGCTGATCAATGACTAACAGTAGATCAATAAAGTCCAGATTCGTAGCACTGCAAAAAAAATCTCCTGTTTCTTGTTTTCTGCACCTGAATGAATGGGAAAGAATGAAATGAAATGAAAAATGCGAGTGAATTTTAGGTGGAAAGGTGTTTGACGCCCAGGTGTCGGAGACCTGAACATAGACACATCCGTTCAGTTCAGTCCTATTGTACGGTATTGTCAGTTCCCAGTTTCTCAACACACCACTCTACTCATGCTTCAAAACTACAGTAACACTTACACCGTGAATAATGCATATATTTCACAAATAAACCATGATTTATTTGGTGTGTATTTACAGTATTTATATGTATCACTTACATGGTGTAGCTGGTAGTATAGTGGTTAGAGCTGTTAACTCTGGATGCAAAGGTGGCAGTTTTGAATCCTGCCTCCAGCTGTAGTGTTTTTGAGCAAGGTACTTACCTTGAATTGCTTGGGTAAAATTACCCATCTCTGTAAATGGGTCAAGAACTGTAGGTAGCATGACAGTATGTCACTTCTGGAGAAAAGTGTGAGCTAAATTAATAGATGCCATATACAGTTGTGTATCTACACTGAGTCATTGTTTCAACAGGTCAATTAGAGGTGCCAGCATGGAAACATGAGCTGCAGCAACACTTCTCAATTTCAGACCAAACTCCATCTTGAAAAATCATATATATTTAACACTTATTTCAATTCTGTTGAGTTTTTTTTTTTTTTAATTTCACCTTGTTTAAGGGTTGGTCCACACAATATGTATAGATTTTATTGAGTAACTCAGCCATGAAAAGGATAATATGGAACCAGGACCACACCTCAGCGTAATACCGTGGTGAGCTGGGCTTGTCGCTCAGGTGTGGTCCTGATTTCTTTACCCTGTTCCATCACGACTATTATTTTTAATGCAATAAGAACAGAAAGGAAACCACAAAGTTTTTGGCTCAGTTTTGTTTAAATTCCATATAATATTCTGCACTGGAAAAGTCAAGCTGCAAGTTACTGTACAATGAAGAAGATGACACTGCAGGATCAGTGAAATATTACCAATATTACATTTATGACAAGTTAGAAAGTGAAATCAAAATACCTAAGGGCTATGAAGTTACTCAAAGGAGGGGAAATACGGTGACCCTTGATGTTTGAAACAGACTGTAGTAAAATGTTTCGATGTGGGTTTGAATCCCCACGGCTGCTCCATCACTGTTGATGCAGATATTTACCCTGAATTAATATGGTGAAAATTACCCAGCTGTGCATGCAATTTACTATAAAGCCTAGTATTGTAAATCACTTTGGAGAAAAGCATCAGATCAATGTACTGACCATAATAACACGGTACAAAATGTTTTCTCAGGCACCCATCAGTTTTGCTTACAGTGTGGGGGGTTGACAGTAAGTTTTACACTAATGCAATAAATGATTTCCAAATCCATTCCAATCGAAGGGAAGAACATAAAAAAGTGGGCAACGGAGGGCTTTTACTTTTTTGGATACTGACAATGTTTTTCTAATCCCCACATGCACACAAGGTCTATTTTCCAGACTTCAGTGTGTTTGAAAGGACATTTTTCTCAGAAATGCATCCCCCTCTATATGTATATATACAGTATATATATATTGTAGAAATAGTTTTGCTAAGTTTTGCAGCTGGTTAAAGTGGCAAAGTTTTGATCGCTTCCACACTCTGAGTGTTTCTGTTTGTTTTGTTTGTACCGTGACCGATGCCGCCTTGTGCTCTGCGGATTTTCTCTTTCTGCAACACCCAGCATTTGCACAATCTGCACTCCACACATTGCTCTTCCACCCCCGGCTATGACAGACTGTACTTTTCCCACATGGGTGGACAAACACTGTCATTTATTTCCTCATCGTTCACTAAGTATATAAGCTACATCTCAAGGTGAGCACGGAACCTGACTGGTCCATCGCTGGCGAGGTCCATCCTTGTAAAGCAAGTCCCACTGAGACTCATCAGTTGGAAGGTGCAACACGGGACACGTCTTTCGTTGTTCTCTTCGTCGCTCACAAGGTAGGATCCTTCGGGGAAACGCACAATGCACCTGGGCGAAAAATTTCACACCGATTCACGTTTCATGACTTCGTTGCGTTTTTTTTCCTAGGAAACGCCATCCTTCACCATGAGACTTGTGTTCCTGCTGATGTGTTTCATTGCCCTCTGCTCATCAGTTCCAGTGAGCGCTGCCTATTTGTATATGTTTTAATATGTTGCCTTTTAAGATTTGCATGCTATATACTCCTGAGGTCCAGCAAAAAACAGCTTTTCAAATATATTTCTGGGATTTTCTGCCATCTGAACCCCTCATCCAAACATATCGTATGAGATGCATTAGGCCTTAACATTGTAGCAGGGACAGTTTGAGAGATGCACTTAAAAATGGTGTCAAAATTGAATGGCAGGGTGTCAGGATGATACGGACAAAAGTGGCTCATGATGCTTAATGGTTTAAAAAATTATTTTTTTTCATACTGTCTGAATTCTGGCTTTTTTCCCTGTGCAGGTTTCTGAGGAGCACGAGAGAGTTGAGCGCTCATCCAGCAATGAAGTGAGTCCACAGTTTGTGCTTCTGCTTAACACCTAACAAAAGCCTCAGATTTATTCACAATATTCCCATGACTGACCGCTGACTGCTGAAAGGGGCAATAGATCACTTAACGGCTAAGGAAACACATCTGTGGCCTACCGTCCGCAGGTTCAGATCCTAGAATGGTCTAAGCTGTACCCTTGTGCATTATAATTAACATGACTGTATCATGCCATGTATATCACCTGACCTGCTACAGGTAAAATACATTGATATATATACTCAATGGGAAATAAAGCTCTGCTCATCTACCAAATTCCTCATCCCAGACTGACGGTGCTCACTGTCATAACTGTTCATTTATCTGATGCCTTTCAGTGTGCAGTGATACGTTTATACGCTACTGTACTTGCAATAAATTGGTCATGTATTCACCAGGGAGGGGGGCGCGGTGGCGCAGTGGGTTGGACCACAGTCCTGCTCTCCGGTGGGTCTGGGGTTCGAGTCCCGCTTGGGGTGCCTTGCGACGGACTGGCGTCCCGTCCTGGGTGTGTCCCCTCCCCCTCCAGCCTTACGCCCTGAGTTGCCGGGTAGGCTCCGGTTCCCCGTGACCCCGTATGGGACAAGCGGTTCTGATAATGTGTGTGTGTGTGTGTGTATTCACCAGGGTACTTTTTACGGTACTGATTCAGGAAAAGTACCTTGATCATGGGCATTACAGTGGGAGAGGGATTCACACCCCAGGATATTTCATAGTATTTGTTTGGAGTGATGTGGAAAATTGTGCTCCTCTGTTTTTTAGGGTTTCAGGCAACGCAACCCCTACCCCCACCCCTACCCCTACCCCTACCCCTACCCTTATCCCCAGCCTGCATACCCCCCACCATACTTTCAGAACCAACCGAACAACGTGGATTTATCCTACATCCTGCCCCTCCTCTTGGCTGGCATGATTCCGGCTCCAGCCCCAGCCCCAGCCCCAGCTCCTGCTCCTGCCCCTGCCCCTGCTCCAGCACCGGCGGGCAAATAAGGAGTCTGGGGGCTCCGTTGCTCAGCGTCCTGCTGGAACGAGCTGCATCAATAGAGGATACAAGCTTCACAGTGCTCAGGCTAATATGTAACACGGCGCATTAATAAAGTTCACACTCATAATCCCTTCAAACTGCCTCCATTGCTTTTTTCTGTGTGGGTGCAAAAGACGGAAACAGAAAAACACGAGTGAATTTCAGGGAGGAAACAGATGCAAGCGTGGCGTGTGAGGGAACTGTGCACAGACGCATATAGCTACACCGCTTTGCTAATATGTGTAACAATATCATATACAGCTCTGTTTGTGGTGTTCACAAGAACCCTTTATTACCATGATACTGCATCCTGGAATTGGCTGTGGTTCGGTGGCAAACAAGAGTTGCACCAAAGCGCCTATTTACATTCAGCTGGTGCTTTGCTCCAAAAGTATTTACAATTATTTACTCTTTTATAAGGGGTGCGGTGGCGCAGTGGGTTGGACCGCAGTCCCGCTCTCCGGTGGGTCTGGGGTTCGAGTCCCGCTTGGGGTGCCTTGCGACGGACTGGCGTCCCGTCCTGGGTGTGTCCCCTGCCCCTCCGGCCTTACGCCCTCTGTTACCGGGTAGGCTCCGGTTCCCCCGTGTGTGTGTGTGTGTGTGTGTGTGTGTGTGTGTGTGTGTGTGTGTGTGTGTGTGTGTACTCTTTTATACTGCTGCGTAATTTTACTGGATTTACTGTAATTCAGAGTAAGTGCCTTACCCCCTAGGGTTAGTACCTAACGGGCAGCACGGTGGCACAGCGAGTAGTTGCTGCTGTTTCACAGTGCTTGGGTGGTGTGAGAGGACATGGGTTCAATCCCTGCTCAGTCTGTGTGGAGTTACGTTTTCCTCGTGTCTACGTGGGTTTCCTGTGGGTGCTCTGGTTTCCTCCCACAGTCCAAAGACATGTTGTTCAGGTTCCCCCATAGTGTGTGAGTGACAGAAAGTGTGTGTGTTCCACTGATATATGGATGAGTGACCCAGTTTAAGTAGTGAATCTAGCAGTGTAAGTCACCGCGGTGAATAAGGTGTGTGGGCTCATAACATACACAGAGTTCATTAGAAGTTGCTTTGGAGAAAAGTTTCTGCTAAGTAAATAAATTTAGATGTACGCAAGGGTTCAATGGTACTAGGTCACATATGAATCTGCAACCTAAGGGGTTGAGGGCAGCAGCTCCAAGTACTCTACTACTGGCCCCCACCCCCCTCCCCTTGAACCAAACTTCGGTGAAACTGGGTTTGCACAACTACAGAAGATGCAGTTATATGTTGCCATAACTGGCTGACAGCGATATGTACATAAAGTATGACTCCAGGTGTAGATAATAAAATTGATTCATTTCACATGATTTATTTAGATTTGCACTAATGAACTTTTATGCAGATATCAGTGGAACAGAATGAAAATTATGAACAAAATATTTTATCTTGCTCCAGGACATGGTTTGCTGTAAGTACCACAAATGCAGGTGAGAATGAATATCTGAATTTTTCTGGTGCTGTTCTCTCATCGAAGGTTCAGACTGCGCTGAAGTTTCATACTGTACTTCAGACCCTGCAGTGTTTCAAAATTGCTAAAACAATGAGTCATACGTTTGGCAATCATGTGGAGATCCCCTGTAAAACAGGTCCTGAGAGCAGAATTAAAGTTCATAATTTAATCTAAATTATTTAATTATTTACTCTAAATTGTTCTGAATAATTTATTTAATCAGTTCTTCTATGACTTACAGATATTCCAAAGGTTATTATCATGCGGTGTAGAAGTGCAATAGATGTAGAACACACACTGGTAAAGTTTATGAAAAAATAGAAATTTTATGCCTGCGTATGGAATTAATAATTATTTGAATATTTTAGCAGTGGAAACCTTAAAGATATCAGGTATGAGTGTTTATGAATCACAATCCATGTATCTGATCTTTCTGGGTAGTGATTTGGGACACAGAACTGTATCCTGAAGGGTTCTAGTTCAAGACCCAGGAGGGTCTATGCAGCTCTGTGTTTCACAAAAGCAGTTATTGCAAATAACTGTATATCCAGTAGTACAAATGCAAAAACTATAAGCTGCTTTGGGGAAAAGTGACAAGCAGTGAGACGTGAGCAGTGGAATCAAGCTGACTCACGGAGCGATGGGCTCATGGTGCACGTCTGGTGTAAACCAGTGAATGGGACCTTCTACAGGACTGGGTTAGAGCTGCTTTTGTGGATCAGGCAATTAATACAAGATTAATTCAGACATCTAATGAATGGCTTTAAGAGATTCTGCTCACTTTCACTTGTTTTATTCATAAGATCTGAATTCCATGCGTGTCCAAATGCTGCTCAGCACATTAATCGTTTCTTTAAAAAAACTGTCAGAAGTTTATAATATAATATAATATAATATAATATAATATAATATATAATGGGGGGGGGTGCGGTGGCGCAGTGGGTTTGGCTGGGTCCCTCTCTTGGGTGGGTCTGGGGTTCAAGTATCGCCTGGGGTGCCTTGTGACGGACTGGTGTCCCGTCCTGGGTGTGTCCCCTCCCCCTCCAGCCCAATGCCCCGTGTTGCCAGGCTAGGCTCTGGTTTGCCACCACCCTTCTCGGGACAAACAGTTTCAGGTAATGTGTGTGTGAGTGATAATATAATTCCCCGTGTTGTTCTCCTGATTGGATTGATAGCACTTCCTTCTCCTCTGCTGGTAAATATTTTTATACATTGCAATGTCATCTTTACAATCATCTAACCAATACACGAACAACTTGCCAAGGTGAGGTTTACTGATGTCATCATGTTACCATTTCTTCATGAAACTACTGCGTATCTGCATGAGCTCAATCAACATTTCGCCAGAGCGACTGATGAAGCACAGTAATCAGGCTGCCATTAAATTAATTTTATTGAGAGAGAGCTCCTAGAGAGTACATTTTACAAGAACACATGATAAAAATAGTAGTTGGGATGTTGTGTCCTTGAACTTCTCCAGGCCAAGGATGAACACAGGATTGAGGAGCGTTCTTCAAGCCATGAGGTATGTTTTTAAAATTATAATGCTTCATTACTTCTGATATTCCTCTTTGAGAAAAAACTCTTTTGAAACAAAGAGATTCCATGTGCAGTATTGAATTAATACACTCAAGAAAATGTATAAATAATATTATGAAGTGTTTTGGACTGTCTGTCAATGATTTGTGAATCATTTCTTCTCGCCCTCCAGTGGGGGAACAGAAACTCCTTCTTCCAGATGTACTTGTAATCTCTGCTCCGGCAAAGGCTGAGCATCCTGCCGCCGACAGCTCCTGTCCCTGTCCTTGCTCCAGCTCCCGCCCCAGCACCGGCCCCGGCCCCCACCTCAACCCCTGCTGCTGCCCCCCTGGGCGCTGACATTCTACCTCCAGCCCCACGTACCCCTCCACCTGTTCCACCAGCACCTTTCCTTATGTTTCACAGATCTCTCTGATATGTGATAAAGTACAGCACTGAAATCCTCTGTCTTCTGCTTGCTGTGTTGAATATTGACATTGAAATATACATTTATCAATTTAACAGATGCCTTTATCTGAAACAATGTACATTGCTGAATATGCAGTACCCAGCCAACACCTCTGTCCAGGGCGAGTCACAATGCTCATTGAGTAAAAGTACCAGTAATGTGCACTGTACAGGACTGATAAAGTGGTTAATTACACAGCAAAACCAAGAACCAACAGAGTTATTATTCAGCTCAGTTAAATTGGGAAAGTGCTTTTAGCAGGGCGGCACAAGTGGCACATAACTGATAACAGAGAGTAAGTAAGAAAACCAACTGCGAGGTTAGGAGGGGAAAAGAATTTGCAGAAATGTGAGCAAAAGAAACCACTGGGTGATCTGAAGACCAGTGGCTACCCTGGGCAAACATGAAGAAATGGCATAAGCGGGGTCATGGTAATTAGGATCCTATACTGGAAGAACTGGGTATGCAGCTGAGGGGGTACACCCAGGGTGGGATGCCAGTCCATTGCAGGGTAGCCACACACACACACAGCCCCTTACCCATGGACACACTAAGGGCAATTTAGCATGACCAGCTCACATGAACTCCATGTCTTTAGACTGTGGGAGGAAACCAGAGCACCTGGAGGAAACCCACAGAGACAAGGAGAGAACATGCAAACCCCATACAGAATGAGAGGGGATTGAACCTGTGTGTCCTCACGTACCACAGCAGCAGCTCTACTTGCTGCAATAATAATAATAATAATAATAATAATAATAATAATAATAATAATAATAATAATGAAGCATGTTTTTCTGAAAGCTAATTGTATTGCGTGTCTTTGTTTACTTCTCTGTTTCTCAATCAGGCTCACTGAATGGGAGGGTTCCTCCTGTGATGAATGCATTTGCAATGCACTAATTCACATGAGAAAGGGCTTTGCTCTTACATTCTGCAGTCAGGTGATGATGTCCAAACTACCTGTGATGAAAAATAACAAAAAATTGAGCAACACACTGCAAAGGGCTCAGTCCTTGGAGACGGCAATCCACCCACAAAAGAAACATGCAGTAAAATGTATTGATCCCACGACAAAGGAAAGGAGGAAGCCGGATACGTATGCAAAGACACACTCGACTCCATGAGGGTCTTTGCTGCTGGATACTCAGTGCAGTCTCTGCAATGTCTCCAAAGGCCTCTAACATGTAACCCAACACATTGTCACTTCCTTGGCTCATGAGTAACCTCATGTGGCTTGGAGGGGTACTTCATGGCCATGTACTGTACATTTACCATTACTGCCTTTTAACCGTCATTACTCTTCCAGTGAACGAATTACTAGTATTTAGGGTAGCCGGTGGTGTAGTACTCAGTTGCTGCAGAAACTTGAAGGACTTGGGTTTGAATCTCACCTCCCTTGAGCAACATATTTGCCTTGATTTGATACGGTAACAGTTAGCCAGCTTTATACACTGGTAAATCAGGCCTTGTAGAGAAGCGTGAGTTGAATAAATATATTTAAATAGCTTTGTGAACAAGGTAGGGCTGGGAAACTGTGAGCAGATGGTGGTGTCTAACATTGCAGTAAGAGTGGTTGATGTTGTTTAGCCCTTCGTGGGTTGCATGGCCGCTTCTCCTGCTTCCCATGAATGACAGTCACCTGGACCTTCGATGCTTTTCCTGGTCCAGTTTGTGTTCTTTGACCTCATGCTCTTTTGACAGATTGGAGCCACCAGGAATACATCATGCCAACAAATGAAAATCGACATTCTCAATGTTAGGGAGAGGAGTAATAATAATAATAATAATAATAATAATAATAATAATAATATACTGAGAGTGGCCCAAATAGAATAGTCTGGAAATGTGTTGCAAACCAGAAACAACCTGGTGCCAGTGTTTAGCAAGGGAAGGCCCGGGTTACACCAGACAGGCTGTGCACGTACAAGCATTGTGTAAGATGAGCCAGGAAACAGGGATTAATGTCATTATTCTTAGCCTGAATCACTGATTAATGTTTCTGATGAAAGGCAATTGGCAGCGTCTTTCATTTCAAAATCCGACAAATTAATTCGGAGCTTTTCTATTGGTCAAGCAACATTTAAAATGTACTTTTGCAGCTTGGAACGCTTAGACTTACAGCACAAGGCGCTGTAATAATTAAGGCACCTGAGCAGAATTACTATTAAACTGCGCTCAGAATACCACGGATGAAAGGTAAACAGCTGTAGCGTACCTTGTGCTACCAAATATAATACCAAGAAAGTATCAGTCATGTCATTGTTAAATATCTAATATTCTGAGTTCGCTATGGTTGATGAGTGTTTGGATGATAGCTTAAGACTGTAAAAATAAAGACAGTTGTGTATACATTATGAAAAATGAATTGATACAATCAATGCAATATGTGTTGGGCTTTGTTATAGGTCGCTGCACCATGAAAGCTGTAATATTTATTTTGTTTGTGTGGCTGACCCTTCATGGAACCGTGAGTATAAAAAAGAAAGCTAATGTAACAGACTGAATATCAATGATATGTTACTAAAGCACTTATTCAAATAGCTTTTCTGGTAGTTCTAATAGTGTGTATTTGTTCAATAATCCTTGGTAATTATGAGTGAAATGAGAAACATACCTCTAAACACTAATGTAAGAAAATAAAGTGTGGAATAAAATAGAATTACAGTGGAATTAAATAGAATTATATTTAGAAAACTTTTTTCTCCAGGTCTCCTGCCATCGTCCCCGTGGCCACCCCTATGGTACTAGGGTAAGTATTCTCAATGGGATTTGGTCCCAACATGGTACAACTGCCAATACATTAAAGCTCATATAGAATTATACATCCTTGCTTGAAAACAGTAAATCTGACAAGAGTCTGTAATTCACATTTCATGTCAATGGAGTGAAAGTTAAAATCTGAAACTTTTTCCTGTGTGTTGTGTGTCGATTATTATTACTGTGTTAAATTATTTCAGCTGCATTTCTGGTTTAGACCTGTTCATGTCAAAAATATTTGAAATTACATTCCATATCTCCGGAATCTCTGGAAGCTCATGCCATGTGTGTATCACTGGAGTTTATAAATAAAATCTGTTTCTGCATCATCTGTTATGAACAAAGAAAGTAGGTGGATCCTTTGACAGGTCCTTGACGAACACCGACATTTGTGTGATTTAGTTTTTTTAACTGGATTAGAATTTTTCAGAGGAAACCATAAAGCTTGTGAAGTCTAATGGTTGCCATGTCCTTCTTTTAGAGGGAAAGAGTCTTCCGGTTACCATCAGTCAACCTCAGGCCTCCTTTCCACCTGATGCCGCCGGTTATAGCTGCCCGTTATCTGCCTTTCTTTCCATGGCTGATCCGAAGACCCCTCCCCCCTCCTGCCCCAGCTCCTGCCCCAGCTCCTGCCCCTGCTCCTGCCCCTGCTCCTGCTACTCCGATCCCAGGCCCCAGATCAACCTTGGCTCCTACTATTGTCCCTACAACAACCCTGGCAACAACCATGGCTCTAACCACGACCCCTGTAACGACTACGACTCCTACCACTGCCCCAACAACGACTACAACTCTACCTACCACAGTCCCTACAACGACTACGACTCCTACCACCGCCCCAACAACGACTACAACTCCTACCACAGCTCCAACAACGACTACAATGCCTACCACCGCCCCAACAACGACCACAACTCCTACCACAGCCCCTACAACAACTACGACTCCTACCACCGCCCCAACAACAATTACGACTCCTACCACCGCCCCAACAACGATTACGACTCCTACCACCGCCCCTACAACAGCTACGACTCCTACCAGCGCCCCTACAACAGCTACGACTCCTACCACCGCCCCAACAACGATTACGACTCCTACCACCGCCCCAACAACGATTACGACTCCTACCACTGCCCCTACAACAGCTACGACTCCTACCACTGCCCCAACAACAGCTACAACTCCTACCACCGCCCCTACAACAGCTACGACTCCTACCACCGCCCCAACAACGATTACGACTCCTACCACCGCCCCAACAACGACTACGGCTCCTACCACCGCCCCTGCAACAACTATTCGAGGCGATGGTCCCTGAAACAGCATTTCTGATCTGCTGCATTAATTCCAAAAATTCACTTACCTGCTAAAACATTTCCTCCTCTAATGCCTCTGCATAATAAACATGTTGACTAGGAACAAATGACCAAATATCAAATAAAGATTTGCTTCAAGCTAAATGTGTTCATAACCATTTAACTTTCATTTGTGTGAATCATTTCTGGTTTTCATTACTGTAAGCAAGATTATTGGGTGTTTTGATTAATATAAGAAGTCCTGCAATAAAGTCACTGAAAAGTGGACCATTGTTTTTGTATTTCTCATGCTACAGACAAGTTCTAAGTTTGGGGTCAGACAACATGAATTGGAAATTTAGCAAAGTTTACATGAAATTTTCCTGGGTGAAAATATGAAACAAATTAAAAATAAAATAAAAAAAAACGTTGGTTTGAGAAGTGTACGAGTGGGTTGAGTGCAGTCAGATGTAAGTGTGAGCTGTGTTTACGTGTGACAGTACGTCTCACGCAGTTTCACACAGGATTACATGCCTAGAGGATAATAAGCCCTTTCCGTCTTTCCTCTGCCTACGCAGCGGTATTACTGGATTAAAGTGACTACTGAAGGGCGGCGACTGTGTCAAACCAACAACACGGCCTGGGACAGGTGAGATGTGCTGTTTTCCTGGTCCCAGAGACAGGTGACAATGAAATGGACTCATGTTTTTATTCTGTTTCTTTATTGTTTACCCTGATTTACCAATTATGCAGTCTTTATTATATTATTCTTTTATGTCTCATATTCTTTTCGTTCTTATGTATACTACTGTGAGTTGCATCTTGTAGAAAGTTCTGGAACACAAAGCAACTATGTAACTTGGTGAAACACCACACTAGGGTGGGAATCTGAAAAGCCTTAGATGATTCTATTTTGGAGTGCCAGTCGATAAGTGAGTTTTAGGCTCCAATGTGCCGGCAGACACATGGGACACACACACGAGACACATGGGTGCATTAACATCTATGCGGGTGTCCTCTTTTTTTGACAAGTGTGTGTATGCCTGGTTAAATTTAGCAGAAACAGCAACAAACCCTTATTATGCCTTATCATTGAGACTCCAAAGAACCTCAAATTGCCTGAAAATGATATATTCCAATGCTGTTTTCTGGCCTTTGCTCCAGAACGTCTCCAGCGTTCACACACCCATCACTTTCAAGATATATATTAAGAGACTAAAATTGCCCTGGATGAATTCAACCGCTTTGCTAAAAACTCCCAGGGGCATTCTTTAATTCACTCAACATGAATATGAAATACTTATAACAGCTCATTCCTGTGTTCCCTTATTGCTCCAGTGTACAATAAAAGCTTTTATGCAACAGATGAAAAAATAAGCTGCAATCAGCTGCATTAGAGCGCTTTAGTAAACAATAGAACGGCTAATAAACCATAACTAGTGATTACTGACACATAATTTTTGAACAAATCACAGCTGCATGGACCACTGGAAGATAAGGTCTCCAGACAGGTTGTCGATTCATCACTAAATTACAGTGCATCGAAGAGGGAAAATACCTAATCTCCTCCGATGGCGTAAGGCCTTCACAGGGCCGTTGCTGTGTGCGAGTGCCCCCTGTTGTTTCCGAGCACAGCTGAAGTGCTTGGGTCCTTTCAACAGAAATAACAGAGCAGACGCTATCCTTCCATAAATCTTCAAGGCTGACTCTCATTATTTTAGGAGCTGACATGAATAACCTATCTCAGATTCCCAAGGCTGAGCTCTTTCCTTAACCTTCTGCTCACCAGCTTGCTGTCCTTCACATTACCAAGCAGAACACTAACCGAGACCTCGCCGTTCCGACCTCTGAAGACCCCGCTGACTGCAGGCATCGCGGTGGAATGAGTGACAGCCTGTCCTTGTGGGTTCCTTTGGTCTCATGGCTGTGTGCGCCGGGCTGGTTGTGGCCAAGAGACACTAATTATGCCCTGCCAGGTATAGGAAATGTAAGGCTGGTACTCATCAATGATGCTTCATATTTATTTATTTTAGTGATTATTGAAAGTGTCAGGCGGGTTGCCTTCGTACCCGTATGAGCTCCTGTTCCTTTGTTTTACACAAAACAATCAGTTATATCCAGATAAATTCCAACCTTCATTTTAAAACCAAAGGTCATCCAAGGAACTCTCAAAGGTCAAGAGTATTGTCTTGAGTGTTCGCTACCGAGGTCTGAGTGACTTAGAAAACTAAGCTGTATCAAAGCTGGTATTGAGGGGATACTATTTTTCAGATTTGAAAGTAAAATGTTAGATTATCAGCAATACAATGAATTCAAAGTTTTGGTCTAACAGATCTACACGGTAATAATGACTATTTTTTTCAGATTTGAAAGTAAAATGTTAGATTGTCAATAATACATTGAATTCAAAGCTTGAGTCTTAGGGACCTACATGGTAAAAAAATGACTAATTTTTTTCCAGAGTTGAAAGTAAAATGTTACAGCAGCAATAACAATCATCGCACCCTTTTGCGTTACAGGTCTATATGTGAAACAATGTGGTGTTTTGCACCCTGTTATAATGGACCATTACCCTAAAAGGCAACACAGCCTAGAAAAAGCTTTGGAAGATGATGGAGGACTAGATGTACAAGCATGTGCAAACTTGCAGACCATTTGTATGGTCCTTCTCAAATGGATTTGTTTTTCAGGTGGTTTGAGAACAATTTTACACCAAACTGAACCTGCTATTTGGGGCTTGAAGAACCTCTATCAGGCCACATGAGACTTGAGAAATTTCAAAAAAAGATTCACTTTCCAGCAATTTCACTGATGCCATATAGAAGTCGATGATGTATACCTCATGTAATATACGTATATAAGTAATGTAATGTACTATATATATATATACATATATATATATATATAAGTCCCAACTTTGTTGCATAAAATGCGGGGCTGTTCATTATGCAGAAGAGTTTTAGCAAACCTTAGAGTAGATTTACCTTCCTTAACATCCCATGGAGTTCAGCTTGGGGGCGTAGCTAAAGTCACCGCCTGCTCTATGCCCCCACAGCACCCGATTCCAGCATGACGTCCACCTCATTGAAAACCACAAGGATACGCATTTACTTGCTGTTTGGCCGTGGTTACAGCAGGAGCCATTAGAGGCAATCAGTGCTCATCTGTCTTTTTCCATCACGGGGCGGAAAGGACCACTGAGCTCATCCTATCCTTTCACTGGCTGTATTGCTGCATCGATTCTCCTTATATATCTTAAAGGACATGTATATACGCTCTTGAAAAGATCCCCACAACAACCTTGGACTCTGTGCTCTGACTTTATCCTGCTTTAACTTAGGCTACATTATCCAAATAGTAAATATGGTAAATAGGCAAATAGGGATGAGTAAATAGACTGTAAATTGAGAAATAGAGTAAATAGATTCAAAGAGATGAGTCTTTCATATTTTTCCTGCACACATGCTGAGGAGAGACATTTACATTTATTTACTTAGCAGACGCTTTCTCCAAAGCGACTTACAATGGATACTATGTGCAGTATTATCAGCCCACGCACCTTATTCACTGCGGTGACTTACACTGCTAGATACACTACTTACACTGGGTCACTCATCCGTACATCAGTGGAACACACACACTCTCTCTCTGTGTCACTCACAAACTATGGGTGAACCTGAACAGCATGTCTCTGGACTGTGGGAGGAAACCAGAGCACCCAGAGGAAACCCAGACAGACATGGGGCGAACATATAAACTCCACACACACTGAGGGATAAGCCTTTATTCTAGGTTTTCTCATCCTTTGGCTATTAACCAGTTTATCGTGTCATGATTTTTGCGTTTCTTTACATTTACTTTTACATTTATTTATTCAGCGCATGCTTTTCTCCAAAGCAACATACATCTTTCACGTTCCTCACAAAACACATTTTCTGTGTGTCTCTGTGTGACCCAGTCTGGCCCCAGAATAATGTACAGAATCACTCATGTCAGTCAGAGCCCTTCTGTTTGTCATTCTTGCCAATTTTTTTCAATAAATTGAATTATTTAGCCCTCAAGGTGGTCTCTTGGGAGCTCAGCTTTGATGCTGAGAAGTTTGTTACTTTAGATGTTGCTGCCAAAATGTTGAGCAACTAGACCTCTTTTCAGCATGTGCTCATTGATGCTCGTGGTTGATATGGTTGGTGAGATGAAGGAACTTGCACCTTCGGACCTGTCCGAACCGGTTGTGATGAGCCACGTATTCAGCTGTCGGGGAAATGCATTGTGGGCGATGCCTGCTGCGCTGTGTGTGGTCACATCCCACGGAAGCCGTTTCCGATCACATCCTCGCTGACTCCTGGGACGCTGGTTGTGTGCATGATGACTTTTTTAGGTGCCCTGCCAGTCAAACATCGATTGAACCTCAACCATTTTACACACTGACTCTCGCAGCTGAGCTGTGGACACAAGACGAACCATCCTGAACAGCGTAAGGCAAATTGGAATCACTATATTTACTCAGATTATAAAGTATTTATTTTCTTTCCCTACAAGCATCATTTCTGATATATAAATTGACTGAAATTTTGGACACTGCCTTCCCAGTACCTTGATTTACCCCATATCCAACCCTGACAGCCAGGGCACCTGTTGCAACCAAATAACGTCACATCCAGACAAGATGTGTGAAAAAAATCATAATATTATTCACAATTTATTTACATATTTATAGTTGCCATGTTTTTTAGTCATGTACTGTATATCATATCATATTAGTGATATGTATATATACACTGTATATAATTTAAATTTATGATAAATGTAGAAAATGTATGCCCTTTTTGACAGCTCATAGTTCTTCCTGGGTTTTGCCTGATCTGTCTTCAGCTAAAACTTCAATGTTCATCTCATATCTTGTGTTTTGTGCCAAGCGACATGGTAGCACAGCGAGTAGCGCTGCTGTCTCACAGCACCTAGGTGGTGTGAGAGGATGTGAGTTCAACCTCTGCTCAGTCTGTGTGGAGTTTGCATGTTTCCTCTGGGTGCTCTGGTTTCCTCCCACACTCCAAAGACATGCTGTTCTAGTTAACCCATAGTGTGTGAGTGACAGAGATAGAGTGTGTTCCACTGATGTATGGATGAGTGACCCACTGTAATTAGTGTATCTAGCAGTGTAAGTCACCATGGTGAATAAGGTGTGTGGACTGATAATACTACATAGAGTTCGTTGGATGTTGCTTTGGAGAAAAGTGTCTGTACAGGCTGGGAGAGCTGTGGGCAGGTTTGGGGTGTTCGTAGCCCTTGCTGGAGGCGTCCCTGTCAGGCAGGATGGCATTCCTGGGGTGGGCGTTCTAACTGGGGGCCAAGATGGAGATCATCCCTGCGCCTGGTGTTCTTCCCATCCCAGGCTGCCCCTCTTCTGCTGTAGAGATCCAGCAACCTACTGACACCGGAACAGCCCAGGGACACATCCAACCTGCCAGTCCATTCCCCACCATGGTTCAGTTCAGTCCTGCATTGCCCAAACCTTTAACAAACTGCACAAATGGAGAGAAATGTTCCCAAGTGTTTTTCTCACACCATCGCAGACACATTCCTCTCTTTTTCACAGTTAATTGTATAATTGTGTATCAGTGACATTTTTAAAATTAAATGCAAAATTAATCGAACGTTGAAAAATGACTTCTTAGAAAGGCACATTGGTTTAAATTAAGAAAGTTTTTTTTTTTTTTTTTCAGTTTTGTTCACATAACTTTTATTTTCTGGATATTTAAATGGTTTGTATTTCTGGTCTTTGTAACTGCTTTAAATAAAAGACTCTAAATGGAACAGATTATTGTGTTTCAGACATTGCCAGTTTCGCTTTGAAGACAACTTGTTTCAGCACTTTGTTATTGCAGTTATTCTAGCAGTGATACAAACTTGCTCAATGTTCAAAATGAATTACTGATATGTAGCCCAGTGAGAAACCCAAATAAAGAATAAGGCACAGACCAAAAGCGCAAACCTTCTTTTCTCTGCAGAACACAGCAGGTTCTATTCATGATTCCATCAGCTTCTGGAATATGGAATATGGTGTTGAAATAAAAATTGCCTTCAATAAGAAAGAGAGGAAAAGACACGTTTCTGACAGCAAAAAAAGCTCAGTTTATCTTTAAAAATATATCAACATTTTTCTTTCTAGAGACTATACACGTATCTTTGGCTGTCTCACATTGTCAACATTAAACAGATTTATGGCAGTGTCCTCACTGAGCTGCCAAACACTGAAAAGGGTTCGAGATGATAAATCTTGACATGACGCATGAACCCAATGAACTCACATATGTCATCAAAGTGGGTCTTTTCGTTGTCAAAGTCAAATCCACAGCACGCTTTGGAGATGGTGAGCAGATACACAGAAGCTGTGAAAGCCCTTTTTTCTTCTTAAAATAAAGGCTGTGAAGGAATTTGGCTTCTTTCCATGTCTATCGGGATTTGGTTTCCTTTTTCGGGGAGCAAATAAAAAGGCGAGAATCATTTCTCGAGAAATCATTTTCGTTTTGCCACAGCCATCGCTACGCTGTAACTCTCCTAAAGGTAACACGTTCTACTACGTCCATCTCTACGCTCTAACACTGCTACTGCACTACATTTGCCTCTATTCTCTAACTCTCCTAAAGGTAACACATTCTACTCCATCCATCTCTGCGCTCTAACGCTCCTGTTCTGCTACACCCATATCTATGTTATTACCATTGTAAAGCGAACACATCCTGCTACATACAGTGCTGCTTGAATGCATGTGAACCCTATTCTAACGGTCACTATCCGTGTATGAATTCTAAAAATGAACTTATACAATCTAAATGTTAAATATTAAAATAAACTTGAATATGATTTACACACCCGATTCTACTTAACTACTTGGTTTAACCAGTACAGCTTGGGCTTCACTTATTTTTTACATCTGCACTACTTCTGTGTTTCTACTACACACATGATTTCCTCCAAAGCGACGTATGGAACTGGTCATTACACACCTGTTATGTCACATGAGAAACACTCTTTCTCATTAAATACCGATTTTGTGGTAAAAGCTAGGGACATTAAGGGGTTTGCACACTTTCAAGCAACACTGTATGTCTCTGTACGTTAACACTACTGCCGCATCCGTCTCTATGCTCTTTACCCTCCTACTATGCTCTAACGCAACTATTCTGCTACACTTGTACCTAGGCTCTAATACTCCTAAAATAACACATTCTGCTACGTCTGTCTCTACGCTACAACACTCCAACTCTGGTACATTCGTCTTTATGCTGTAAAGGTAGCAACTAAATATATGACTCTAAGTTCATTTCAGCATCATGATGAAGGCACTTTTTCTTCTGATCTGCATTGTCGGATCTGCGTTCTCAGCACCGGTAAGTGCACATGAACCTTAACATTGCAGCCGAAGCAGCAATGGTGTGGTGGCTCAGGAGGCCGGATTGTAACTTAAAGGTGACTAGTTGAAGTTCCAGGTTAGAGCCTGCTATAACAGCACTGAGCAAGGTACTTCACCTCAGCTCTTCTAGACAATCAGCTCTTTAAACAGGCACACATTTTTAATGAGTGCTTAAGCAACCAAATGATAAACATGGCAAAATATCTCAAGTAGAACATGTTCATCACAGCATTCCAGAGAAAGCCAGAAACACTTGGAAGAAGTGCTTTTAGAGAGAACAAGCTTGGGATTCCTTGGGATACATGTTACACACACTACATGTGCTGCATAGGATCCCAAGGAAGTTAAGCTTCTTGGTCTTAAGCCATGGAGATGTATGTTGACAATGCTGGATGTTCTCTGTGGCTTCATGGTGAGGTTGGTTGGACTGGTCCTTGAATATAGCCGTTGTAATGCATGGGATGGAAGATCTTGTCCTGTGTATCCTGAATGCCCATGTTGGGTCAATATCGTGCCAACGTTTTGGCTTATGCTCCAACAGGCTGTGGAGCTGGTCGAGCTGGAGGCAGTGGTGGCGGCGCAGCAGGCGGTGAGTGTGGGTTCACTTCTAAACACCTCGTTCGTTTCATATTTCTACATGTTTGGGTGGTTGGGGTGTGTCAGTGCCTTCCTAATGGACACATGTCCCTCTACTTACAGTTTGGGACTCGGCAGTCTGCTGCTTCGGTGAGTATCATCGTCTCCTTGATGGTGGAGAATTGAAATGTTCATAAAGACTTGTGTTCACTTGCGATCTGTGTTCTGATCTTCACGTCTGCACCCTATCTGTCCACTTTCTGGGACTGCTGTCCAGGTGAGGGGCTGTAATTCTTTATTCGAGTCTGGGAGCCGAGTTTGTGAGAGCACTGAACGTTGTTTTTGGTGCTCGGGTTTAAAAGAATTCATGTTATACACAAGTGATGCTTTCCTGATTACACTGATCGGCCAAAACATTAAAACCACTGAGAGGTGAAGCGGATAACATTGGAATAACATTGATTATCTCATTACAATGGCACCTGTCAAGGGGTGGGATATATTAGGCAGCAAGTGAACAGTCACTTCTTGAATTTCATGTGTTGGAAGCAGGAAAAACGGGCAAGCATAAAGATCTGAGCAACTTTGACAAGGGCCAAATTGTGATGGCTAAATGACTGGTCAGAGCATCTCCAAAACGGCAGGTCTTGTGGGATGTTCTCAGTATGCAGTGGTTAGTACCTACCAAAAGTGGTCCATGGAAGGAGAACCGGTGAACCGGCAACAGGATCATGGGTGCCCAAGGCGGTGGTTTGAAGAACATGACAAAGAGTTCAAGGTATTGACTTGGCCTCCAAACTCCCCAGATCTCAGTCTGATCGAGCATCTGTGGGATGTGCTGGAAAAACAAGTTCGATCCATCGAGGCCCCACCTCGCAACTTACAGGACTTGAAGGATCTGCTGCTAACGTCCTAGTGCTAGATACCACAGGACACCTTCAGAGGTCTTGTGGAGTCCATACCTCAACAGGTCAGAGCTGTTTTGGCAGCACGACCTACACAATATTAGGGAGGTGGTTTTCATGTTTTGGCTAATCGGTTTAATGTTTTGGTGTAAGTTCCACTCATCAATAAGATAGAGAGTTTGACCATGCGGGTGTCATCTTTAGCTACATCTCCTTCCATCTGTGCTCAACCCCCATTCCTCATGTTGAGAAGTGCTGTCTCCCTGCCACCCCCAGGTGCTCCGCTCTCATGGTTTTGTCAAGGAGATCCCTCAGTCCTCCAGCAGAGAAAGCTTCGAGGTCGTGAGTTGGTTTCTCTCCTTTCTCTGATGGCTGGTTGTTAGGGTTGGAGCGAGTGTTTAAACCACTCTCTTGCCCCCCCCCCGTGGCCTCCCGCACAGCTGGACCCCTACGGCTTAGTCGCAGCCCCCGCCGCCCCCATCAAGCTCACCGTCCAGGTGAGTCTCCCTCCACTTTGAGTGAAGTCATAACCATTGAGATGAGGGGTCGTGCGCTGCGGTTTCCCACGAGCGGAACCCACACGTGTCCGACGGCCTCCAGCGTTGGGACGCGCTCTTACTCGCTCTGGCTCGCTAAAAACACACCTGTGCCTTATTTAAGTGGGGACGTGCAAAGCAGAAACCGACGCTGTGGTTTCAGGATCCGCTAAAAGACGACGAAGACGATGACAACAGCAATGATGACCTCGATGACTGAAGCTGAGTCAGAGAGCAAAACCTGCCCACTTCCAACCAAAACGGCTACACAGCCACTTCGAAAGTGACCATTACATGACTTCATGGCAATAACTTTGTGATGAACATAAACCCAGTTTCTGATGTGCTAAATATCAGTTATAATTGTACAGGCTTGATCATACCCAAAACCTATAAATAACTAAAGTTTATTTCCTTTTTCTGAAAAGGTATGTTTGATTTTGGTCAGTCCATGCTAAAAATCGATTTTAAAAACTACCTTCAGTCTACTAATACTCCTGATATTTTTACTATTTTTCCTGGCTTTCCAGTTTAGAGGAACTTAACCATTTTTGATAATTATTCTAAAAATGGACAGTTAGTCAATAGTGATTTAGCAGCATTTGTGCTAGGAAAATATAAAAGATTATTAGCTTTCGGGTAAAATTAAACATAAAATTCATATTTCATTTATTGTCTGCCTGCTGTTTATTGAATTAATTTGTGTGATTTGGCTTGACTCTCATCACAATATCTTGCATGAAAATTCCTTCAAATAAAATGTACCCATTAAACGCTTCAATGCAATGAAATGCAAATGTGTTGTTCCTGACTTTCTTTGGGAAATTTAATGTGTTTGATGACACACACACACACACACACACACACACACACACACACAAAATCCTTAACTGACCGCTGAGTGGACATCATGCTGCCTTTAACTTTAATGATTCTTTAATATATGTGAAAATTAATCATATGCCAAAATTGGCACTTTTATTTCTTTCTTTATTTATTTATTCTTTTTTTAAATTTATTTTACATTTTTATATGTCTAAGTGAAGGGTATCTTGCGTGAACATTCCTGAAAAACTTTTTAGCATCTCATATCCTGGAATTAGTTCCAAGCCTTAGAGCATATTTCACATGATTTTGTCATGTCAGGCGTATCTTTGCACATATTCATCATGTGGTGAAAGTACCACCTTACTCTTCAGCAGTAAGTGCCCAGAGTGCTTATGGGAGCAGGACTCAGGTGTGTAATGAAAAGGCAGAGCAATTAAAGAGTCTCGAGACCTCGCCACTGGTCATTTTCCAAATCCCGGGACAACAAGCCTCACGCTCCCCCGGGAGTGATGTCAGTCCCAGCATGCTCCCTGCCATTGGTCACCTGCTTCACTCAAGGCTATTTAAATGTTGCACTTTCACTGGAACCCTAACGGAAGCCCCAGAGTTCAGCTCTCCTTTCTGTCCCCAGGAGCTACGGAAGGTGATGTATATCTCCCATGGCTTGCTTTATTTATCATGTGATAGATATTTCTGCATGCATTGTCAATGTCAAGGTGTGTGATGTACTGGTAAAAGGGACGGCTGGTAGAGTCACGGATGGAGCCGCTGACTTTGTATCCAAAGGTTGCAGGTTTGATTCCTGCCTCCAGTTGTTGTACCCTTGAGCCAGGTATCTAAACTGCTCCAGTAAAATTACCCAGCTGTGTAAACGGGTAAATAATTGTGACCTTAACATTTTAAGTCACTTTGGAGAAAAACATCAGCTAATTGAATAAATGTAAAAATATTCCCTCGGATGGTGGAACTGCTCAGTGATACGCAGTAAGTCAGATATAGTGATGAAAACACACGCGCTGAAGAGTTTCAGTTCTCTCTCAAAAATGAGTGAACTTTTCCATTTCAACAGACTCCTAGACAGTATGCCCTTCGTCCCAATATACACAATCAGTTTTATTCAATTGTGTGCCATCACCCCACATACTATCACCTAACATGTTTTCATATTTTATTGCTTCCTCTTCTTTCATTTTTCCTATTGCTGCCTGGGATCCCCTAAGTTGCAGCTAAAACTCCTTTGCTTTGCAGGAGAATCTTCAGCGATGAAAACAGCAGCTCTGTGTCTGTGTTTGGTCAGCACCATATGTGCCGCACCTGTAAGTATCATCGTCGGCAGGACACACTCCACACATTGCGCTCGCTGGCCCGAGCAGCTCTGGAAATGCAGGTTAAGGTGGAATGTGTTTCCTCGAGTGTTGAAACTATTGACAAGTGTCGCCCTGCTGACTTGACGCGTTTTTTCAGATGACCTCCTTCTACGAGTACCGTCCGCAGGCTGGAGGTCCTCGCCAACCCAGCCAAAATCCGCAGGTACATTGGACGGGCAAAGTGTGTGCGATGGGAAATAGACAGAGAACAGACAATATATAGGTCAAGTATAGAGGAAAAGCAGAGTATATAGTATAGACAGGCTATAGGCTGAGAGTAATCAGGGTGAAGACCAAGCATAAACTCTAGAAAGAGATTACAGTAAAGTCAGTTCAAAAAGTGTACACAGAGAATAGTGTAAAGTTGACCAACATAATACATATAACATGCAAAATATGTGTTAATCGACTGTTTATGTTATTGGTAAGGCTTCTGGTCAACAGTAGGCTATTAGTACTTACGTTTTTGGGGAATCAAAAGTTATACGCGGATTTTCGACTGCGTGGGGGGTTGGCGCCCCTAACCCCCGCATTGTTCAAGGGTCAGCTGTATATATTGTATATCTATTATAAAGTAGTGTATATAAGTACAGAGAATAGACAGAGCAGCCAGTATATAGACAGTGTAGAGTATGTAATGCAAGAAAACAACTTCTGGGTGCTCTGGTTTCCTCCCATACTCCAAAGATAAGCTGCTCAGGTTCACCCATAGTGTGTGAGTGACAGAGAGAGTGTGTTCCACTGATGTATGGATGAGTGACCCAGTGTAAGTAGTGTATCTAGCAGTGTAAATCACTGCGGTGAATAAGGTGTGTGGGCTGATAACACTACATAGTATCCATTGTAAGTCGCTTTGGAGAAAAGCGTCTGCTAAGTAAATAAATGTAATTGTAAACCAAATCTATTATTTTCATACTCTTGTCTGGGCGATGTGCAGGGCTCAGCTTATACCTGGAACATAAGTGCTTGCAAGGTTACGAGGTGTGAAAAGCTGTTGACAGTCTAGAATGAGATTATGGGTTGCAACAGAAAACTAAATCAACCTATCAAATTAGAAATAGAAAAGAGAAAATGGTAACATTCTCTCTTGTTTGTTGTTTCGATCCTTTCAGCAGAGGAACGGTCCATTTGTCCCCCTAGTGCAGCCCCCTCAACAGCCGGCCATCAATGCCCCCCTCAGCATTGAAATGGTACGTTCTTCCCTCGTTCCGTTCTGCTTGGGACTGTCATTCATCTCATGGGACCCCAGGATCCCAGGACCCCCCTCCCACCCACTGTCTCCCAGACTGCTTCACTGTCTCAGTCCAGCAGCTCCGATTCATGTTTATTCGGTGTGGCTTTTTATTCCCAACCGATTGGCTTCTCATCCAACCTCAGAGTGGCTCTAATTCACATTCTTCCAAAGTGGATCTTTGGTTCAATTTAAATTAAAAACAGTGTTTTCACATTCATCCACAGAGCAGCTTTGGTTCTCATTCATCCAGAGACTGTGCTTTATATTCACCCAGCGCTGAGGGGCTGGAAATGATGTCCACTCACAAATTTACATTACATTTACACAAATTCCTTTGCCAGATGGGTTTCTTCAAAGCGAGGAAAAACTCAGAATAAACAAAAATGCACTTCATAAACAAATGAAGAGCTTCAGATGCTGACACGCGACGGTTGTCCAATACCACCCGTGCACATTATGCAATTAGCAGTGTATAGAATTGAAGGGAAATGCAAACGTGATTATGAAATATGATGTTGTGCAAATTTACAGAGCTGTTAGGAGATCAGGAAAGATGTAGTATTAGGAGATCGACTCCTTCTGGGATCCTTCTTGAAAGCTGAAAGGGATTCAGCAGCTCTGAGGGACAGGGGGAGCTCAGTAGATCTCCTTGGATCCAAAAGCAAGAACCTACAGAATTTCCATTTTGCACCTTTCATGAGTGGCACCACCAAGCAACCAGAGGTTGAGGAGCACGGTGCTCCTGTCGGCGGTGTGGAGAGATCAAGTCAATGAGCACTTTTCTTCAACTCCATCTATAGAGAGGTTCAGGTTATGAGATTTCAGTCACAGCTGCTGTAAAACATGGAGACAGATTGGATGAGACATCTCTTTATTACTATGGTACACTTTCAAGCATTTTGTAATGCCTTCGTACAGGTGATGCTTCCAAAGTATGGTAACAATGGAGCACCTACAGGAGGCTGGCAAGGTGCCGAGGTGAGAGTCTCTCCATCCATCTAGACCAGTGGTGACGTGAGGATGAAGAGGTCTCTAAAGAGGCGTTGTTCTGATTCTACCTCCTGCAGACACTTCCTTCTCAAGCATTCCTGAAGTACAAGATGCCCAAATCACCTGGGATGAAGAGCGTGGAGATTGTGAGTCTTCGCCTTCCCGGTAGAATAAGCTCGGGGCTTCACCGCCCCTTCCTGTGACGCGCCCTCCTGTTCGGAAAATAACAAGGCTTTACCGCACCTTTCATGGAAATCGATCCATCAGCAATGCACTTTCTACAAGCTTGGCTTGCTTGCAAGTAATGGAAGGGAAACTTTGCCAGCAATCATCTGAGCCATTAAGTTAAATTATAACTTGCCCTAAGAGCTGCATTGATTAGACATCTGATGAGAAACTATTCTAACTGCTGTTTTGTTTGCTCTCCAAGTTCTACCCCATTGACTACGCCCAGCAACAACAGGTGAGCTCCAAACAAGTCTTACGTCCCCTTTCATACATAATAAAATGGCACTTTAAGTAATTGTGTTTTTACTTGGATCGAGAGAAACTACTATATAAGGTCCTCTGTGTGAAAGAGGTGAATTGTAGGTAGCGTGCGAGGGAATTGCATCCAAAAAGAGAAGAGGTTTCAGGCTGCTAATGGGAAATAATGCTCTTAGCAATGCAGAGTCCCACTGTCACTAATCTGGACAAATTATATCCATTTATGAGCAAGAAAAATGTAGAGAATGAAAAACTGCAGGAAAATGTACAAACTTTTTCTGTTCTCATTGTCTCAATGAGGAGGTTGGTGTTAAAATTTGATTGATGCTTTTTATATTTCATTGTTATACAGCTGTTTGCTACATATGGATACATGCCCCCAACTCTCCCTCAGCAGAACCAGAATGTAAGACAAGCATTTTTAGTTCTTTCAATATTCATTTTCACTTTGCATATGACAAGAGTCTACATGTTGACTCTGAGCATCACTGGCTCACTCTCTCAGTGAGCATCATTGACTCTGATCAAACATGACTCTGAGCATCATTGACTCTGTCTTTGATGATCAGCATTTATTTGAGCATCGTTGTTTCTTATAAAGAGCGACTCTAAGCATTGTTGACTTTGAGCATCATGGAGTTATCAAGAGTCAATCTGAGCAATGATGACTCTGAACAGTGTTGACTGCTGGCATTGTTGGCTATCAGTGGTGTTGTCTTTGTTTAGTGCTGACTCAGCATTCCTCCCAGTCTTACTACTGCTGATCTCATGTTGCAGCCATTCCCATCCTTCACTGTGCCCCAGGGTGGGGCTCAGACTGGACCCCTGGAGCCACCCCACCCCCTCCCCCCAGCCCAGGCTGTGCAGTCAGTCCCCAAGGTCACCCCACATGAGCCCAAGGTAAGCTCTTCACACGGAAGGCCTGGGGAACTGTCATTTATATGATCAAGGAAAACTAGAAGGAGCGGAAGGTCAATAGGAGCGGGAGGGTGGAATGGACCAGTTCAACGCCGTTTGAGGGTCTCAACGGATTTGACAATGAGCGAGTCCAGCGTGTGGCAGCTGTTTGTATTCGATCTTGCTGTTGACATGAATTACATCCAGTTTTCTCCTCATTTGCAGGTCTCTGGAGTAACCAAAGGGCTGAAGTAATGAGGAGCACATGACTTATTGTAAGTGAACACTTTGTGAACCTGGACAGACACCACGTGCTGGAAGGAAAAGTGCGAAACTGAGATCAATTTATGCTCAGCACACGTGACCCTCACGTGGAGTCTGTGTGGTTCTGTTTCCAGATGCTGTCCAGATTCATCCACCCGGTCCGAGGGAGGCTGAATGGGACGCCGCTAGACGGCTGATCTGACTCCTCTCATTCTGGATGGTTCTGACCAGAACGTTAGGATGCAGCATGCAGGCAACCGCAACCTTAACCCCCAATGTAGAACCTGTACGTGTAGAGTTCTGTTTTCACTAGTGTTTAGGGGAAATGATCAAGAAGATCCAGGTTTACCTGAGATGTATCAGTGTTTGTAAATGCGCGCTGGCTGGAGGAGAGCTGCTGGTCCAGAAAGAAATGGAAAGAGCGACGTGGTGCCAACAGGAAACAGTAATCAAGCAACAGTGACATTTACAGTGTTTTAATGTTATTTTCAATTATATTTATGCCACCGATGGGCCTTGATTAAATTTTTATTTCGCAGCATTTTGTGTACCTTGTGAACTGAATCGTAAAACAACAACAGTGATAATAATAAGAACAATGAAAAGGAGCGGGACACAGTGCGAAGCAACGCGAACATTCTGTGCTTCGGTTATACAACAAATTTCTACAAATTTTTACTGCGCCTTTAACAATAGTGGTACTTGATGAACATTAAAATCGTTACATAATAAAATTGAATAATTTGAGACATAACGAATGAAACATTAATGTAATAATAAGCACACACACACACACACACACACACACACACAGTCTGAAACCCCTTGTCCTGAGAGGGGTTGCGGCGACCCAGAGCCTAACCCGGCAACACAGGACGCAAGGCCGAAGGGGGAGGGGAAACAACCAGGATGGGACGCCAGTCCATTGCAAGGCACCCCAAGCAGGACTCAAACCCCAGACCCAGCACAGAGCAGGCCCTGGTCAAACCATCTGCACCAACTGCACCCCGTGATGATTATAACTTATAATTAAAAATGTAATAATGGAATAATTTCTTTAAAATTAATAATTTAGGATAATTTAAGATTAATGATTTTGAACATGTGGCACCTTTGTTCTGTGTGAAAGAAACATTAACATAATTGATTTAGAATTTAGAATTAAAAAAAAATATTCCCGAAACATCACTGTTAGCTATTCCAAATGATTCTTCATTATCATCATTTATGCTTCTTTTCTCAGCCATGAACTGAAAGGTTATATCAAAGATGAGCAAGGAAAGTCATCATTTCATCCCTTTCCTTCCATCCCGAAACATAAAACCTCTGTGGAAAAAGACTAAAACAAAAGACAGGAAAAATATAGAAATATTTATAAAAAACAACAAATACTTTGAAAAAAGGCAGTTTTTTTTCATAGGAGAATTCCAGTGTTGAGTGTTTTCATTAGTATGGGATATAACATGAATTGTAAATAATTTATTCTAATGATCTTTGATTTTTACTCCCAGATTTAAATTATTTAATCATATTACAGAAATTATAATAATGGTTAGACAATTAGACAATTAAAACCGTGATACAGCTGTGCTAATTGTTAAACTTGTCACACCTGGGAATGGAGGTCCGTGAAGAATGGCCGTTCATGATGGTTTATTATGGATTATTGGCCTATCAGACATAGGGCTTCAAATTTAAAATATGGAAATGATTATTGCTGCACTGCTGTCTCATTTCGTGATGATTTTCATTGAAAAATCTCAAATTTGCCGCCTATGTAAACATTCCAGTGAGATACCGCAGTCGAGGGTGTGAACGGTACCGCACATCCAGTCTCCTGATTCGATATCTATCTGACGTCCAAGAGCTTCCACCTCGTGTCTCCCGGGAACTGGGAGCAAGAGTTTTCCAGAACACACACAATGAAGCTGGGGTGTGAAACCCAGAACCTCACAGACCTCCAGTAGTTACTGATACTTCATTTGTACTCCACTGTTTGTGGCAGCAGGTGGCGCAATGGTTAGCGCTTCCATGTTCCTGACCCAGGTTCGAATCCCACCTCCTGCTGCAGTACCCTTGACCAATGTACTTGCCCTGAACTGATATAGTGACGACTAGACATCACCCAGCGAAACAGGCAAATCATAAGTGGCTTAATGTGTAGCCCTAATGCTGTTAGCCTCTTCTGAGAAAAATGATGAACGAATAATAAATAATAGCTGTTTTAGTGGATGCTCACAGTCCATTACACTTCTGCTTAATACGCATTAACATAAAACATTAGGCGCAGTAATAACCTGAGAGAGTCGCCTCCCTCCCTCCATAAATCAGTGCGATCACTTCCAGACGGGTAAAGGACTCGATGCTGAAGTGCGAGGGTGTTGTATGTGGTTCGGTCCCAGAACGCCACACGCAGTCGGAACTGCTCATCTCCCGTCTGATCCGGAACCCCGGCGGCCAGCAGACGGAGCGGTGGCCTGAGGTTTGCCTGCCTGAGCAATAGAGACATCACTTCCAAAAGGCTGTTCAAAGCAGACAACCCTAACTCTAAGGAACGCACCCCTGCATAATTTTCCCGCTATCTGATGGGAGCCAGATGAAGAGCGGCGCCGCGTTCCTCGGCGTGAAAACATCTCCTCCATCACGACCGGGTCGGTTCCAACGGAGGCTGAACAAAGGGGAGCGGAGCACAGGCGTCTGCCGTCTTCTCTTGGAGACAAAGGGCTATAGGTGTGTCACTGGAGCAGATAACAAAACCGCTGCTGCGTGATTTATGGCCCATATCTCAGAAACATCGGTCTTTTGTCTGACTTGAAATTAAATCTTTGCATAAAAAGACAAAGTGCGCTGTTAATCATTTCACTTTGTAGTGCACATGCTGACAAGTGGAATGCTGGGTACGCTGCACTCGCTTTCAAGTCCATTTCTTTTTATGCCGGAGCAGGAATTTTGGAAAATTGCACTGTAACAACAAGTTTAGCCCACACAGTAATTTAGCATCATTCATTCATTCATTCATTCATTCATTCATTCAGTACAGTACAGTACAGTATCCACACCAAGTGCAGAGTCACAGTGTAATAAAATGCTAAAAAGAGAATGAGAAGTGAAACCCCTTCCTCACTTGGAAGAATAAATGTGCCTGTGGCCTGAAGTGTGATGTAAATGTAATACATCTCTGCTGGTTTCAGTCTCTGATTAAATGCTCTGCCTTTTCATGATAAAGTGAATGGAAGTAATTCAAACTCTACTGTTACCAAAGTGAAGCTACTTTGATTTTTTCATGTGTAAAATATTAACTGTTGGGGGCCTTTCGGTGACACACTGCAGTTGAAACCACTTTACAAAATGATTGGAGAACAACTGTATATACATACTGTATCGGATATACAGTATATAAATATTTATATAGCACTTGTCCCGAGTGGGGTCACGGCAAACTGGAGCCTAACCCAGCAACACAGGGCGCAAGGCTGGTGGGGGAGGGGACACAACTCAGACAGGCTGCCACTCCATCGTAAGGCACCCCAAGCGGGACTTGAACCCCAGACCCACCACACCGATCAGGCAAAACATTGAAACTACTGAGAGGTGAAGTGAATAACATTAATTATCTTGTTACAATGGCACCTGTGCAGGGGTGGGATATGTTAGGGAGCAAGCGAACAGTCACTTCTTGAATTTGATGTGAACAACGTTGACAAGGGCCAAATTGTGATGGCTAGACGACTGGTCAGAGCATCTCCAAAACGGCAGGTCTTGTGGGGTGTTCCCGCTACGCAGCGGTTAATACCTACCAAAAGTGGTCCAAGGAAGGAGAACCGGTGAACCGGCGGCAGGATCATGGGTGCCCAAGGCAGCGCTTTGAAGAACATGACAAAGAGTTCAAGGTAATGACTTGGCCTCCAAATTCCCCAGATCTCAAACCGACTGAGCATCTGTGGGATGTGCTGGAGAAACAAGTCCGATCCATGGATGCCCCACCTCTCAACTTACAGAACCTGCTGTTAACATTTTAGTGCCAGATCCCATAGGACACCTTCAGAGGTCTTGTGGAGTCCATGCCTCGACAGGTCAGAGCTGTTCTGGCAGCACAAGGGGGACCAACACAATATTACACAGGTGGTTTTAATATTGTGGCCAATCTGTGTATATATTTACATTACATTTATTCATTTAGCTGATGCTTTTCTTCAAAGTATCTTATAATGTTAGTCTACCTACAATTATCTATCCATTTATACAGCTGGATAATGTTACCGGAGCAATTTTAGGGTAAGTACCTTGCTCAAGGGTATTACACCCGGAGGTCGGGATCAAACTTGTGACCTTTGGGTCTAAAGGAAATAGCCCCAACCACTACTACCCCAGCTGTCCCCCTTATGTACAATACATATATACAGTATATGGAGTATTATAAATTTGCAGATAGATGATTTTATTTTGCTGGGCCTAGAGCTAGGCCTACAGATTGCAGTACCCTTCTAATGCACATAGGACTTGAACCCAGGACTTTTTAGCATTGATCCATGTAGCCTGTATCATTTGGTGGCTTGATTTTGCTACGATGAGTTTTCCCACCTTATTCTGACAGCAGTTCTGCATTCAGAGTGTGTCTTTCAGTAAATGTTAGAGATTATGTGACAGGGTGGCCCTTTATTATAATATATTTATCACAACGCCAATAGCGGAGTCCCTGATGTCCACCGGCTGTATCAGGTTACATCGATCAAACTGTATTAACACATCTGGCCTCAATTGACAAACTGATCAGCTCCCACTCCTATCAAAGGCTGAAGTCACATCCCAAGTTCATGGATTATTGATCAGTGCTTTATAATTTCCCTATGAATTCACGTACCTGTTTCCTCAGCTCTTTTCCAGTCCAGATCTTCAGTTCTTTTTGTCATTAAGCTGCTTGCATTGTGGTGTCCGATCTTTACCGGACAGCTGGTGGGCGGTGTTGGCAGTCGCTGACAGTACCGTACTGTATGTAATGAGATTTATTATCATTGCCTTTTTGCCCCATCGGCTCGTCGATGTTCATCAGTAAGTGCATTTTTAATGGTTGATTTATGTCGTGGGTGATATTAAACCAGTGATGTTCTTTCTGACATCACTGGTGCCTTTGCCATCAAGGATGATGCGCAATTTTTTTTTTTTCAGTTTCTTCCACAAGTCATGATGCAAATGTACAGGATACAGAGTGAAACTAATAACTCAAGTCAATCAAATTATATTTGACTCAGCGCCTCTCGCAAGATAGTCCCTTCCCGGAAATCTCATCCATTGTAACACTGGTGTGATATTAAAAGTACGAGATGAAGTGACTCAGCTGACCCTGAAACAGCTAGGCAGTGATTACTGATGCTGAAAGACATTTTAATTTCCATATGGCATTACGTGTGTATTATAGCGAAGTCCTTTCTGGTGTCAAATCTTCACAGAGATGCTACTGACAGAATCTGTGTTTTTTGGAATTCCAGAAAACTTGACCTTGTATCCAGATAAAGGTGTCATACACACTCCATCCCTGGAATGATCGCTCTCATGGTTATGCATTTTATGTATTGCACCATATTTAAGACTGTTCGTTCAGTCATTTATTCGTTGTGTGGGTGGGTGGACATTGTCACCGACAAGGGGTACCTGCAAGTGCAGTGGTTAACGCTGCTGCCAGTGGGACCAAATGTCATAGGTTCAAATCCCACCTCACACTGTAGTACCCATGAACAAGGTACTTATCCTAAATTTCCCCAGTAAAATTACCCAGCTATAGAAATGGGTAAATAATTGCAAGTAGATTAACACAGTAAATTGCTCTGGATAAAAGTGCCAGCTATATGAATAAATATATACTGTATATGTATAAATAAACTTGCAAGTATACTGTATGACACTTAGGCTCACCAGGTGGGGTTAGGGTTAGAGCTGCCCCTTCCATTTCAGTCCCACACCTGCTCTACTACCTTTGATCAAGGTACTTGCCTTGAATTGATACAGTAAATGGGGTACAGCTGTATAAATGGGAAATGTTGGAAGCTTTATATACAAACAGAAGATTATAATGTAATAATACCGGAGAGTTATTATGTTCAGAAGGTCATGTGACTTTAAAATAACCTTTGAAGCCTGTAAGAGGAAAGCAGTACGGCCAGCAACACAGGAGTTTTGCATGCAGAAATACACACACACACACACACACACTCACAAACGGACAGACCCTTAACTGTACACGTGTGTAACGTGGACAAACGTGGAACCTGCAGTGGTTCTACTCCAGGCCGCCCTCAGTCAGACCCCGCTGCCCATTTTCCACACAATGAAGTTAGGTAGGTCTAATGGGGTTACGGCGCCACTGCTTCGTGAACCTCGCAGGTTCCGTTCCAATTACCCTGCGGGGGTGGGGTGGGTAACAGCAAGCAGGCACAACCCAGCAGGATGTGGCCAGAATCAATCACCTGGGTGGTTGTTTGGTTTATTGCATTTACACCCCCCCCCTCCTTGTGTTCCTCTGTCCTGCATCTCCATCTCACCTGTAATAAATGTTCATGCTCAGTCTCCGGAAGAAGAAGACGAAGAAGGAGGGACGGTACTTTTGTGCTGCCTACGTATTCCCGTTCATTATTTGAACTCGGGCCTTAGCTGAGCTGTGACTCCTCCCTATCGTTTCCATGACAACACCACAGCGGCCAAGAGCATCATGCTCTACAGTGGTTCTCATGATTGAGAGATACTTAAACAAACGCTTATAGTTCTAGTTGATTATAATTGACTTAGATGAACTCAATGAAATTAAATCTATGAAGTTGTGTTACAGTCAGAAGATAATTCAGCAGGTGTTTTGTTTGCGTTGTGGTGTCACCTCTTTGCTTTGTTCAAGTTTACCGCGATGTGTTTGCTCTGAAAATAATACAAGCTGATTATTTTAGAGTACAATGTATCAGCACGTACCCTTGCATGATAAACTACCGTTGTATTCCTCTACTGCTGTGTTTCACATATGAGCCCAAGTCTGACCATCAGCATATTGCAGGTTACAAGTACATGTTGCCAAAAGCAATAAAATTAACACATAAATGTAACATAGTATTTCACATTTTGTTATTATATGAAGGTGAGTCAAAAGCGTATGCAATTTTTTCTTTTTTTTTAATAAATTCATTCCGGATTCTTTTCGACTGAACCTCATGTTTCACAAAGCAGCAACTTAACTTTTTTTTATGTTGACTGCTTTGATACAGATTAATATTTTGCAAGTGGAGTTAAAAAGAAAATCCCCTTCTACCTACTGGCAGTTTCATAAGTTCACCATCACCACCCTGAGGGATATGAACCAGTAACATGATGTTATCAGACAAGGAAGCTGTGCTTTGATAATCCAGCGTCTGTGTCTGAAGATCTTCATCTGTTGTCGATGCACTATTCTTTGCTCGGTGTGTCGCTTTGGAGAAAAGCATCTGATGAATGAAGATACTGTATGTGATTTAAATGTGAAAAAGGTTGGAAAAGTACAGAAGTTTCTGAGGGACTTGGACCTACTGTTTGGGGACAAGTGCGTCCCATTCATGCCATCCATGTCCATGTGGAGCAGCACAGGCAGAGTTAAAAAAGCCTTGGATGAAGAGGATTAAGACAGATTGCTGACAGGACAGAAGAAAAGAGCCCCCCCCCCAGTTCTAATCCCCCCATGTTGGTTATTCAAGGTGAACCATGCCACAGGTGTGGTAAACCTGCAGGTAACGCACCAGTCAGGATGGGATGTGGAGCCCCAGAGGACACACTAGAAAAAATACTGCGCTGGGTGTGGTAAAGGGTACATGGGTCGCTCAACGACCAAAACTGCTGGGGACAGAAGGGGGGTGGAGCAATACCAGTGGAGGAAACTTGAAACGCAGAAAGCGTACAGAACGTTATTTCCAGCAGAAATAAACTCTCTGCACCCAGAGTCCCCTTTGGAGTTTAGGAAAGAGTTTAAAAAGAGTTTAAAAAGGAAAAATAAAATTGAACGTCTAGGTGTCACGGTCCTGCAGAACAACCTCAGCTTAACGTCTCTTTTTATAGCTCAGCCATAAGGCTTATCCATATTTCCTGTGTGTGGGGGGCGGGGGGTGGGGGGTGTTTCGGGAGGGATCGTCGTTCATTCTCTAAATCCCCAAATCCCGCTCAGGGCCAACCGAGCTCGCCAAGGAGGTGAGCTGATGGTAGCAGGTCCAGTTAGCAACAGACCCAATACGAGAGCGTTTCCGATGGCAAGACGAGCGAAACTGCCCTCGTCATGGTCGGCACGTTCCGATCCGTTTTAGGCTGAGGACTTTGCGTCTCCCACACGAAGCCAGGTGAGCAGGATTATTCCATGAAAGCTTTATTGAAGAATGTTCAGATGAATTACACTGAAAGATGATTTTTTTTTTTTTTATTACTGTGAAGTCATGTTGTGTTGTGTATAATTGCTGATTTTGCCAATAAGCCCAGTCTCTGATTTAGTGGTTAAGACATTCAGAAAGTGTGTTTTCAGACTAACCCTAACCATCAGTCCTAACCCTAACCGCTAACCCCAAGGCAGGGTTAGCTTGAAATTCTGCTTAAAACTGACGATGAGTTTTAATATCTTGGAGACAGAAGCGGAACAATAATTCAAGGGATGTTTCTTAGCATTTTGAACAGTTTGACACAGCATTAAGGGTAAGGAGGGATATTGTGAAAACAGAGGCAATTTAGAACATGTATATAAGGGGCTTTATTATCATTCATTCATTTATTATACTGGTGAAGAAAGTGTCCTCTTTTCCTAGGGACATGAAATATGAACACAGTATAATTTACTGAAAATTGACAGTTTTTGGTTCAAAAATGACAATGTAGCAGTCAGTTAACCCTCTAAACAATAATAATAAAGGCGAACATAGGACGCATAAGGTTAGTAAAACCTCCTGCTCTGCTTGTTCTCATCGACATTATCCAGTCATGTGACACACACACAATACCTTTTATTATGAATGGTAATTTATGATGGTGACTCCACCTACTTTAAGGCCACACCGGTCAGTTCACCCTTCTTAGGTATCTGGTCTCTTCTTCTCGGTCTGGGCACAGTGTCCTCCTGGCTTCCCATTGGCTCTCGTAGCCCCCCAGATTGAACTGGCTCCGCCCCTTTCCCACCATCGACAGCTCTGCACCTGTAAGCTGTCTTTTTTTTTCTCCAGCTCTTGTGGACTGACTGTAGACACCATGCCGTCGCTGGTGAACACCCACCACACTCACCTGGTCCCTCCGCAAATAATCCTGCCAGAGATGGACAGCGATGAGCAGGAGGACTCCGACAGCAGGAAGTGAGAATTTCTATGTTTCAAAATTAAACCAAATGATATACTTCCTACTCAGAAGTACAAGTGACCTGTCAACCTGCAGAAACCATGAGGAGTCATATTTATTGCCTTTTTTTTTTTTTAGAGGATGCTGTCCACCTGGTCCCAGGGCCCTGTTTAATATGAACAACAGCAACAATAACGAGGAGTAAGTCTGTCAAATCTGTGCTTATTACAATGTCGTTACACTTATCTCAAGGAGCATTTTTAGATTTGTGGCTGCCTAGTTTGGGTTTGGAACAAAGCATGTACTGGTAACAAGAGGACATAAACCTGCATTGGCTTTTTGACAGAGAAGAAAAGAGAAAGAATAAAAAAGAGAAGAAAGAGAAGAAGGAGAAGAAGGAGAAGTAAGAAGATGCCAGACTTACTTTTTTTGCTCAGTAATTCCCAAAAACTAAAATTAATGGAAAAAATGCTCATTTCACTGTCCAACCCTAGAAAAAAGGAGAAGAAAGAAAAAAAGAAAGACAAAGAGAAGGAAAAAGAGGAACGGGAGAAAGAAAAGGAGAAGGAGAAAGAAAAGGAGAAGGAGAAAGAAAAAAAGGATGAGTGAGTGTCCAAATGAGGACAAGCTGGGCTACTAAATGAGGTCTGGTTTGTTTGTTTTAAATAATCAACATGTTTGTGCCTATATGTCATATATCAGGCCCAAGGAAGTGTTTGTCATCAACCCAGGAGACAACATCTACTACCAGTGGCTGTTCGTCATCACCATCCCGGTCATGTACAACTGGACCGTCATCATCGCCAGGTGCTGCGCTGCATAGGTGCAAACAAACAAGAAAAATGTATTTTAATTTACTTGATTTGCATTACTCAAGCAACAGAGCAGGTGGAAAAAGTCACTGGGTCAAATCCTCAGAAACTGCTTTTTAACCACATAGTGAGGATATACATGTAAATATACAAATGACTCAAATGATAAGGAATTGAGCTTCAGTTGATGTTTATTGAAGTATAAAACGCTACAATGAATGTGCTGTTAAAGAAAAGCTCAGACAAAAAGTCCTGACTGTATGACGTTGAAATTACTATTAAAGGGTATCAGTGTAGCCAGTGCTGAAAATCTCCAAAACTGTCATACCTGCCTTCAATAAGAACCGCTATCGACTTATTCTTGATTGACAAGCTGTTCTTCCAGTGATGTCAGAGACAATGATGGACTTTGCAAATCAAAAATATCCAGTTGCGTTTTTGCACAGAGCCTGCTTTGAAGAATTGCAACACAAGTACCTGGTCATGTGGTTCTTCCTGGACTACATATCAGACATCATTTACCTGGGCGACATGATGTTCAGGTCAAGGACAGGTGAGGCCATGTGAGAATCTCTGATGCTGGTGGTTACAGTGCACATTATGCTATTCCCTTTAAAATAAATACAAATTATTACATCGTATATATTAATTTATTGAAAAAGCAGTTGCACTTGGGCAGAGGTTTTCAAAGCCATACGCTACATTCCTCAAGAAGAACACACCACACCACCAGCTATAGTAGTACTTGTGCGCATTTTGCTTCTAGCAATGTGATTATATGGGGCAGCAGGGGGCGTAGTGGCTGGAGCTGTTGTCCTGCAATTATAGGACCCTGGTTTGAATCTCTGCCATGGTACCCTTGATTGAGGTACCAACACAGTAAAAACTACCTAGCAGTATAAATGAGTAAATCAACTTAAGTTTGGTCAGTGTAGAAACCTCAAACCTTTGTGAATCATTTTAGAGGAACCATCAGATGTCATCAAAAATATTAAGAAATAATAGCAACAATGTAATGCAATTCCAGACAACTTACTTCAGTACTTCAGATGGCTGGTTTCATATGGAAAACCGAAACGCGATCCAATTGTAATTTTTACATTCTTTCTTGTGCTGTACTCAGGCTTCCTGGAGCAAGGCTTGCTGGTCAAAGATGAGAAGAAGCTCAGGGAGAAATACGTCCAAAGTTTTCAGTTCAGATTAGACGCCGTGTCCATGTTGCCCACTGACATCTTATACTTCCTTCTGGGTCTCGACTACCCGGAAATCCGCATCAACAAGCTACTTCGTGTAAACCGAATGTTTGAGTTCTTCCAACAGTCCGAGACCAAGACTGCCTACCCCAACATCTTCCGCATTTCCACCCTCGTCATGTACATCGTGATCATCTGCCACTGGAATGCGTGTCTCTTCTACTCGTTCTCAAAGTCCATTGGGTTTGGATCGGACACCTGGGTGTACCCAGACATCACAGTGCCAGAGTATGGAGAACTGCTCAGGAAGTACTCTTATAGCCTCTACTGGTCCACCATGACTTTGACCACCATCGGTGAAACTCCTCCCCCAATCCTGGACTCAGAATTTCTCTTTGTGGTAGTTGACTTCTTGGTGGGCGTCTTGATCTTCGCCACCATTGTCGGTAACGTGGGTTCCATGATCATGAACATGAACGCTGCCAGGGCAGAGTTTCAACACAGGGTGGATTGCATCAAGCAGTACATGCACGTCCGGAAGGTCAGCAAGGACCTGGAGGACAGGGTCATCAAGTGGTTTGACTACCTTTGGAACAACAAGAAGGCAGCCGACGAGAAGCACGTGCTGAGGTACCTTCCTGACAAGTTGAAGGCCGAGATTGCGATCAATGTCCACTTGGACACGCTGAAGAAGGTGCGCATCTTCCAGGACTGCGAGGCAGGTTTGCTCATTGAGCTGGTGCTCAAGCTCAGGCCACAGGTCTTTAGCCCCGGGGACTACATCTGCCGCAAGGGTGACATTGGGAGGGAGATGTACATCATCAAGGATGGGAAGCTGGCGGTGGTTGCTGATGACGGCATCACCCAGTTTGTGGTCCTCAGCGATGGAAGCTACTTTGGTGAGATCAGCATCCTCAACATCAAGGGTAGCAAGGCAGGCAACCGCCGCACAGCCAACATTCGCAGCATCGGCTACTCCGACCTCTACTGTCTCTCCAAGGACGACCTGATGGAGGCGCTCACCGAGTACCCGGAGGCCAAGGGCATGCTGGAGGAAAAGGGAAGGCAGATCCTTATGAAAGATGGCTTGATTGACATGGACCCATCTAAGCTGATGCCCGATGCCAAGGACATGGAGGACAAGGTGAACCGGATGTATGCCACCTTGGAGCTCATGCAGACCAAGTTGAAGCGCCTGATGGGCCAATATGATTCCACGTACCAGACGATGCGGGACCGTGTCCGTCTCATGGAAAAGTACGCTGGAGAGACGTGGGAGGAGGACTCTGAGGAAGAGGAGAAGAAAGAAGGGATGGAAGAAGGAGAGAAGGCTGAAGAGAAGAAGGAAGGAGACGATGGAGGGGAGAAGGAGGAAGAGAAGAAAGAGGGAGATGGAGAAGTGGAGAAGGTGGAAGAGAAGAAGGAAGAAGGTGAAGAAGGCAAGAAAGCAGAGGAGTAGAGAAAGAGCTGTCAGGGCCATATTTGTGGGACAGTCATCATAACTCATTTGATTGACTGACTAATATCTGGACCCACGAGATACCAAAAATACTATGTTTACAGCATTACAGCCATCTTCTCCTTCAAAGGAGGATGGGCAGGTGATAGTGCTGTGGTATTGTGCGGAAGATGGGAGGAGAAACAGTTTGAGAAACAGGGTGACAAGGACAATAGGGCAGCCATGTAAAAACAAAGGTATTTACTTGTCTTTTATACTCTTATCAAACACACACTGCAGCACCGTACAGACTGCCATGACAGTGGTAACAGTTCACTTACCTCCATTACCAAAATGTGGTAATTAATGCCGTAATTAAGTTAAGACCTCTAGCTTTCTGGCATCCAACAGCTTCACAGTTACCCGTACAGAAATTTTAATCACATAAATATATGCAATCATTTGATGAGTCACAAGAAATACGCAGCAAACACCAGCAATTCATTGGCAGAAACATGTAGATAACTCCCCTAATGGATAGGATATATTGTGATTTATGTCAGGATTTAAGATTTGGGCGGAGTTCTCAAAAATGTAAATACATATTTCTTCTGCATGGCTAAGCACAGAGTTGTTAATAAAAAATACTTTGTCTGACATGGTTTGCTTTACTTTGCTTTATGGAGCTGTTTTTTTACAGTTAGTGAGGTTAGTCCACTGAATTAGTGCTTTATAAATGTTGTCGGAAAACTTTTATGAAGCCGTTGAGTCGTGATGTATTTTGTTAAGGGAGGGATGTTGTTATGGTGGAGTGGTTGGAGCTGCTGTCCTTGGACCCAAAGGTTGCAGGTTTGACTCCCACCCTAAGCTATAATTACCCCTGAGCAAGGTAATTACCCTGGACTGCTCCACTAAAATGACCCAGCTGTATAAATGGGTAAATAACTAAGTAACATTGTTTGTCACTTTGGATGAAAATGTCAGTCGTATTTTTATATGAAGTTTGACCTTTGTCAGTTCATTCTTCCAACCATAAGAGGGCAGTAGAGATCATATTCACAATTCATAGAACGTTGTCATAAAAACCTTAATTTTTCAGTCAACGTGACACATTTGATTATTAACTTAGAACTTTTTTTTTTAATCATCTTCAGGTGCTTTTGCTAGTTATGCAGGTGTGTTGATCAGTTTATCTGTGTAAGTAATGCTGCAATATCAGCTAAAAATTATGTCTCCAACAATAGTATTACTGTAATTCATATATGAGATCTCAGATATGGACAGAATAACAGAGTGGGGATTGGTGCTTCTTGTGTTCAGCCTCAACAAATCATTCACCCGATAAACTACAGTTTCTCTCTACTATTCTTCTCTCCAGTCTGGAGAATATAGTGCCACCATCCCAGTATAACTCCCCCTATCCCAATATAGCTTCCACCATCCCAGTATAACTCCCCCTATCCCAATATAGCTTCCACCATCCCAGTATATCTCCCCTTTTCCCAGTATAATGGGATCCCTGTAGTTACTCCACCCTTTTTCGCTCCTTCGGAATCTGTTCACTCACCAGTATGAGGCGGGGGTGCAGAATACCATGGAACTCAGGAGATCAGGAGAACACAGGAGGAGACCCTGTGGATCCATTGCTCTCGTACCATCAGCCAATGGCACCCTGGGATTGATTTCTGCTCTTTGGAGCTGTGGGTGGGAGTGATGTTGCTGTTAGAGAGGCCTGTGATCAACATGTGATACAATCATGTTGATCTGGAAATGGACCCCCCGCAGGGCTAGGTGGGTCTCCGAACCCCGGCGCGTTCCTCCTGATTTCCCCCAGTGACGCTCTATCAGCACGGACACATCTGACACGACCCAAAAACTCTGGACTTGTGCAAAATAACCCCCCATGGACTCGATCCAACACCCCTGCCCCACTCCCCATGAGGACAAATAATAAAAGTGCGCAGGATAAAGGAGCCGGCAGCATGCGGAAGGGTGGGAGGGTGAAGAAAGCAGAGGCAGATCGTATCTGGGCCGTCATGTTCAGAAGACCGGCGGGATCGGTTCTGCTCCTCGTCTTCACCGGACCCCCCAGGCAAACGAGGGGTCTGATTTCGAGATCCCCCATCCGGTCAATAAATAAACCCCTTACAAAGTGATGGTATCACCGCAGGCTGGGAAAACGGAGAAGTAAAAGGAGCAGCAATACCAGCACGACCGACGTACGAGCCGGGGTTTGTATGTCCTGGAAAGCCAGGTGGAGCGTCTTCGGAGAGGTGGAGAATATCCTAAAGAAAACAAACGTACAAACAAACAAACAAACACACCCACACATCAGCTCCCTTCTCCCTGCTTCCTGGAAGACACCGCTCCCCGAGGTTCTCTGATTCCTATCAGTCAAACTGTTGATGAAACACATTTGGCTCTCGCTGCGAAGGGCCCCCTGTCCGGTAATGAAACTAATCTTCTGTGTCTCCATCAGAGCAACAATAATTAACATCACAAACGATGTGGAGAAGAACGATAGAGGGGCAGTGAAGGACGAAGACGAAAAACAGGGAGAGTCAGAGGCTCTGATTTATGTATCTCTTTTGAAATAATTATCCGTTCGTCTAACTGACCTCAGTGTCCAACAAAACTTACCCTGTGAGGTTTGTACACAAAGCGTCTTACTCTGATTTACCCATTTATAAAACAGGGTAATTTTTACTACAGACAACCTTTTTACTTACGCAAATAGACCATTCTTCAACCCCTTACGTAAGTCAAAAGTTATGTATGTCGGACTCCCCCTCCTTCCCATCACCTAACATAATAACATTAATAATTTTCCCATCTCACTTATTGCACCTTGACGTTTCTTCGTTATTATTGTTGTTTTCATGCTAGCTGTGCAGCATCCGTCACTATCGTATTTATAGTCGATACGGCTAAACCTGGTTCCTATAAACGATAATCTTTGACCACCTTCACACTTCCTTATTATTTTCAATTTCATATCCAAATCGCTTGCTGTACGGTTCTCGTTTTCCTTCAAGTGCACGTTTACCACCAGGCATTGCGAAGAACGAAATGAGTAAAAAATACAAATATTTTACATTAACTTTTATTCGTGATCCAGATGTACGACTCCGAAAAAACAAAAGTTAATTTTGCCAACAGAGCGAGAGATGTTAATGCGGACACACAGTTCTCAAAGTACAGCCAGTTAATACAGTAGAAGTGTTGAACCAGAATGTATTAATAGAGTAGCTGCATATGGGATTGATAGGGAGCAATTTTGGGGAAGGTTTATGGACCAGATAGGAGAGAATTGGGTGTGAAAGAGGTGTGTTTTGAGACCTTTCTTGAATGCTGAGAGGGATTCAGCAGTCCTGAGGGACAGAGGAAGCTTATGCCATTAATTTCATTCATTTGCAATTCAAATTCAGACACCAGTGAGATGCGTTAGTGCCCTCTAGGAGTACTCCAACTTGCTTCTGGGACCCACATTATGGGCAGAAAATGTGGCATTCTGCCGATGAAGGGAGAACAACCACGGCCCCAGCTGGCCACTGTCTGCCACACATGTATCTGCTCTCTTTGTTATTAATGTCTGTCTAAAACCATCACTTAATTACGTGGCCTCTTAACCATTTTCCCCTTCTTCACACTCTCCATGTCCACTTGCACCGCAGGTTTGAGAACCTACAACACAGACATTGGTCAAAGCACTGATTTGTGTCAAAGTCAGTTCCGGTTCCCCATCACTTTGATGCAGGGCATTTTGGCCATAATAATATTTAAAAGATACTTCTACAAACGGAAATATAGATTAAAGATCTGGGTGTGTGCTCAAATAGACTATGATGGATTACGGTGTCACATACAAATTGCGTGTATATAAAGTAATTTATTACATAAATTACATGCACTTAAAAGTGTTTTTCTTTTTTTAACATGTACAAAGCAGGGATAACCAAAGATGGGGAAGATAAGTGACAGCCACGAAATCCTGGCGGTTCTGCTGTCACTCACACTTAAGGTCTGATGGTTGAAAAGAAGAGGCAGCAATCACATGCTGGACACCCAGGTTTGACCCGGGGGGCATTAATGGGAATTAATACTCCGTCCACGTTGGCAAGAGGCAGGTGCAGCATCACATTCTCAAGGGGAGACTTGCTGGTTCCCCTCAGTTATTTTGTGCACGTCCCTGTATTGCTCTTACACTGAAATACATCTAGAGAGTGTAACGAAGGGTATCAAACAGCAGGATCTTCACGTTTTCATGGCCTTCAGCTAATCTATTAACCCCATTTACAGATGTTATCGCTAATGGGTGGCACAGTGAATAGCGCTGCTGTCTCACAGCACCTGGGTGGTGTGAGAGGGCATGGGTTCAATTCCCACTCAGTCTGTGTGGAGTTTGCATGTTCTCCCTGTGTCTGTGTTGGTTTCCTCTGGATGCTCTGGTTTCCTCCCAGAGTCCAAAGACATGCTGTTCAAGTTCCCCCATAGTGTGTGTGTGTGTGTGTTCCACTGATGCATGGATGAGTGACCCCTTGCAGGTAGTGTATCCAGCAGTGTAAGTCACTGTGATGAATAAGGTGTGTGTGGGCTGGTAACACTATATAGAGTTCAGTGGAAGTTGCTTTGGAGAAAAGCATCTGCTCAACAAATACACGTGATGGGTCTCTGTATCCACTTGAACCTCTGCAGATATATTTAATTTTATATAAATATATATACATACATATGACTATTCAGCCATCAGAAGGTCTCCAATGTGTCATTATTGAAGTAACAATATGACCCGTTGCTGGGAACCTGAACAAATTCTTCATCCTCTGCAACTAAAGGTCCAGTGCTGTGTCTCACTTCTTCCCCGCCTCTGCTGCACAGTCCCAACATCATGAACGCATGACCGTCCTCAGAATTAACTAACTGTAATAAACTCACATGGCATTTATAGGCGTGGTACCCCGCACTGCGGTGAGGTATTCTTTTACAAGGGCATAAAAAATCGTAAATCATGGTGTTGGATGAAGTTAATTGAACAGCAGCAGGGAAGAAAATACTTTATGTTATGCAGCGGAGATCTACGTATGGTCATAACCCACCATGAGCGCTGAACATAGGAGTAATCTCTGCAGATATACTTAAGTATATATACATTTATTTTTAGTAGCCCTCTGCACCCAGCGGGTGGCTCAGCGGTGAGTGATAGTCGCCTTGCAATTGACGGAATTAGGTTTGTATCCCTGCTTCTACTGCATCGACCTCAATCAGATATAACCCTGTAAGTTGCTTTGGAGGAATTTGTCACGTGGATGACTAGTTAATGACTAATGAACTGGTTGGTCCGTCAGGAACGAGTTTGCCTTGACGATCTACAGGCGTCCTCCAAAGATCAACAGGTGCGGCACGATGAAGGAGAGGCCTGATCGAGATCCAGCGGCTGGAGGCCGAACCGTTTCAGTTTCGTGCTTCGTAGGAAGCGGTGTTGCGCAATCCATGAATGTCAAGCCGGAAAAATGTGCTGCGCACAAGTTGTGCAGGAGGGTGTTGGACTGATACTAAGTTCTAATCAAGCACATAACAAAGGACCTTTCATTCAAAGTGACCTTCAGTACTTCACTCATTACTACTGAAGAAATGCAGGGTAGGTACTGCAGCAATATCTCGAGTGGGTCTTGATCCAACAGCCTTCAGGTCGCATTCTTCCTGGCTCAAACTTACAGCAGAGCTGCTGGAAAAGTCTGCCTTTCCTTCCGAGACCTCTTTCACTTTGACTGTGATACTGGATCCAGCAGTAATGCATCAGAGCCTGATACACACTTGAACCTCGTGACCTTGTAATCAATGTGTTTATTTTGTTGCCCGCTGGGAATGCAAAATAATTTGCGCCGCTATGTGGCTACTGCTCGGAGCCGTCATTTGGAGAAATGCGCTTTTAAACTAGGTACATTAGTTACTTACAAAGGCATAATTATGGGCCGCTCACCAGCCAGCCTGGGAAATTACTTTGGTTCGGCTCAAACCGGGAGCCGGAGGCAGCATCATCCACGAACAGTAGTTTATTACCGTACTTTCTGCACACTAGCGGTCGAGAGCGCATTGCTGACGTGACTGACGCCAAGTCATGCTTATCCTGTGGAATTCCCTTTGGATCCTTTCCCAGAATAAATTTGCTTTTAAAAGTGATCTGTTCTTTATGAGGGAAAAACAAATATTTGCTGATTGTAAAATTTGAGTAGAATCATCTAGAATAAAATAGCGATGTCTACATCTCGAAGGATGCGGGGCGCAGTGGTGCAGCAGGTTTGGCCGGGTCCTGCTCTCTTGTGGGTCTGGGGTTCGAGTCCAGGTGGGGGTGCCTTGTGATAGACTGGCATCCCATCCTGGGTGTGTCGCCCTGCGCTGCTGGGTTAGGCTCTGGTTTGCCACAACCCTGCTTGGAACAAGTGGCTTCAGCCTGTGTGTGTGTATACATCTCAAAGCCTGCTTATTCATACTAGTTTTGTTTTCTCTGTTCCATTTATTTATGCATAACATTAGATCAGTTTTTCAGAATTGCTCAAAGGCAAACGATTGAATACAAATTAAGTGCAACTTTTCAGTAAGTATGGGTTTTTAAATACGTATATATATAAATTCAAGCGGAATAGTAATGTCTATCCTGGGGTCTGAACCTTAAACCTTCTGGTCACCCTTGAAGTTGATGGACACCCAGAGTGATGTTTAGGTTTTCATAATTTAATATAATCCAAGAATGAACTCTTTCCACAGCTAGAAAATGAACACATTTATTTTCATAACCAGAAGTTTATAAACAGAAGCCCAGCAGGGACTGTTAAAAGCGGCAAAGCAGATCATTTGCTTTTAAATCACTGCAGAAACAAAATTACCACAACTGTTACAAACAGTTGCATTTTCTATTTCATCCCATATTTATTCTCTGTGATGCTGCTGAACCCCTTTTTCACAACAGTCTGTGACTTATAAAAGGCTGCAAAACATGCAAATGTAAATCCAGACTCCTGGGACATGAAACAGTGATCAGCCCCCATTGTGCTTAAAAGGCAAAGTCATTTCACTTTTCCTAGTTAATACCAGATACATTTATCAACTGCTGCCTGGACATCTAATTATTTTTATATATTTATATATTGCACAACAGTAAAATTTCTAGTGATAAACTGCATATTTTGGGTCATTTACCCATTTTAATCACTGTGCTACTCAGCATACACTCAGTATTATATTACACTCTACCACCCTTACAGATATATATATATATATAATATACATATTTATACCATTTTATACATGACTGGGTGATGGTCAGTAGCATAGTAGTAGGAGGTACCAGCTTTAGAAGCAAAGGTTATAGGTTTGAATCCCACCTCCAGGTATAATATATTGGAGCAAGGTACTTACCCTAAAATGCTCCACTAAAATTACCAAAGTGTTCAATGGGAAAATAAATATAAGTAGCTTAACACTGTAAATTGCTTTGTAGAAAAGTATCACATACATGTCAAGTGGGTTTGTATTTAAAGTGACTCTTCTTTTACAGGGACCATTTTATTTCTGTTTTCCTGTGAAACCCAAATTAATACACACACACACACACATTTTCAGAACCGCTTGTCCCATATGGGGTTGCGGGGAACCGGAGCCTACCCGGTAACACAGGGCGTAAGGCCGGAGGGGGAAGGGGACACACCCAGGACAGGACGCCAGTCTGTCGCAAGGCACCCCAAGTGGGACTCGAACCCCAGACCTACCAGAGAGCAGGACTGTGGTCCAACCCACTGCGCCACCGCGCCCCCCTCAAATTAATACATATTGAGCAAATTTTCACTTTGCACTCAAACCTGCACAGATGCTCACATCCTACAGGGAATAAAAGGCACCTAAATGGCTGGGGGAGCGGCAGTGAGCTGAGGGCTGAAAGGGTATCTCCAATCCCAGGGACCATGACCTATGGTATTGGTCTGCGTGCAGGAAATTCTCACATGGTTAGTTAAGGTCAGGAAATGCATCAGTCAAAAATAAACGTATAAATAAATGAATAAAATAAAAAAAAAACATCCTTTTTCTCGCAAGTCAAAGAACAACAAAGAGCAGAGTTTATTCTTATTCTGCATGAGCTGTGTGGAATCAGATAAACTCTCTCAGAGCTCATTTGACTCAGCTGGTTTTTACCACGTGTGACACAGTGAAAGTTGGCAGTTCCAAGAGAGCAGCATAACTTGATATTCTGCTATGTGCACATACGCGGCGGTCCGACCAAAAACGATGACGGAGACGATGACGACAGACGTTCTTGTCAACGAAAGCCATCGGCTGTGGCTCATCTTATCCGTTGATCTTTTGAAGGCGGTCATCAGATTGATGTGTGAGCCAACGGACGATGGAATGAACCTAGAGAACGCTCTTTCACCGTTCTGTGTGTAGATTATTTTGATTCATTCAACAGAGCAAGCCCAGAGACACTAAAATGTGCAGCAGCAGGCTATATACTTAGGGCCATCACTACGCCAGCTGAAGGTCCCTGGTTCAAATCCCACTCCTGATGTAGTACCTTTCATCAATGTACTTAGCCTGAATTGACACAGTAAAAATGACCCTTCCGTTTAAACAGGAAAGGGTGCGGCGGTGTGGGGGCGCTGGGGCACAACGGGTTTGGCCGGGGCCTACTCTCTGGTGGGTCTGGGGTTGGAATCCCGCTTGGGGTGCCTTGCGGTGGACCGGCGTCCAGTCCGGGGTGTGTCCCCTCCCCCTCCAGCCTTGCACCCTGCGTTGCCGGGTTAGGCTCCGGCTCGCTGCAACCCTGCTCGGGACAAGCGATTTCAGACAATGTGTGTTTAAATAGGGGTTCCAACCCTCCTCTCTAAGTTGCCATGGACAAAGGTGACTAGTAGATAAAGAATGATGACACTGTACGTAGTACCTTTAAATAGAAAGGAACAGGTACAAAATCAGGTACAGTCACAAAGGGCTGTGGCACATGCTGTCACATGACCCAAGAGCTATTATTAGTCGCTGAGGAAGTCACATCAGTCCCACACAGAGGGGACACTCCTGTCTCCGGTTCTTCACTCAAGCGGTTAGGAGATCCTTGCATCCACCATCCGGGAAGTTAGGATACGGACAGGCTTTCCGCAAGTGAAAAAAAAATAACCGGCGAGATAAGAGTCTCTTAAAATATCCGAGATCCTACTTTTAGTGCATGTTCTTTCAGCGGCCCAACAAAAAGGTGAGAAATGTCTGCGGCTCCAGACAGGTGTAGAAGAGCCCGACAAACCTGTTGTTCTGGGCAACTCGGTAAGACAGTGGTTGGAATGGATGAGATGGCACTGCCAGTCCTCAAGTGTGATTTCCATAAATGTTATTGTTTTCTCATCCTACTGTGCCTCTGGCTGCAGCATCTAATGGCCACAAGATCTCCATACGAAACGTTTTATTGCAAAGTATCCGCAATAAAATTGTCTTCAGTTGCCCCTTCTTTTTGGCACCGTCCATAGAGACGTGAGACAAATCCGCTCACCAGACCCGCAAAACAGAGTTCATTGTGCTCTATTCAAAGCATTGTGTTCAGTAAAAGGCTCAGTAAACACGACCCCCCGCAGGGTTTATGTTTCTTTCCAACGTGTCTTTGAATTGGCGGACGAGGCTTGGTAATTCAGCCAGTTATTATAATCATGCATACAGAAAACGGTATGATAAACCTGACGTAGACACATTTAAATATAATTTCATCTGGCTTTGTTAAAATCCCTCCCTAATTCTGAAATGCAAACATAAATTAAATTAAAGATCCTCTCCAAATGACCAATTAGCGGGTACAGAATCGCACCTCAAACAGCACTTTGTCTTTGCCCTTTCGTTTGCCAAAAACCGAGGGGGGGGGCGGGGGTGTTGGCGACTGAAAGTGTGTTAATTAACACTCGGGAGTGAGCGTCCCAGCCGTTTGATTTCCAATCCGTTTCACCCCCGCGGGGTGGATCGATCCGCTTTTCCGCGCGTAACGGCGCTGCGCACCGGGGACGCGCCCCACGCGCTCCTCTGTCGCTGTTGGATCGCCGCGCTGGACGGAGGAGCTCTGCGGCGCGCTGTCTCGATGGGAGGGTTCAGGGACCTGCCTCATCCGGAGCCCTCCCCGCCTCGTGCCTTCACACCGCTGCGCGCCGCCGACACTCGAGCATCCCCCTCGGACCGGCGCTCGGGACCGCGCGGCCATGGCGCAGCGTCATAGGCGCTCGGACTCGAACCCGCCGTTCGGCTTCGAACCCATTCGCGACAGCTGCCGGTTCTGACCGAGGACCGGCGCGCGAGCCCGTCATCGCGGCGAATTTACGCCCCCCCGACCACCTGTCCAGCGCCGGGAGAAGTTTGTTGAAAGGAGGAGGGGGGTCGGGGAGATGGCGGCTCCCGCCAACGGCTCGAGCGGCGGCTCCAACGTCTCCAGCAACCTCACCGCGCACCAGTTCGTGCAGCCGCTGTGGCGCGTCGCGCTCTGGTCCGTGGCGTACAGCGGCGTGCTCGCCGTAGCCGTGTTCGGCAACCTCGTGGTCATGTGGATCATCCTGGCGCACAAGCGCATGAGGACCGTCACCAACTACTTCCTGCTCAACCTGGCCTTCTCGGACGCGTCCATGGCCGCCTTCAACACGCTCATCAACTTCGTGTACGCGACGCACGGCGAGTGGTACTTTGGCGACGCGTACTGCAAGTTCCACAACTTCTTCCCCGTCACGGCCGTGTTCGCCAGCATCTACTCCATGACAGCGATCGCGGTGGACAGGTACGTGTCGCACCTCCCTCCCCCCCACACACATAACATATTTCCAGCTAAGCGCTCTGCTATCCAGGTGAGGTGTTTCATAGAGCGAGGGGGCCAGCAGGTGGCGTGGTGGTGATACTGCCTCCATGATCAAGGCGCTTACCTTGAATTTACATTTATTTTGCAGACACTTTTTTCTCCAAAGCGATTTCCAATGAACTCTATGTAGTGTCATCAGTCCACACGCCTTATTCACCGCGGTGACTTACACTGCTAGATACACTACTTACACTGGGTCACCCATCCATACATCAGTGGAACACACACACACACACACACACACACACACACTGTCACTCACACACTATGGGGAATCTGAACAGCATGTCTCTCGACTCTGGGAGGAAACCAGAGCACCCGGAGAAAACCCAAACGGACACAGGGAGAACAGGCAAACTCCACACAGACTGAGCGGGGATCGAACCCACGTCCTCTCGCATTGTGAGACAGCAGCGCTGCTCGCCGTGTCGCTGTGCGGCCAAATTGATACAGTAAAAATTACCATGCTACACAAATGAGTAAATCAAGGAAAATTTGCTTAACTTTGCAAGTGAATGTAGGAAGAAGGGGATGGATAAACTAATAAATGTATTCGCTCAACAACCGACAGCGCCCATGTCTCAAGGGAGATATCTTCTTATTTCTGTATATAAATATGTAAACATATGGAGCAGTTGATGCTGCAGTGGTTGAATTTGGGGCTTTTGGATCAAAAGGTGGCAGGTTTAATACCCGTCTACTACCGTAACACCCTTGAGCACGGCGCTTACCCTAAATTGCTCCAGTAAAAATTTCCCAGCTCTGAGTAAATGGGTAAATAGCTGTAGGTTGCTTAACAGTGTAAGTTGATTTGGAGAGAAGTGTCACCCAAATGAATAAACATAAACCCTCCTGCTGCAGAATCCTTGGTTCGAGGTACTTAACTATGAACTGATAAAAAGTACCCTGCTCTTTAAATGGCTAAACTGGTTACTTAACACTGTAAGCTTTGGAAAAAAGGAGTCCCATAAACGCACATAAATACGCTGAGTTACGAAATGACATCTGTCATTCCTTGCACCCACATCAAATTTAATTTACCCAAACTAATTTTAGCACATTTCCCACTATTTGCACCAGCGTGTCTAAAACCCAGAGAGTTTACTGAGCTGCTTCTCACTGCTTTTTAGGCCACTTAAATTAAAAATTTCATAACATAATAAAAATAATAAAATGTATAACTAAAGATTTACGCACATTTTCAGAACCGCTTGTCCCATACGGGGTCGCAGGGAACCGGAGCCAACCCGGTAACACAGGGCGTAAGGCCGGAGGGGGAGGGGACACACCCAGGACGGGATAAAGATTTATTACATATAAAATATATAATGATGAGCCCAAGTGGTACAGTTACATGTTAAAAGTGCTCCTACATCTCAGTTCTGTCCTGATTCGTAGTGGTTAGAGCTACTAATTTGGATCCAAAGGGCGCAGGTTTGATCCCCACCTCTGGCTGTTGTACCTTTAAGAAAGGTGCTTACCCTAAATTGCTCCACTAAAATTACCCAGCTGTCTAAATAGGTAAATAATTGTAACCTTAACATTGTAAGTTGCTTTGGAGAAAAGCGCCAGCTAAATGAATAAATGTAAAATGCAGGGGGATTTTTAATTTGGGATAGTTGCCATATGTGGAACAATATGAAATAATTGCCATATTTAGCATCACAATTATCAATAGGAGGTACAGTAATGGTAATTGTTTTTATTCTCTGGTTATCCCTTCCCCCTGAAGGAGGACCTCGGATAAAAGCCCCGCAGGAACCCCCACGCTTGACTTCCCTTTCCTCTTTAGGTGTAAAAGATGACGTCTCCACGATGAATCAAACGCAAGGGGAGTCTCGGCCACTTCTTAAGATTCCTTGCTTCACCTCCTGCAAGTCTGAGCAGAGAAATGTAAATAATAAAGAGCGGATTGCTCAAGGGTCGTGCAAAGTAGGCGGAGGATGCGTGTTGCGAGGGGAGCGATAAGACGAGCCATAAAGCCGACGGGCTGGGTGATGATCCAATTAGCGCCGTCCTTGCAGAGTAGCCGAGAGGCAAATTGTCTCCGAACAATAATGGAACAAGTCAGTATCAGAGCTGCTACGGGCTTCATTTGCTGTCGGTAATGCTCGGCCTTGTAAATTTAATTCTGAAGCCGTATCGCAAGTATACCCTGAGAGAGAAAATATGATGAGCAGAACGCTCTCACGACTGTGTTGTTTCATCATTCGGAGATTTCTCCTGATATTGTTGGTTGTATCGTGTAAAGCATCGGTTGTCATCGTCTGCCATGAACTGCTAAGCCCTGTTTTACTATGATTGTCGTGCTTGTGATCCTGGCTGGAGGCGAGGTCCTGTCGAAACAGGTAAAACGGTGGACGAGTCGGCAAAACGCAGATGGTATCTGGCGTGCCGTGGAGAGGCAGTGGCTGGTCTGGCATGTTTAGGAGGTACTAAGTACTTCCCAACGCCAAGACCTCCTTAAGACGTCTTAAAATCCGTACCCTCCTATACCTTTCTGATGAAAAGAGAGATGTCTGCTGACATTTGGGAACAGACATAACAAGGATTATAGGCGCTACACATTTAATCAGCAGCTTCCCCTTTGCCGTGCGATTCGGGTCCTTCGGCCCAATTTCACACCTTACGGCTTCTCCGAGTGACCTTTCGGACCGGATTACTGCGCGATGCACGACGGGCTGCGGAGGTCTTCTTTTTGAGGGGATTTAGGTGCTGCTCTTACATCATATTTGCGGAGGAAAGATACTCGGGCTCTTCAGCCTTCTGCGGGTCACATTTTGAAGGTTTGACTGATCGACAGTGAAATCGGGTCAAGAAACACTTCCAATTCTTGCTATGGAAGAGAAGGAGAGTAGAGAGTGGATCTCCTGGCACCAGGAGGAGAGCTTTTTTCTGCAGTGGCTGTGTCAGCACCAGAGGTCCAACTCTGGTGCAGGCTGTCCGAGGGAATCCAGGACTCAGTCGGCACTCCTTTCGATAACACTAGTGAGCTGGAGCCGCGCAGCAAAAAGCTCCGTTCGCACGAGACTGGACTCCTGGAAGAAAGCCTGTATCTGCGAGATGGATTGCAAACTCACAACCCGCTGAGTACCGGACACGGGAGGCAGTTCTGTTCAAGAAGCCAACTCAGTCATTCAGTCCATTGGCACAAATCAGATTAAGTCACTTGGGGGGCGGGGGGGGGTTGAAGCCTTAATGGCAGGGCATTGCTGCAGGTCCAGAGAATGGCACCGAGGCGGAGATGCTGAGGTAGATATCCAACTCTTTCACCCGATTAAGTCCGAGAGCAACAAGCTGTGTAAATTCTATTAGTTATGCCCATCTGCTCTGTAAATGTACAGTACAATAAGGTAACAGCCTGCCACCTGAGGACCCTCTGTCCAAGGTGTCCAATGAGCAAAGACCAATCAGATTCCAGCCAATCGGAAGCCAGGGAGCAGTTTCATCTCGATTCCTCGACTGATCATCACCGGGGCCGATTTGTTATTGATGACTCGGCGAGGGAAGCGATGTAGGAAGATGCTGAGCTCAACGCGAAGAGACGGCTCCCTGGCGACAGAGCTGCTGGTGCTTTAAATATGAGAGTGTTTGCAGATGCAAGAAACATAATTTGATCATTTAAATTTTAAACGGTACAGTGCAACGCAATAAACGCATCATTCCAAAAGGTCCCGGGTTGAAGGTACGAGAGGCTTGTCGTGAATTCTGCCTGCAGGTCCTCATGACATGCGCATCAGTATTAATGGTGATTTTGGACTCGGTGGCTGAACCTCAACAGTGGTGCCCACATCTCTATCTGTTTGCTTGTGAGCGAGATCACTTTTGTTTACTCTGATTCGTAAGTGGCTTTGAAGAGAAGCTTCTGCTAAATGGATAAATGAAAACGTAATTGTCAGCAACTTGTAGAGCTGTAACGGGTGGAATGCAATAAAGCATCTTTTCGGATGGTAACTGAGCAGCATGTCAGACTGGTTCCCTTCCCCGGCCCTTCCCCCGGTGAGCCGGCGTGGTTCGTGCATGCACCCGCGTGGTTTGTGCATGCACCCGCATGTTTCGTGTCCCTTGGCAGAGATAGTTAGGATATGTTGTAAACAAGAAAGCACGGTAGAGAAATCCAGCCTTTTTTTTTCTTGGGCAACTGATAGCGTAGTGGTTACAGCTGCTACATTTTGGACACAAACATTGGAGGTTTGAATCCTATCTCCAGCCTTACTACTTTTACATTTATTCATTCAGCTTTCTCCAAAGTCCAATATATTATTACTATACATTGTATTCCTACCATTGAGCAAGGTACTTACCCTACATTACTCCATTAAAAGTACCCAGCTGTATAGATGGGTGTATAATTGTCAGCTGTTTTGGAGAAAAGCATCAGCTAAATTACACACACAATCTGAGCCACTTGTCCCATGGGGGGGGGGGGGGTCACAGGGAGCCAGAGCATAACCCAGCAACACAGGGCGCAAGGGGACACACCCAGGACACGACACCAGGCACCCCAAGCAGGACTCAAACCCTAGACCCACGGGAGAGCAGGACCCACTGTGCCACCACACCACCACCCCCTCCTTCACCTAAATTAATAAATGTCAATAGATCAGGGTGTTTTTGCTCATCTCGGATCTCATTTTCTAACCCTACAACCTACAAAGGGCACAAGAACCATTAATACAAATCAAAGCATAATAATAAGAAAAAAGCACAGTATAAGACATTTGAAATGCAACGTAAGTTACGTTGTTTATGTTGAAGCACAGACAAAAACTGAACGTCGACTTGGAGCTGGAGGTATTACACGAAGATGGAAAATGACTGAGGCATCGCTTCAGTTATTGCTTTAAAAAATAGAAGGTATAGGATCACCCACAGCGTTCACCTTTTGTTTGCTTTTTCACCTTCTCTACTCTGCTTACTATTCACAGTTGCCGCCAGTCAACGCATTGCTTGAAGCTTTGCGAGATATTCAGATGGGTGCGCTAGCTCTCTTAATGAAAAAATAAATATTACTTAAAAAGGTTGGAAACACCGGAAAGTTTGCGACTCGAAAGTTCGGGAGTAGGGGACCGACTGTAAACAACCATGTGACCTCGTGATCGCGTTCTTGTCGTGTCCGAAGGGCCGCTGCGTGATGGTGCTGCTGGTGTCGTGGACCTCTGAGAGCTCGGAGTTCAGTTAGAAACTGAGACTTTGAGTGACGCTTCTGGGCAGGATCGATAAGTGACCATCGCTCCTGGGACTGAATTTATTCCATCAAACTACGTTAAGAACGTTTCGTACAAGAGTGCTTTTCAACTGAATATAGATTTATAACCTCGTCTGCTGCCTGAACCGGCTGTGCTGTTGGTGTTACAGTTGTGTTGTGCACCGCGTTGTCCTGGTTTACGTTGATGCCTGTGGACCCAGGATTTGAGTCAACGGTTACTGAGGGGGTAAAATAGCTGGAATCGGTCCCTTTTCTACACTGAAAGCAAGAAGAGCTTCCAGGTCGGCTTGATAAATTTACTGTGGTTTTTCATAAAATTTTTTTTTTTTTTTCCGTGAATAATTATGATATTAAGTGACTAGTGCTGTAGTACTTGATCAAGATGGAAATCCTGAACAGTTGCCGCAACAAATACTGTTCACCAATCATTGTGTCTTCATATACAAATCTAATATAGGTGGTCCCCAATTTACATTTACATTTATTCATTTAGCAGACACTTTTGTCCAAAGCAATGTACATCTCAGCAAAAGTACAATTTATGCATTAACATAATGCATATATCATTAACATAACTGCTGTTAGTGTGGTGGTTAGAACAACTGTCTTTGGACCCAGAAGTTGCAGTTTCAAGCCTCCTCTCTGACTGCAGTACCCTTGAGCAAGGTACTTACCCTGCATTGCTCCAGTAAAATTATCCAGCTGTATAAATGAGTAAATAATTGTAAGTTGCTTTAGAGAAAAAGCATCAGCTAAATGTAAATTTATGATAGGGTTATGTTCTGCAAAACCCATCATACATTGAAAATGTATTTAATACAGACCTTTGTGTGACAGACTGGGAGGTGTGGATTGCTGCTGCTCCCCGGTATAGCACCACATATCATTTGTCTGGGAAAAATTCAAAGAACGGTTTTTACTGAATATCGATTGCCAGCTCACCATCGTAAAGTCGAAAAAATCGTAAGTCGAACCTTCGTAAATCGGGGGCCACCTGTACTTTGATTTGCCTTAGACAAAAGCATCAGCTAAATAACGGTTAAAACGATGAGCTGATTTTTGGGTAAAGTTGTGTTTGTACCATCTTTGATATTGGCCGTCAGTGTTGTCATGTGCACAGAGACCCTTGTTTAGTGTCCAGCAGTTAACCAGTGTGCGGTCAGGTGATTTTGCTTGGAAAGCGGTATTGCGCTAAGTCAATGTTTGCGATACGCCATCGCCATCCCCGTTGTGCTCCATGCGGGCATGGCCTACCGTCACCATTTCCGGACGGAGGTTCATTTCAGCGTGAAAGGAATTAAATTTGCGGCTACAAATCGAGCCCCACTGTTACGTGTTTACCGTGGTAAATGTTCCAGACGTTTAAATATTTGATTTGAAATTAAGTCTGTCTGCGCAAACCACATTACTCTTCTCGTTAAACTCAAGGAAGTTTAATCAGCAGAACATGGCAACCAAAAAAGGTCTTTTTCTAAGGTGATTTAATACACTTTTGTGGAAGCCTAAAATCTAACCGCCCTGAATTGCGCTGTTTCATTTTTGTCTAGTAGCATTTCTGAGAGTTAATCCTTTATTTTCTATGTTCCGTGTCCTCACACCTCACCGGGATTAACTATGTCACGGTGCAAACCTTAATGAATGGCCAGCGGGGACTGTCCCCATTTATGCTTCCCCAGTTCTTTTCAGGAGGAGAAGGGGTAGAGAGGGGGTTGGGACTGGGGCTGGAGTCTTAAAAAATTAGAGTTTGTATGTTGTGCATCTACTGTTTGTCTCTTATGGCTAACACGTACCTGACCAACACTGGTGATCTTGTTATGAACTTATCTTGAGTGGAAAGGTGATGCAGGTTAAGGCATGGCCCGGTCAGTTACCTTTACTTGTATCATGGTTCCTACCAACAGATACATGGCCATCATCCACCCCCTGAAGCCCAGGCTGTCTGCAACAGCAACTAAGGTGGTTATCTTCTGCATCTGGGCCCTGGCAGTGATGCTGGCCTTCCCACTGTGCTTCTACTCAACCACCCTGAAGATAAAACTCAGAACGCTGTGCTACGTGGCCTGGCCAAGGAAGCTCACTGACCCTCTGATGTGAGCAACCCCACACCCATCTTTCTCAGTCTCTCCTCCTTATGTGTAATCTTTATTTAGTTATTGCCAGTTGTGTGGTGTTCACAAGCTTAAACCACTCCACAACTTCCAGTTCAGGAAGGAGAGGTCTCATAACCTTAGCATGATAGTCTTACAATACCATATTACCAAAATGCTGAATCCATCAAACTGAGATCATGTTCTCTGTCTGCCGAATGTCGTCACTGAATGTAATGCTGCAAGTGAGATGTTTTGTTGTTGGCTTCCTTTTGTTAAAGTTACCATTAAATTTAAGCCCTCCGTTTTATCAATTTGTGTGTAGGTACCACATCATTGTGGCTGCCTTGGTGTACATGCTGCCCCTAATAGTGATGGGCATCACTTACACCATCGTGGGAATGACGCTGTGGGGAGGAGAGATTCCCGGGGACTCGTCGGACAATTATCACAGTCAGCTGCAAGCCAAGAGGAAGGTAAGGTGCCCGTGTCGACCCATGTGGAAATGTATAGAAATGTATGGACCCGTGGGAACTCTTGCGGACTCTTGCGGACATATGAAACTATGTAGAGACTGTTATCTCAGCTCTGAAATGCAATGAGTTTAATCAAGAATACACAGGCGTATCATGGGATCAGTAAATTAGTGCAATCAGATGGCGCAAACCTCTTGAAGAGCTTTGTCTTCTTCTCTCTTCTGAGAACCAAGGCGACCAGATATCTCGCTGGTGAGAACTGCTGACGTGCCGTAGGCTGAGTCGAGGTGCACTCTCACCGTGACTTGCTCTCCATGAAAGCATCTGGGAGATCAATAGAAGATAAACAGTGTGTAGGAGAGTCTGAGATGGAGTCGCCTCTGAACTGGGCAGAGAGGAGAAAAAGCATCAAACTTTATTTCCATTAGAGAGTGAGATCCATAGAAACAACATGCAGTTAAGCATGTTCTTTTGATGCTAAGGTCAGTGAATGATCAAGAGGCCCAGTGTCCTGGCTTTTGTAAGTCCTTGGGCTGATGTCGGGGAGGAAAACTTAGGCAGAAACGTGGAGAGACTGATTGGGACTAGAGTCCTATGCGGTATGTTGTGAGCAAAATCACAGAATCGCAAGCTTCTGTTTGACCTTCTGCTTTTGTGATGTTACCTATTGTCCTCACGTGGTCACCACGGGAGGACAATAGGTAACACCGCGAAACAGAAGGTCCAACAGAAGTTTTCTAATGCCGATTTTTTTTTTAAACTGCAACTGCTGTACCAAACATTGCGAGTTGGGGTTTGCAGTCAAATCTCAAAATTTAAAAATATTAAGCAGCCTTTCAACATGAGCCAATATGTAAACTTGTTTATGAATCTCAGAACAAAGTGAAGTCAATAAATCAGCAGATGATCAAAGGGTCCTTGGAATTCTTTCTTGAGTCCCTGTGTGTTCCTGGGCTGTAGGCCGATGGTAACGACACTTGTTTGGAAGGCGCGGACCCAGCATGTTCCAGCGTAGTCTGGCTGAACCCTGAGCAGACTCTCCCAGAAATGGTACACAAACATTTGTCACTTCTGCCCAAAATAAAATACCTTGCAAGATGTGATTGAGAAGATTGCAACAGGTGACCTGTAAAGTTATGGTGTTTCCTTTTTTTAATTCTCCACCTTGTTTTTCGCTGCCACAAATTCCCTGAAAACCAGGTGTCTGTAGAGCCACGATCTGAGAATTCATCTCCTGGACCAGAGTCACCATTAGCGGGAGTGTTCAGCTCCCTCTGTTTGTCTCATTGCTTGCGCTTTAAGCTCTGAAGAGGAAGTTGGAGCGATTGGCTGCCATTATGTCCTAAGCCATCGCTGGAGCCGTAATTACTGCCACAGTCCATAGGCACAGATTACTCACGGCCCATATTGGCCAGCAATTACTGTGAGCATCCAGAGAGGTTCCTCCTGGAGATCCTATCGTACTTCTGAGATGTTGCGTAACCATACGCATGTGTTGGTGAGCGTGTAAGTGTGTGCGGCGCTGTTGGTGTACGAACATGTACGTTATTCCTGCCACGTTTTAGAAACGATTGGTCGGTCCTAGAAAACAGAAAACTGCGGGTGCACCTGTATGTTCAAGTGACATTTTTAAAATTTTCCAGCTCCGTGTAGAAAAGTGTAAAATGTTGATCAATTGTAATGCGTATTTGAATTTTGGAGAGGTGGAATTAGGAGTTGTTTATTGAATTGCAGTGAGTTTGTGTGTCTTACGTGTGTGTATGTAAATATGTTCTAGACTACGTAATGTAAACAAAATGTGCTCTAATTGTGCAATTTACAATAACTGCTGGGGTCACCCTGGGGAAATGTTTTTTTTTTGGTAGCGGACAACAACTTTTAAGAGCTAGGAATAACCAGCCCAAGCACACACACCCGCACTGGTGAGCACGCAGTGGGTTATTCACAAGAGGTGGTGCACAGCAGTACAAATAGCCAGAATTACAATAATTGCATCCAGGGTTGCGGAATCGGTCCGCAAAACCTTCGACTCCGACTCCAGTAACCCAGTAATTTCTTCCGACTCCACGACTCCGACGCCACAGCTCTGCCCGAAAGTTGCACGTTATTTTCGGGGTCGACTTATTCAACGAATGTAGGCCTAACCCTGTATTACACCTCTAATTTTTGGGGCTCGACTTATACGCCAGATCGACTTATACGCCAGCATATACGGTACATTTAGTTGAAGTCGGAGTCGGTACATTTTTACAGACTGACTCCAGTAACCCAATAATTGCGTCCGACGCCACGACTCCGACTTCGCAGCACTGATTGCATCCCCTCTTGTATCACACTGAAACTTAAGAGTGTAAACAGAAAACCCATTTGTCGGCACATCGGCGCAGTTCCGGGTTCAGATGACTGTGGGGGTGTGCTTTATGTGCCATCTTGCAGGGCACTAGAAGGGTCTTTAAGACAAATGATACAGGTGGGGCTACAAATCCTGGCTTCTCTTTGTTCTTGGAAAGGTATATGTGTATGTGTAGTTTTTTCCCTCTTAAGCCATTTGTTTCCGCACACTGAGCCGATATTTATGTTTTGCTGCTTCAGTCTCTGCGAAACGAACCCAAGAGGGGTCATTTGTTAAATCCGTCCCCTTTGCAAAGGCCTGAACTAGTACCGGCGATTGGAGTAGTGCCAAATTGGCACGACCTCCTCCGACACAAGTCTGCGCAAAAACTGCCTCGGGACTTTTGTTTGCGTCAAACTTAATCCGCCGAGCCTATGTGGACAACGCTTCGATTTGTGGGGATTAACGCACCTGGACCGGGCGTGCGAACGGCCTCAGGGTGCTCCGGTTCGCTGCGTTTCGCTGTTTCAATTGCGTCGTCGAGCCGCCGGCTGAAGAACCGTGAAGGACAGGCGTGCTGCTTCGTGGGGAAAAAGGTTTCGCCGTTACACATCTCCTAAATTTTTCGAAATCAAGACGTTTTTCGTAAAACATGGAGTAACAGCGGGTGGCACAGTGATTAGTGGCTTGGACTTGCGAGGACTCTTGCTCCTTTTGTTTTACCAGGGAAAAAGGTACTTAAACTGAATTTCTTCAGTAAAAATATCCAGCTGTATCAACAACAGCCCTGAATGAGGGACTTTGGCTAAAAGTCCCCACAAATTAACCGGACAGCAGTGAATAATAGCTGAGCTTGTAAATACGGTGCTTGTTGAGGTATAAAGTGGTTCCCCGTGAAAGAAATCTTGCCCGTTCCGGTTTCAGCCGTAGGAGACCCTGAAAGAAACGCACTCGGACGCACAAAGACGTCGGCCGATGGGAGATCCCCGGAAACTGGGTGTCTCCCCGATCAGCCTTAATCGCCTGCTTTCATTTGCCAAACTCATACATAATTCATTACAGGGCGTTACAACAGATGTGTTCAATGATTTCTCACCTTTTTGCTTAGTAACTTACCGCTCGTCTCTTCTCAAAACCCTTCGCTCTAAAGCTGAACCGTCCAACCCCCACCATCCAGCTGACCTTAAACCGACCTCGCTCCAGGCAAGGCAGGACCACCAGCCTCTTATGAGATGCTCTCGGTGTCCGCATCCTCCCTTTACCAGATAACCTCTGACCTGGTGCTTGGTACAGCCTGCTTCTCACGCGATGGTCTTACATTCCACCGCACAGCACGCGGCCTTACACGCAGGACAAAATCATTACCAGTTACCCTCCTTAACGATTTCTGTCTACTAAATTTTAACACCACACCCCCCTTATCCAAGGTGTCGCTTACCTAGGGTCAAGCGCGATCCGAATGTTAAATGGAAAATTCCAGAAATAAACACTTCATAACTTTCAAATTGCGTGCTGCTCTGAGTAACTTGATGAAATCTCATGCCTTCCCGCCCTGGACGTAAATCATTCCTTTGTCCAGCGTATCCACGCTGCATACGCGACCCGGTTGTAAGATCGACTGTCGCGGTATCGCAGCGCTTGTGTCCAAGTAACCCTACAGTATATTGTTATAATTGTTCTATTTTATTATTACTTGTTCTTAATCTCTCATTGTGCCTAATTTATAAATTTAACTTTATCATAGGTATGTACATATGGGCGAAAACATGGTATATATAGGGTTCGGTGCCATCCGCCGGGGGTCTTGGAACATATCGCCTGTGGATAAGGGGGGACTGCTGTACAGTGCTTATTGAGGTATACCGTATTTACATTTATACACACGTCCGGCAATTTTCTCCAGAGTAATTTGTAATGTTAGCCCCCCTGCAGTGGTTTACCCAGCTGCGTAATTTTTACCGCGGCAAGTAAGTATGTGAGGACTCACGAGAGTACGATTGTAGTATGAGTGGTATGAGAGCGCTATGAGAGTAGGATTCAAACCTAGAGCCGCTCGAAACACTCCGCTTGCCACTGTCCCTATATGTGCTGATGGGGAGTTCATCTGTGGCGTCGAAGCGCTTTTGCACGGCTGACAATCGCCACCTCTCCAGCTGCTCCCTTGAACCCGCTTACATCACCGACGGCTGCCTGACCCCGTGTCTGGAAACAAGCGCGGGGTCTCGCCCCGCGGGGATTTGGGAAGATTACTCCAAATGCGGAGCCGGTCGTGTTTGAGAGCAGACGCGCAAGCTCACGGCGGCTGAGCCGCGGGCCGCGGTTAGAGAACCGCTGCTCAGAGACAATGGGAAGCCGATTACGGAGACGCACATTATTCGGATAGGTGATCTGGACTTTTCCCGAGCCGACCGGGTCTGGCGTGGGTGAAGAGTCTTCGGCAGGCTCATCCCTTGCTGATATGGCACCGTTCGCGGTTCGGTGATATATGGTCGTAAAGGAAGCCCCTGACAGTAATTACTCTGCTTATGTTTCTTTGGGAAACATAACTAATATTTTTAGCGCACGTGTAGACGTGCGGCTAAGGAGCAGTACGTTTTGAAACGCCGTACAGCGCAATTCCTCCGATAACAGGGTCGGTTCTTTCTACGGGATCACTCCATTGGGTGAATTCCCGCGGCGAGGGAGCGGAACGAAGATTATTTCCTATGGAAAAAATAATTGGCTCCCAGATAATTTTTGGCGGTGCATTTTTTAATTAGAATGAAAGATGTTTTTCACATTTACTCATTTAGCAGATGCTTTTCTCCAAAGTGACAATTATGTTGCCGTTTATACAGCTGGGTAATTTTACTGGAGCGGTTCAGGTTCTTGCTCAAGGCTACAGCAGCCGGAGGTGGGGATCGAACCTGCAACCTTTAAATCCAAAGGCAGCGGCTCTAACCACTATGCGACCAGTTGCCCCCTTTTTTTCTGTACCAACAGCAACATCTTTTTTAATATTTGTGTTAGGGTTATTTCTGTCTTATCTTCCCATGTTGTATTTTCATTCGTTCATTCACAGTCAGTACCTGCTCCACCAGCGCAGGGTCGCAGAGATCCAGAATCCATCCTGGAAGCGCGGGACACGAGTCTGGGTTACATCCTGGACAAAGACGTCGTAATAATTTGACTCATGGGTATGATTATGATATAAAAAAGTTCACAGAATTACAGTCTGTCTTTTAGTTTTCGAAGCACAGGGACACCGTTTGAATCCCTGCTGTCGTGCCCTTGAGCGAGGTGCTTACCCTGAATTGGTACAGTGAAAATTACCCCGCTGTATAAATGGGGTGAGAAGTTGTGGGTAGCAGAACATTGCAAGTTGCTTTGGAGAAAAGTATCACTTCAGTATAAAATACAGTGGTTTTTGTTGAGTGTATTTTTTTTTAAGTGCCCTTAAAAATGCCCAGAATCATCGCCAAGGTCCCAACATGAGTTGCCATCCGAGGCCCCAGAATGCCCACCTATAAATACCGAGCGCATTTTAATTCGTTTATCATTCGTCTACAATTTAATTGCATGAAATGCATTGAAAAGGGCAGAGAGAGTTTTTTTCTTCTGTGTGCGACGCTGTGATTTTAACGTTTGATTGTTATGTTGGATTAGGAGCTTTGGACTTCGAAACAGTCCTGCTGGGCTTGACATTCCGTGTTTCCCAGATGGATTGTGCTAATTGCCCTGGTAATCAGTTAATTTAGCTCCGTTTTGCGGGCACTTGCCTCTCGCTGGGGTGAAAGTCCGCCTGCTGCCCAGGACCTCGGAAAAACAGACACCGATTTTAATAACATTGTTGGCCAGCGGAGTGTGAAATATTGACTCCCTTAATGCCGGGGTGAAGCTCGTCCGTTGTCAGTGGTGACGGGATTTGTTCATCTGTGTGTGTGTGTCTGTGTGTGGCAGAATTAAAGTCGTTATCTGCACAGGGCCGCATCTTCCTGGTCTCCCAGGAGGGAATCGATCGCAAACAAAGCCAGCTCGAGAATCCACCCCATCGTCACGGTGAATGAGACCAACTCCCAATTACATTAGCGTGGCGCGTGGAGCTCTGGGTTCGGATGGGGCGAAGAAGGACGCGCAGGCAGTGTTCGTAATAAACGTTTAATTAGAGCACCGGCACAGAAGGAAATAATGCTCTTGGCCCGAGGACCCCGTTCCCTCAAGGACCTGCACCTCAAGCCAGTTCAGCATCTCCAGGTTTTTTCTCCACACACTGCCAAGCACAGCACCCCATTATATTCCCTAGAATTGCCCCCACTGGCTGGGCACCTTGTTCACAGTTTACCCAGAATCTAACTATTTACAATGGATCCGTTTCCTGTCCGAACTCTCAGTAATGCAGGTTGCTACATGACATTTATCTAGCCGACACTTTTCTCCAAAGCGATTTCCAATGAACTCTATGTAGTGTTATCAGCCCACACACCTTATTCACCGTGGTGACTTACACTGCTGGATACACTACTTACACTGGGTCACTCATCCATACATCAGTGGAACACAAACACAGTAGGTGAACCTGAACAGCATGTCTGTGGACTGTGGGAGGAAACCAGAGTACCCAGAGGCAACAGGGAAGACACGCAAACTCCACACAGACTGAGCAGGGATCAAACCCATGTCCTCTCACATCACAAGGCACTGCAAGAGAGCAGCACTACTCACTGTGCCACCATGCTGCCGCTTGCAGTTACGAGTGTTTGGACATGGGTTCAAACTGACCTGTTGCTTTCGTGACAGACGACGTTTTTCTAAGCTCTTGATTTCGTGTCACTAGTCCACGGGCCAAGAGGATTCCCAGGGCGGGCCTTGCTAAGACACTTGTGTCAGACTCGCCTGCCACCCCTGGAAGGATCCCCGCGGGGGGCGCTTCCTGTTTTGATCACCAGTCTTGAAATGCATCCCGACAGCAGTCGGTCTTGCGGTGATTTGTCGGAATTGTTACGCAAAGCGTTCATTTAAATTGAGTGCATATGGGACCCCGGGGCTGTGTGCTCCTTTATTTATGAACTGCATATTTAGAAATTTCATTAACATGTTTTCCGCCCTCCCCCCCGCTGCCTCTGCTTAATTTATCTGCCCCCATATCTCCAAATGTGTAGCGTTTCCACAGTCGGGAAGGAAGACGGCGACTTTTATTCTTTGAACCCGCATAAGATGCTGGGCTCATTAAAATTAGGGGCAGGAATAGTTAAGTGTAGATTGTCTTCTAGTTTTCCTCTGTTCTCTTCATAACCATTTAGTTTTTTCCCTGGTGGCATGGCGTGTCATGCCCTCTGGAGGGTCTGGGGTTCGAGTCCTGCTTGGGGTGCCTTGTAATGGACTGGTGTCCCATCCTGGGTGTGTTCCCTCCCCCTCCAGCCCTGTGCTGATGGGTTAGGCTCCGGTTCGCCAGGACCCCACCTGGAACAAGCGGCTTCATACTGTGTGTGTGTTTCTTTTTCCCACTGGTTTAAGGATGGTAAAGAATCCAGATGCAGGAACTTCACCCAGAGGAGCTTTGGTACAAAACCTGCTTCAAAAATTGTGATTGGTTTCACCGGTCTGCGGACTCACAGTCCACATCAAAGGTTTTCCTTTTTTGAGGACGGTGCTGCTTGCTTTCTGGAATATTTCTGCTCCGAATCGCTCGATCACTTGATATACTAATATTTGTTTGAAATTTGAAATCTCATTGCTCTGTGTGATTGGCTTTGGACTCGGCAGAATTTATTATATATGCGTCTGCTTTGCAGCTTTTCCCAGAACAAACACATAAGAGATCTCTTATCGCATCCATCACGCCAAGTGTGTAATTTCATTATGACATATGGATGTATTCTGGTGCTCACTTGACTCTAATGACAGGAAAAGAAAAAAAAGAAAAAAAAAAAGGCAGACCGAGTGAAGGACAGCTGATTGGTTTCCCTCATCAACTGCGCCCAAAGCTGCCTGGGAGGGATGCAAATAACGTCCTCGCGAACGCGGCTCGGGGGGGGGGTCTTGTTTCATACCCCACAACTCCCGTCCCCCCATCCCACCCCTGCAGGTGATCACGATGCTGCCGAGAGCATTCCGCCGGCTACGGCACCGTGTTTCCGATCGCGTTCCAAAGTCTAATTGCACCGGGCAATCGGAGGACCTTTGAGATTTGACCTTGGAGCTTTGAGCGCATGGTTAACCAGGACAGGGCAACACGCGCCAGCTCCCTTCGGCTCAAGGGCCCTTGTTAGCCGTAGGCGTCGGACCAGAGGCCTTTATCGCCCGACCACTGCCGTAATGCATTGCGCTGAGAAAGACGGAGCGGTTGGAATTAAGACGCTGTGATTGTGCATTCGGGCCAACGCTTAGTGTTCTGTCCATCTTGACTCGCACCTGCTGCCGGGTGAGCTCGGTGAGTGCCCTTCGCTTTCGGATGCCTTCGGAAGCGAGGCGGTGGCGTGTCTGTGCGTAGCCCGTGCAGTTATCCGCCTTGCGTTATGTACCTCGTACGTGATTGACAGGTGGGCGTGGCCAAGGGTTTGGCGCAACACTTCCGAGATTTCATTTTTTACAGACTCCAGAATTGGTCTTGCGGGTAAATGATTCCTAACCTCTCTTGCAAAGGTTACCGAAACCATCCATTTCCGTTTGCTGGTAACACTGGGGCTGTGTTTTGTTTTCATTGTGAGTGTGTACATGGAGAACATTCTATTGCTGAGGACCTTCGGAGAGGTGCCCCGCTGGGCTTGTACTAAAGACCCAACAAGCCGCCGATGGACGTGTTGGGGTCGGTGCGCGCCGCGTTCCGCCGGGGCCGTTGCAATTCGCTCGTCCGGCTGCGCGGTCGATCGACCCCTCGCTGCTGTTTCTGCTCCGAAAGTCAATAAAAACAACACGCATTAGGAAGGAGCTGCCAGAACGCAAAAACCTGTCTGTTCCGCTGAGCCGTGTTCCCCGTTACACCGCTCAACTTTATCTCCTCTGATTTACTGCAAATCTCTTTTTCCAGGAGATGGAATTGGCTCCTGTCTGAAATGGCATGTGTGTCTTATTTGTTGCAGCCACGTTCTCCCATGTTTCCCTGGGTTTGCTCTGCATGCTCCGGTTTCCTCCCACAGTACAAAGTCAGGTGCTTCTGCTCCAGGGTCTCATCCCCGTGTGTCGTCGCTCCAAATATTTGTCCCCGGAACTGAGCGCCGGGCTGAAAAGTGTGCATTTGTGTCATTTCATTCGATGCCATGAGACGAGTAAGCAGTTGGTGTTCAGCTCCAGCAGTCAGAAGCTCTCTGCTCCACACACAGGTGGTGAAGATGATGATCATTGTGGTGGTGACCTTCGCCATCTGCTGGCTGCCCTATCACATCTATTTCATCGTGCTCGGGGTCAACCAGATGCTGAGCAAGCAGAAGTATATCCAGCAGGTCTACCTCACTGTGCTGTGGCTGGCCATGAGCTCCACCATGTACAACCCCATCATCTACTGCTGCCTCAACAGCAGGTAGGTGATGTCCACACCCTACGGAGGGATGCGCCGATTCAAAGACCAGAAGCTCTCGGCGGAGCGGCGATTCGTACGGCGCTGTGCCGTCGCGTCCTGTCCGAAGCGACTAAGGAACGTGTTTTCCAAAGTTCCCTGGTGTTTAAGGAACCGGGTTGCTGCGACAGTGTCACTATGACCGAGAGGTGGCGCAGTCATTAAGAAACGGCGCTGCCTGGACAGCTTCTTCATCTCCAAGAGTCGGCACCTTTCAGAAGTTTTCTGAAGCGTAGGCGGCAAGGGAAAGGAATCGCCCTTCCGCTCCTCGGTAGTCGTACCAGCCGCGAAAAGCCGTTTGGCCTTTTTAACGATATACGTGTATAATTCAGTGGAAATGTGACAAAATAATATTAATGACGTGTTATTTTCAGACGGTTTGCCTTCTCCCTCATTGTTGGAGGTCTCCAGCATTTTAGCGCATCAATTATTCCCTGGGATCTTGAGTCGTAGATCTTAGCACAAATGATCATAGCACGAAACCGAAAGGCCGGGCAGCTCGATTTCTCTGCCGCGGTTATTATGAGCACTTGTTTCCAGCTAAAGTTCCGGCTCCAGTTATAAATGTGTGATGTAAGAGAGCTGGACCGGACTCGGTGCTGCGGGAGACGAGCGTTTCGTCATGGCGACGGCAACGGTCTCACCGGGGCTGGTCTCGCACAGCATCGTTCCGAGTCCAAGGCCCTTGTACCTCTTTTGAAAATCTGCCGTTTGAAGAGTGACGGGAGAACAAGGTGTAAAACATGTTTATGGGAGTTTAAAGGCTGTGTTTCTGTGATATAGCAGGGTGTTTTCCTGGAATAGCATGGTATTTTTTTAGTGTAGCTTGGGCTTTTTTCGGGGAAGCAGGGTGTTTTTCCAGTATAGCAGTGTGCTTTTCCGGTACAGTAGGGTGTTTTTGTGGTATATCATGGTATTTTTTGGTGTAGCCGGGGCCTTTTCCCGTATAGCAGTGAGCTTTTCGGGTATAGTAGAGTGCTTTCCTGGTACAACATGGTGTTTTCCTGGTATAGCAGGGTATTTTTTTGGTGTAGCAGGGTGTTTTTCCTATATGTTGTGATTGTTGCTCTTTCCTTCTTCTATACCCAGTCTGCTACTGTCTGCTGCACCTTCTATTGTTATGTTCGGCAAAGTTATCTCAGCTAGAAAACTGTTCACCGGAACTTTCAGGTGACGGAGGATGGTAAGTACACCAAGCAGGCAGCAGTTTCCTCTCTCCTTTGTCATCCTGTGAAAGGAGACATGTGAGTCAGTGCAGTCGCCCCCCGGGGGGAGCGCGGTTCGCGGGCACAGGGCGTCGAGGGTCGACGTGGCCGTGTCCGTGAGCGAAGACGCGACCCCGTCTTGCTTTTTTTAGCCGTCGCCGTACGATGCCGGCGGTCTCACTCGTTCCGGTCGCGTCCCCCTCTGGTGGCTTCCAGGTTCCGGGCTGGATTCAAGCGCGTGTTCCGCTGGTGCCCCTTCATCGAGGTGTCCAGCAACGACGAGATGGAGCTGCGCGCCATGCACCACCACCCCACTCGGCAGAGCAGCACCTACACGCTGTCGCGCATGGAGTCCAGCATGGTGGTGGTCTATGACCCCGCCGACGGGGACGCCCTGTCCTCCTCCAGGAGGAAGAGGCGCGGCTCCCGCCAGGCCAGCCTCAACGGTTGCCCCAGCAACAGCGTCAAGACCCCCTTGCGACCAAGCCTCTACAGCAGCACCAGCACGGAGGAGTTCTCCTGAAGGGCCTCGCTGCCCCCCCCCCCCACCCCTCCGTCCTCCTGGACACTGAAGAAACCTCCCGGATTCCTGCAGAGGAATTAATCCGTTAGTTGGAATTAATCAGCATCAGGGTTATTAATGTCTTCTGGATGTTGACGGACGGTCCTGCAGGAGCCCAAGAGTGGGGATGGGGAACGTTCCCAGTTTGCTGTTTAATGATCCTGAGACATGCAGCATTTGTAGAAAATGAAAATGTTCAGTGTGATATGTAATTTCCACATGGAGCATTCAGATATAATTAGTGGAGGGACACTCGAGATGGACAATGTCTTTCGGTGTGGAAACGTGATCTGCACCATCATCTCCTTCATTGTTCTGTTCTAGAGTTGCACCTACGACTCTTCGATCGATTATGACTGCGACGGTGGGGCGCAAGGGGGGGTGACGTGGCGCTGGTGTGTGGACGGGGACGCTGCAGAGCCCGTGGAAAGGCATGGACTTCCTAGCAGGGTGGAACGGCACGGCGTGCAGCGGGGTGTTTTACCGTGTTTTAGCATTTCCCCCAGAAATTTCTCTTTGCATGGCTGCGCAGCGTGAATTGCTGATCTGTTCGTCTCCAGTAACTTTTCTGTGTTTTGCGACTAGAAATATTTCTTTATTTTGCAGACGCTTTTCACCAAAGCAAAGTCCCATCAGCCCACACACCTTATTCACCACAGTGACTTACACTACTTACAGTGGGTCAATCATCCATGCATCAGTGGAACACATTCTCTCTGTCACTCACGCACTATGGGGAACCGGAACAGCATGTCTTGGAGTGTGGGAGGAAACCAGAGCGCCTGGAGGAAACCCACACGGACACGCAGAACACATGAACCGGGGGGGATTGAACCCACATCCTCTCACACCACCAAGGTGCTCTCAGACAGCAGCGCTACTCGCTGTGCCCCTATGTTGCCTCTGAGGCACACTTATTCTCATCTTCTTCTGTCCATTGTTCACAAACCTCTCGCCCTTATGAAGGATTTATGTGGGATGACACTCGAGATGGGCTGCTAAGCGCATCCCGCTTTGACTGGCATCCGGATCCCAGAGCCGCATGGTTCCCTGTGTGTGTGTGTGTGTGTGTGTGTGTGTGTGTGAGAGAGATGAGCGTGTGCTGTGATTCGCCACATCCACCCTCTACTCTCATTAGGTGATGGAGTGTTCATAGACCCCCTTTTGGTGGCGAATGGAGATGTTGGAGAGGAACCGTTGAGAAGTGAGATTTAGGGGCTCCAAGAAGACAGAAGTCTCTAAGCTGGAGTTATGAGAGTATTTTCCCCCCGTTTACTCAAAGTGTCCAGCGTCGCATACCCACCGACACACCCTGCGCTGATTAATATTTCATAATTCATATAACATGTATGTTGCATGACAGCTGGTAGCTACGTGACCATGTATGGCGTGATTTTCTCGACCGTGGAGACACCGCTATGGGTTTTTTTTTTGCTTTCTATGCCTGGCACATGTAGCGTGAGGCAGTAAAAATGCGCAGATGTTCTCAGCACCGCCTGCTCGCCCGCTGCAGTTTATGCACTCGATAAAATCTGCTCTGGAGTAATTAGCTTCGCATCGTAATCTGCGCTCCTGCGTCCTTTTTCAATCGCTTCTGCGTGTAACTGTCACCCCGTTGAGGATTTGCTGCAATAACCTCGTCGGTGTGAATCATCCCGACGTTCCTGAAGCTCAGTCACGTTTCGGGGCTGGCGGTTGAGGCCCGTGCAGCAGTTTTTAAATAAGCATACAGTTACAAAAAAATAAATGTATTTATTATTACACTCTTGAATTATTCATTCACATTTTCTTATGTTTTTTAATTTCTTCATTTAGCGGACACTTTTCACAACTCGTGAACCGCACCAGTGCGGTTTTTCCGACGACCTTTTTCCGATGTGCAGAAGTGCATTTTACCAACAGAAATACCAATGCAGACTCGCAGTTCTCAAAGTACAGTTATTTAGCCCGGAACCACCGTTTTTGCCATCGTAAATTAAATTAATAGCCGTTTTTATAACTAATAGGCACGTTTCTTGAAAGGTAGTAAAGTGAAGGTTTATGGAGTGAAAAGGAGACGAGGAGATATATGGGTCTGAAAGAGAGATGCTTTGAGACTCATTTGGAAAGTTGAGAGGGCTTCAGCAGCTCTGAGGGACAGAGGGAGGGAGCTCATTCCGCTACATTGGAGGCAAATTTAAACCTTGGTGTTTTTGATTTTGGGCCTCTTGTGTGTGGGTCCACCAGGCAGCCAGAGGCGGAGGAGGGTAGCAGTCCCATCGGGGCTATATCTGGCATAGCAAATATACGCAGAACATGTGTCCTTCTCATGATGCTGAGGATTCCTACTGCGAGGAGTGAAGTAAAGCGCGGTTTTCTGCGGGTACAAGTCGTCATCAGCCCATCGGCGGGCGGCGCCGCACCATGGCCACACATGCAGGCCAAACGCGGCGTGCCAGGTGGCGCTGGCCGTTCCGCTCTGCGCACGCAATCTGTGCTTTTATAATATTACGCCAGAAGGGTCATAAATAGGAGCAGAACTGCAAAACATGCGCGTTATTACAACGCGGAGGAAGCGAACGACCTCACATTAAATCTAGTCATCAGTGGACTACACGCACTCACACTCACACACACGCTCACACACCAATGTTATTACTTTACTCAATCCTCAGTATTGGTTTAAACTCACATGCTGTAAACAGAAATGAAGTGAGAAGAGCATAACTGAATAACTGAACCTCTTTGTGGTTAAATATCCGTCCGTCCACGAAACCGTCCGTCCATTTTCATCAATCGCTTGTCTGGATCAGGGTCACAGGGTTCATATATATGAGTGATAGAAAAAAATTCCAGCAGCCTCAGAAGTCGCAGAGAGAAGTTGGGGCAACAGGTGGCGTAGTGGTTAGAGCTCTCCTTGACTGCTGGAAAGAGCCGCGTTGCACCCTTGATCAAGGTACTTATCCTGAATTATTACAGTAAAATGTAGCAAATCATCATAAGCAGCTTAAATCTAATGTTCAAAGTCCCCTGGGAGGAAAGAGGCAGAAAATTGAAATTACTTTTTAATTTTTCTTGTGCTCCTCTGTCCCCTTCGGCCACAGCTTCCCACATGTACAAACGCATGGCCTGAATTCCACCTCTTTAACGCACAGTGCTGCTTCAAAGTGTGCGAAGGCCTTGTGTCCCTTAGTTTTACCATGAAATGGGTATTTGATGAGGTACGGTGTTTCTCGTGTGACGTAGCAGGTGTGTAATGACCAATTCCACATGTTGCTTTAGAGGAAATCGTGTGTGTCGTAGAAACGCACAGGTAGTGCAGGTGTGGAAATAAATGAAGATCAAGTTGAACTGCTTAAACCGAGTAGGTAGGTAGAATTGAGGGTGTAAATTATGGAAATTTATTCATTTTATACGTTTATTTTAATATTTTATGCAAGAATAATGACCATCACACATACCTTCAGTCTCCGGAGAGGAGCTGGTAGTATCACGGTTAATGCCCCTACTTCTGCATCCACAGGTTGCAGGTTTGAATCCCATCTGTAGTAGCCTTATATTTATGCTGAACCGCTTCCCCTAGAGTTACCCAGCTGTATAAATGCGTGAAGAATTGTAAGCAGCTTAATGATGTTATTTGCTTTGGAAAACCATGTAAATCAAGGTCATTTTTCCAAGACCAAAAAGTGCAGCGAATGTGTCATGACGTCTTGAACGTAAATACCCAGAATGTATCATTGTGGACACGCTGTTAGTGAGCACAAAATATTTCTTTAGTTGGTTTTCAAATATTTTAAAATATTCAACAGTCTGTTGTATGATGTACTTTTTTTATTGGCTACTTTACAATGCTGAAGAAAATATGTATTTTTGAAAACCCAAAGCTGAAATGTTCTTTGTGCCATGACTGTATTGCGTTAAATGCTGCTTTTATTGGCAGCGTATAGTGAGTGTGCACAACCAATAATAATAAGAATAATAACAATAATACAAGTTTTTTTAAGTAGAAATATAATTGCAGTAAATATTGCTTTGGTCATTTAAAGTCCAAGATGCTTTTTTCGTAAAGATCTATAATTGCTCATTGTACAAATTTAACCAGTTTCGGGGAGTGCATACATGTCCTAAACTGTCATAAAAATGTCAGATTTTGACTTTTTCAGTGAAGTGTTTGGAGTTATAACTGTTTACCGATGCATGTGTTTATTTAATATCTAGTGGATTTCTGGTATTTTATTTATGTGCATTACTCATGTTACAGTCAAAAAATAAATGTATTAAAATCTGTTGCCGTTTCGCAGCGTAACAGATGAGTCTTCTACATGAAGTGAAATTATGAATATTTTGGTGGCAGTGTGATTATAAACATATTGTGTAACACTTTGTGTTTGGTGTTCAGCGTATTTCTCAACAGTTCTGTGCAGTGTGTCCTTTTGATTCAATAAAAGTGCTTTTGGTTAAATCTTCATTTATTATTATTATTATTATTATTATTATTATATGTCATATCACCAGGCTGCTGCTGATCTGTTACTGTTAATACTCGCTTTTTACTCTCCGGTGCCACTGGGGAACTTTGGCACGTGACGGCTCTTAAAAGTAACTTTTCAGAACGTAAATAATTCATTCTGTTTTCCTAAGTGCGCAGGCTGTGCGTACCCTGGTAAACACGCGCCGGAGAGGAGGCGGAGGAAACGGAGCGATTCCGTCTGTCGGCCTGTTTGCGCTCCGTTCCCAGCTTTGTCCGCAGGCCTGCGGATCCGGCCCATTTACATCCTGACCCGCTGTTTGGGTCTCCAAGCAAACGGTGTGATCGGAGTGTCCGAGTTGCGACGTAGCAACGTGCCGGGGCCGGCGGGCGGGACGGGCCTCCTCCTCCTCCTCCTCCACTCCCGGCTCTGCAAACTGCCGGGGAGGAGATTTCAGTTCTGAGATTCCGAGGCCTTGTTTGTGCTCGGAGCAGCAGGGTGCCTGGGACGTGATGCCGATCTCAGCGGAGAAAAGTCCGAAGTCGGCGGATCGTCGGCGTCAATGGGGAAAAACGGCCGGCAAAACGGAAGAGAGCCGGAAAAACCGATCCACCATCGAGTGCGCCGGCACATCTTCGAGCAGGGCAGCGGGTGGCGCAGTGGTTAGGGCTGCCGTCTCCCACTTGAAGGATCCGGCTTTGAATCCCATTTCCTGCTGTGCTGCCCTTGACCAAGGTACTTACCCAGTATTGACACAGTAAAAATTGCTGTGCTCTATAAATGGGTAAATAGCTGTAAATTGTTTCGGCGAAAGGTGTCATATAAATAATAAAATGTTGCGTCAGACTGTGGGAGTTGCGGCATTTGAATTTGGTTCGACGTTTATCGTAAAAGCAAAATGAATGCGATGAACAAGTAAATATAAGCAGGTATCTTCCAGCTCCGGGTTGTTAATATGAGCCCAGTTATTGCGACGTGACCCAGAGCTTTTTTTCCCCAGTCTGACTTGTTTCTTTGTCGATCTTTTCATTTCATTTCATTGCTGAATTGAAGAGCAACATCAGTAGACCCCCCCACCACCCCCCCCGCACACCGCAGGGCAGCTTCTGTTCTTATTTTAAGCCCAGAGATCTATTATGTTCCGTGGCTTACAGAGGCACAGCGAGCGAGCGGAGCACTGGCAGTGAGACGGATGCGCGGTGGGGTGGACAACATCACATAGTCGTCAGGCCACTGAAGCCAAAGAGTCGTGGCACGGCACGCCCCCCCCCTCCGCTCCCCTTCGGGTCTCGCTCAACCTCCCGACGCGTACGAGACGCCCTGCGTCCAGCGCCTCGGCGTGAAATATCCCAGCAGGCCTTCTGGTGCGAGGGCGCAGTAAAAGCTCTGGCGCCGTTGTACGCCGAAGGAATCTGTCGCACACCCCTCCGCGCACTGACCGTCGCTGTCCATCGTGGAGCCGCCGTCCATCCTTGTCTCTGCACTTCGTCTGAGTCCAGTTCCCGCTCTTTAAATGGATGAGTCACCATGATTTGCATGAGGGGGGAAGTTAAACACGAGCGGGTTGATTTCCAAAAATCATATTATGCGCTTTGAAATGGGCCCAGCAGGTGGCGTAGTCATTAGTGCAGTCACCATGCACCTGAAGGATGCAGGTTTGAATCCCACCTCTTGCTGTAGTACCCTTGGACAAGGTACTTACTTGCCCTGAACTACAGAGTAAAAATTACCCAGCAAAATAGATGAGCCTTCACTCACTCACTCAGTATCCTTAACCACATGACCATGTCATAGTGGCAGTGAAACCTAGATGGGATGCTAGCGCATTGCAGGTTGTAAAAGGGTAAATCACTGTAACTCACTTCGGGGAAAAACACACACACACTTTCTGAACCGCTTGTCCCATAGAGGGTCACAGAGCCTAACCCACCAACTCAGGGAATAAGGCTAGAGGGAAAGGGGACACACCCAGGACAGGATACCAGTCCACCGCAAGGCACCTCAAGTGGGATTTGAACCCCTGACCCACTGGAGAGCAGGACCCGGTCCAACCCACTGCGCCACCACGCCTCAGGGAAAAGTATCAGCATAATATTTTTTTTCTAAACATCTCAGTTCTTGTTCAACAGTAAAACACAATTATAGACTGATGATAAGCTGAAAGTTATTTGTTTAAAACAACTTGCGCAGGAGATTTATGGTACCTTCATACAGAGTAGATAAACATTCAGAACTAATCTAATATGTTTGTATTAAGTCTGTCGCAGAAAAGTTCATTAGTGTGTAATATAAAGACGTGGTGTTCATGGAAACACCAACACCTCCTAGTAATGGCAGCAGGTGGCGTAGTGGTTAGAGCAACGGTTTGCAGCCTGAAGGTGTGGAATTCAACTCCCTGCTCTATTACCCTTGACCAAGGTATTTACATTTACATCTATTTATTTATCAGACACTTTTCTCCAAAGCGACGTACATTTCATAGAAAATACAAAGTATTCGTTACATTAGGAGAAAGAGACACTTAGATGCAGATGTGTGATTTTAAAGTACATTTAGTTTCTTTCCACCATATGAACCAATGCTCATCACGTGAGTAGCTGCATAAAAATTTATCCGAATATCAAAGATTCCTGATCATCTTCCAACAAACAAATAATTTGTTTTTTTTTGAGGTACATATAAACATTTAGGTTACATTGCAGGAGTAGCTGTGTAAAGGTTTATCCGGCATCATCTTAAAGTTATACAGCATGAACATTTACACCTTACATGAGCTTAAAAAATCATGGGGCATAACGAGTCTGGAAGAGCTGAGTTTTGAGACCCTTTTTAAATGTGGACAGGGATTCAGCAGTTCTGAGTGGGAGGGGGAGGTCGTTCCACCACACCGGAGCCAGAACCTGAGAATCACCAATTACTTACCATGAACTGATCCGCTCCAAATCACCCAACTGTAAAAACGGGTAAATAATTGTAGTTATCTTAACGCTAAGTCCAAGTGTTCAGCTATTTGCCGAGCTTGAAATTTTGACTGCAAACATTTCATCACCAGTCGAGAAGACATCATCAGTGCACAGTGCGTGCGTTGTTGAGCTACGAACACTCCCAATCTTTTCTACCACTGCTAACACTAAGTCCATTTGGAGGAATGTTTCAGAGCAGCGGTCGTTTATCACACAGAAACAGCGCCACGTAAGCAAATAAGTAAAGAATTCGGAGAAAGTGGCGGCGGTTTGCGTTCATATATGCAGGAGAGCAGCAGAGAGACGTAAATAAAACATTGCAGCACTGAGACAGAATATCAATGAACAGATAATGGAATGGAGGAGGTTTTCGGCGCTGACAGATCGCCGGGGAAGAGGAAATCGAAGCAAACACGGGTCGCGAAAGGGCCCCTGGCTTCGACCGATGAGCGCGGTGCTCCTGCCTCTTAAATCATCCGTCTCGTTGCGATGGTGTTTAATCCAAGGAACCGCATTGACGCACCCCTCCCCCCACCCCCACAAACACACACACACACACACACACACACACACACACAGACACACACACTCGGATTTTCCGATCTCCTCCGAATCCAAAGGGAAGAGCACTGAAGCGGTCTCCACACGCAGCACGTAGATTGAGCCAGCAGGGGGTGTGGCGGTTAAGGAACTGCGGCGGGATTTGAACCCAGAATGTTTGGACTTCACATTTCAGATGGGAGGAAGCTGTCACTCGTAAGGGAGGAACGCAGGTGGGGCCAGCAGGTGGCGTAGTGGTTAGATCTGCAACAGGAAGGTTGCTGGGTTGAGTCCCACTCCTGAATTGATACAGCAAGAATATCAATTGGGTAAATTTTTGTGAAATGTATAGAAATAATTTGTATATAAATAAATGTATATTAAAAATTCTTATAGTGGCCCTGGATGAAGGTGTCACTTAGATAAAGATCACAACCACTGGATGATGGTGCCTCACAAAGACAAACTCCACTATGTCATTCACTGGAGAAATATAGATGAAATCACTGCAGACTTCACAGAAGATTCCGGAAGATTCCATAAAAAAACAAACAAACAAACAAAAACAAACTCAGATCAGGCCTAAGCCATCAGATCTTTAACCGAAGGCCTCCTTCCTTGTGTTCACCATGGTTCCCAGCCCATGTAACGGGTGCCGAACCCTCCCCCTCACGTGTTCCCCTGTGCGCCACCTGCTATAATGCAGATATAAACGCATTTTGGATTCGTTCTCTTGTTGTGACCCGTGATCATTAATGCGGTGGAAAAAGGGGTGGACAGGAGCGGCGCCGCCATTCAGGCGGAACCGAAGGCCCTGTTTCGGCTGCCAACGCTCGAGGCTCCGTTTAAAATAACCGCGGCTGCGCACGGCACTTTGCTGCAGCTCACCTAAAAGCCACCGAATTTGCCTCTTTCAATTTTATTTTAAACAGTTTTAGTTTCCACCGCTTTTATATAATTGATTTCTTTTACTTTCAATGTCTGTTCTTAAATGTCTTAGTATTATATACTATATTCCTTTAATTTTGGTCTTTATTCCTCATTTATAGTTTTACTGATGTGCACTTTGTTGTGCACTTTATTTTCTGTAAAGCATTTTGAAGGACCATTGTGTTTGAAAATATGCTATAGAAATAAACTCGACTTGACTAACTTGACTTTGTCTCGTAATCACTCATTTCCACAGCACCTGTGAACCTTCATTTGCATATCCCATAACTGCGTTATACGTGTTCATTTTTCTCCCTTCCTCATTGTGTAAAAATGTAATTTTTCATTAGCCGCAGCACGGAATGCCGCCGCTCCTTCCAATAATGCACACGCCACTTTTTTCCAAGATAATGTTCAAAGCTCATCTCAAGCCATGCGTGAAATTGCGGTCCAAACCCAACAAAGCGCCGCAGGTGCTGTATACTGTAAATACCCGCTGCCCAAAGGAGCGCCGCGGCGGCATCTCTTGTATTTCTGCTCTTGGCTCAACAGGATAATCACCTGTAGTAAAAAATGCCTCTTTATATGATGGATAGAACATTCTAGATTAAATCTCTTAGCATCACTGCAAGAGCCTTACTAAATATCAGCACAAACACAAAAAGGTACAAACACTACATAGCTGATAATGTAGTTCCAGTTTTTGCTACGGAAAGTTATTATTTTTATACGTTGTTACGACGTGATTAAAATAGTAGCAATCAGTAATGATTGCTCTCAGCCGATGAAAACAAATTTTTATGGTCTTATTTAATTAGTGGCATAAATGCTATCAGCAGTTCTACTAGTGGGAGTAACAGTTGTGGAAGAAATAAGGAGTAAAGAAAAGTATTAGTTGTGGCATTAATAGTAACAGTAGCAGAGGGAATGGAATTATAGTAATAGTAACAGTACTAGTAAGAGCACTATTAGTGTAGTACTAGTAGTACAGTAAACGGTGACAGAGAGCTCCACCGGGTAAATGATTTAATGGTAAACTATCCATTGACCTGGACAAATAAATAATATTAATTTAAGATGTGCAGTTATTAGTACAGATAGATAGATAGATAGACAGATAGATAGACAAAAAACAACAGTGAAAGAGACACTTGGATCAGACTATGACATAATAATTGTTTAACATTTAGACATGATATATAGGGACAGAAACATAAAAAAGAAATTTAAGTACAGCCATATATTGACACATGATGCTACACATAGAACAGCACAAAGTAAAAAATTAACCACGCTATATATATATATATATATATATATATAGTCTGGTAAATTATATACATAATTTAATACATATATAATAAAAAAAGTGTTAAAATAGATATAAAAGAAAAATATATTTTTGTATTGTGTATTTTCATAGATACCACATACAAAACAGACATACATAGATGGACAACAACAACACGGTGAAAGAGACTCTAGGATCAGACTATCACAAAATAAATAACATTTAGAGATGGTGTTTAAGGATAGAAATATAAAAGGAAATTGAATTTCAGATATACATGGATGGAGGAACCCCAAGCAAGGCCCACCCGAACCTGCCGGCCCCAGAACCTAACCCGGTACACAGGATGTAAGGCCACAGGGGGAGGGGACACACCCAGGACAGGACGCTAGCCCATTGCAAGGCACCCCAAGCAGGACTTGAACCCCAGACCCACCAAAGAACAGAACCTGGACCACACCACCGCATTCAGATATACACACACACACACACATTTTCTGAACTGCTTGTCCCATACGGGGTCACGGGGAACCGGAGCCTAATCCGGCAACACAGGGCATAAGGCCAGAGGGGGAGGGGACACACCCAGGACGGGACGCTAGCCCATCGCAAGGCACCCCAAGCAGGACTTGAACCCCAGACCCACCGAAAAGCAGGACCCGGTCCAACCCACTGCGGCACTGCGCCACCACGCCCCCTACTCAGATATACATAAACACAAATAATTAGACTACATGTATAATTAACCAAACTGCATATATACAGTGCAGAAAATTATATTTACGCCTCTAGGCCTCTTTATATATATCTCTATGTATCTCTGGGCCATCCAGCTGCTATTATATATAAACACACAAACCTAAGTATACATATACATACACGTGTTTATACATATAAAAAAATATATGTAATGCATATATATACAGTACTGTGCAAAAGTCTTCGGCCCTTAGATGTTTCACAAAAATATTTGTTTTAGACGGTTATTTAATGTCTTCTGCATCAGTGTCAACGGAAAAGAGCATATTTTAGATTTCCAAGCATTCCTTTTGCAAAAAGTTACAGTATAACAGCAAGGGTTTTGTATGTCATTAAAGAAAGAAAGTACACACACACGCACACTGTCTGAAACCACTTATTCTGAGTGTGGGCTCGGCAAATCGGACCCTAACCCAGCAACACAGGGTGCAAGGCTGAAGGAGGAGGGGACACCCAGGATGGGACGCCAGTCTGTCACAAGGCATCCCAAGGGGGACTCGAACCCCAGACCCACCAGAGAGCGGGACCCGGCCAAGCCCACCACGACCCAACTCGGGACAAGCTGTTGTTCACGATGGATGGTTACTAAACTTTGCAGGAAGTTTATTAATTAAGAACAATATTTTTGGAAGCCTTCTCACTTTACAGCTCTTTTCCCCAACCAAGTGCCTAAAACTTTTGCACAGTACTGTCTATATACTGTATATATACATAAAATGCACACACATGCAGGTCAGTATGACCCACAACAAGAGGATGTAATAACTCTTTCGGTACTGGTAATAGCAACATTAGCAGTGTTACCATTAGTAATAAGTGCAGCAATATTAGCTGCTGTTTTCCTGCTTCTGTACACCATAAACAGAAATGATTTACTTATTATGATCACATGTTGTCACTCTAGACGTTATTATATTTGGGCCATGACCTCCAGAGCGACTTGACACACCAGCGGTGAAGACGACGCTTGTCCGCCCTCTTCCCCTGGGAGATGAGCAAAGCGTTTGGCCGCTCGGCGTCGGCGTCCTCCTGCGGGCCGTTTGATCTGCTCCTCTCGGCTTTCATCTCCACCCCTGTTTTTCACCTTTTGCATCTCGCTCCTCTTCTCTTGCGATGGACTCGCAGGTTTGGGGTCGGGGTTCGGGGCCGTTTACAGGCTCTGCAGGAATGCAGCCAGATCAGGCTCTTAACCCCCATGTGTACGTCAAGAAATATGGAAAGTATTGTTCTTATTTATGACTATTATACTACCATCTGAATTGCTCAGACCCTTATTTTATTCATAATACAATGTGCTTTATGGGGAAGAAGTGATCGTGTTTAGGATTCTGAATAAGTCTCAGAGGAAGAAGAAGATCTGCGTTGGTCACGCTCACCAAAGACCAGTTTACATAACACACACACATTTTCTGAACCACTTGTCCCATACAGGGTCACGGGGAACCAGAGTCTACTCGGTAACACAGGGCGTAAGGCTGGAGGGGGAAGAAACACACCCAGGACGGGACGCCGGTCCATCGCAAGGCACCCCAAACGGGACTTGAACCCCAGACCCACCAGAGAACAGGACCCAGTCCAACCCACTGCGCCACCGCGCCACCGCACCCCGTCTAGTTCACATCACAATGTGGATATAGTTAGTTAGCTAGTTAGTGAGTGGGCGAGTGAGCAAGCGAGCGAGCGAGCGAGTAAATTATGAAACATTAGTGTTATCATCAGGGCCCTGACAGTAATAAACATCTAAAGAGAAGCACCATTCAGTGTCAATGGATCCTTATTGTAACTCCGCTCCCCGGAGAGGGACGTCAGCAGGAAGATGACATTTCGACGACTTCCCCCATCAGTGTTTTACTGTCGCCCGCCACTCTTCTGAACACAAAGTACCAGAGTAAGAGCAATCACAGGATCATTTAACACACACGTTCCCATCCAGACAATCATGTCATTCATTTCCTACAAATGAACTGAGGGGCCGGTGGACCAGTTTATGTGTATTTTATAGTGTGATATGATGAAACCCCGCTGCGGTAACGGGTGCGATGCCTCCGGTCGGTGTCTTTATTAGACTCATTTCTTCATGCATATGCTTGTTGCACCAACTGCCAGTTGGGTCATCTTGCATCATATGAAAGATGTCCCTCATCATTGCAGCCTGAGCCTCATCCCACTTGTAAACCCCAGTGGTGCATAGTCTCTCTCCACTTGTCATCTGATACCAAAATTTGATTCCTTAATCATATTTTACCCCCTGGGGGCAGAGAAGTATGAGATGCATAAATAAATGTTGGTGCAAATCCTTTTCTCTGACATGAATGGCCCCATGAAGACCCCCCGCCAGTCTCCCCATGTTCTGGCTCTTGGGCTCTGTCCCTCCCTTCCATGTTGGCATGTTTGGAAAATGCTTCCTCCTCCAGTTAATCATTAGTGGTTTCGCCCAAAAGGGGGTATATTCAAGTGCAACTAAGCCCTAAAAGAAAATGAGTCCTAAGTGCACCAGAATAAAGTTTAAAAACCTTTTACCACCTTAACAAAGCTCCTGAGAGCGCCCTCAGGCTAAAGAGAGGTCTTTGATGCCCTCCTCGCATCAAGAGAGGCCCGTGGAGAAGAATGCTGCACATGCATAAGGAAAAGGAAAGGAGAAGAGGAACGTAGTCGTGCAGAAAACAGACATGATTCACAGCATCTTTTGTGACCAGGTTTAAATGTAGCGTTTTAATTAAATAAGTGATTTTTGCATAATAATGAGCAATTTTTTATTTCCTTCAGTCCTTCTGTGATCCTCTAAATCTTTATGGCTGGATAATATTTTAAATGAACAGATTTGGGTTGAGGGTTAGGGTCAGGGATTAGGGGTTAGAGGTTAGAGGTCAGAAGGCAGGGTTATGGTTGAGGTTAGGGTTAGGGGTTAGGGGTTGGAGGATAGAGGTTAGAGGGTTAGGGTTAAAGTTAGGGTTAGGGTTAGGGCTTAGGGTTTAGGATTTAGGGGTTGGAGGTTAGAGGTTAGAGGGTTAGGGTTAAGAGTTAGCAGTTAGAGATTAGGGTCAAGCTCATTCTGGGGGCATACTGGCTGATTAAGAGAAGACATACCAATTTACCAGCAATTTGCTGTATATACTATATGTGATGATGTTGCCATCAAGGCAAGTTATTTAAAAACCGACTTGAAGACATATCAACTGAAGGGTGCGTTTGATTCCTTTCACAGCATGTTGATGTGCATGTTTGTGTTTGCCCTGTATCTGCCACATGTTATTACTTCTTTCACAAGCACCAGTTGACTAAGTCAGATAACATGCCAGAGGTACCTATCTCATTTCATCTCCAGCCCTGAATAGGACTGAATAGGACACGTCTTCTATATTTTTGCACTGCAAATAGCAGCTGTGCAAATGCCATCTAGCCTCAAAGAGTTATCAGATTTTGCTAATCTGTGACATCAAGAATGAACATTTTTCATTGCCAAGTTCAACCAGAGGAAACTACACTTAAACTGTATTTATGCATGACATTATTTTGTAGGAAACCCATTGTCTCTTTGCAAATTTAAATACTGTAGTCCTCTAATGGTAAAGACGGCTATAATGTAGAGGTCTATGTATAATATATACAACTATGAAATAATGCTGTGGCTGTGATCTCTGATTGGTGAGACTGGGCCCAAGATCTTTTATGTCAAAGGAGCTGCGGTTCCTAAACATGTCAATGAAGAAAGAGACGAAGCCGGGCGCTCCCTAACGATGTGATCCAGCAAAGACACGTAGCTCTCCCTCAAAATCATGTAGTACAAGGACAAGGCGGGATCAGATTAGATAATCTAAGCAACATATCCTTAATTACATAGGAGGCGGCACGTCATAATTCACTGAAGGTAATTTCATTGTTTTTTTCCCATTCTGCCTACAAAAAAAAAAAAAAAAATTCCAAAGGAAGAGTCATGATTGATAGATAGATAAATAAATAAATAAAGACACACACCTGTGTGCATCATATTTAAAACATTTGATTGTCAGATTCACTGAAAAACAAGTCAAACGCAGACGGACATATTTGCATCAGAACAACGGAAATAAATGTTATTGTCTTCCATATCTTATAAATGTCTTTTCCATTTCACTATTGTGTAACGCTATACAGTATATCACTGCTTCATTATGATGGAAATATTACGAAAGACATTTTTTCTATGAAGCTGCTAATATAATTAAAACGTTTATTGAAATTTTTCATGTTTTCATTCATATTGAAAATTGTGTCATATGTTATTATACTATACAGTATGTATAATATATTATGTTGTTAACTGTGCACTTCAGGATTTGACACCTCAGATGAACGCATTCTGTCCATTATTCAGAGTGAACGTGCGATGTGTTTCATGTGGAATTTGAAGTCTATTGATGATACACTTTGAGGCAATACAGCTGAAATCATGGTCTCGGGGGGGGGGAGAAAAACGGACACATCTGAAGTATGTCACTCCCCTCTTTTCATGTGGATGTGAGTGGAAAAGTGTATATTTAATGGAAAGTCATTGCCCAACCCCTTTTTTTCTTCGATTCAAGCTGCGAGTGAGGCAGCAGGGAAGCGAGAGATCAGCAGCAGCTGCAAAGATGACTGGAATATTTCTGCTTCAGATCCCGGCGGGACATCGGGGCTGTTATTGTGTCTCTTCCACCAAAGCAGGCTCACCTGCCACTAGTGAAACACCACAGAGCCTTTTGGTGCGAAACCTGCATCATCCTCCACTGCCTTCTCAGAGTTTGAGCACCGAACCTAAGATAACATCCAAGACCAACTTGCACTTCAAAGTCAAATCAAAGTCAACTTTATTGTCACTTCCACAATATGTTTAGAACATACATTGGAGTGAAACAGTGTTTCTCCTGGACCACGGTGTGACATACAGGACAACGTACAGGCAGTCCCCGGATTATGAACGTCCGACTTAAGTACAACCTGTAGTTACAAACCACCCCCTGTAGAGCCTATTATACTGAAAATTCGAGGTACATACAATGGTTTGTAATAACAAGCGGGCGCTACTTTGCGACGAGCATCAAAACACTGAACATCTACAGTGGTTCATGGGTACGTGAGCCCGAGGTAGGACAAAGACTTCGTTCTTTTCAGTCGGACCACGTTGTCGTTAACAGTGTCTCATGTGTTATTGTATTTGGCTTTAATTTTTTTAGTTATTACCCTCATAACCATGGCACCAAAGCATAAATGTGATGCATCAAAAAAAGGAAAATGATCACGGTTGAAACTAAAGTGAAAATAATAAACTGATCAGATAAAGATGAAACGCCAACAAACATTGGAAAAGCGTTAGGCTACGGTCAGTCAAGGATTGGGAAAATTTTAAAGGACAAAACGAAAATAATGGAGCATGTAAAAGGCTCTGTCCGGAAGAAATCTACAATTATCCAGACTTATGAACGAATTCAACTTAAAGATAGATTTAGGAATGGAACTTATTTGTAATCTGGGGACTGTTTGTATGCAACATATACTATTATTGCTACAGTACACACACACACACACACACACTTTTAGAACCGCTCATCCCATACAGAGTCATGGGGAACCGGAGCCTACCCGGCAACACAGGGCATAAGGCTGGAGGGGGAGGGGACACACCCAGGACAGGACGCCAGTCCGCCGCAAGGCACCCCAAGCAGGACTCGAACCCCAGACCCACCAGAGAGCAGGACGTGGTCCAACCCACTGCGCCACCGCGGCCCATGCTATAGCATAGTAATAGGATAAAGTGCAGTGGTGTGGTTGGTCCAGTAAATAGAAATGCAAACAGATTTACTAGTTCTAGTGCAAAAAAAGTAAGTTAAGCAAATAAAGCAGTTATACATGGGATGGACACAAATTTAAGTGAGGTTTCAAGAGAGACTGCTAGGGACGCGAGACGACAATCTCTACAGACTGTGTGAAGTGACTAGTGTCCTTCTGGATTGGGGGGTTTGGTGCTGGTGGTCAGAGTTCAGGATTCTGGTATGTAATGGGTGGTTATGGGTGGTACAGAGAGTTCAGGATCCTAACAGCTTGAGGGAAAAGACCACCCAACCCAAGAACATTCAAGACGCAGTTGCATTTCAACTAGTAGAAGGATTTGCTCATGGTGAAATCCTTGAATGTTTTGAATAGTATAAATGGTTGGTTTTGTGGATACCTGTTAAAAGCGCATTGTTGTCGAGTCAACATTGAGTCAACATTGACTCTTGTTGACCACATGTATAGGGTTAGGGTTAGGGTTGTCCTCCACTTGTGTCCTTAATGCTGAAACGGGTGTATTTGTTTCTGCTGTGGTTGAGTCCTTCCATCTGGTTCCTGCTTGTGCTCTTCCTCTTTTTCCTCTAACCTTTCCAATAATCAATGTCTTTTCAAGAGAATCCAGCTATCTCCAGATGTGTCCAAAAGTACAATAACACCGGTTTCCTCATTTGTTCCACAATGATGTGGTCTAGACTGCATCTAGCAATTTTCATCCAAGATAAATCCTGGACTTGGACTAAATCATACTGCCAGTAGAGATTCTCCACTAAAAATCCTCGTATTCTAGGGTATCTCTTAGTATGGGTCCATAAAGTCCAACAAAGTGTCTGTATGCATGTTTATTTATCCCTCACAAATGCTTCAGTACTTTTGAAATCCAGGTTCTGTTTGGGGAGGTATTGAAGATCGTTCAGCTCCAACACTTTTCATGGATAGTTAAAATCATAACTTCCAAGGTAGCTGGTAGTTTAGTGGTTACAGCTACTGCTGTTGGGTCTAGTAGTGATAGGTTTGAATCCCACTTTTAGTACCCTTGAGCAAGGTACTTATCCGAAATTGCACCAGTAAAATTACCCAGCTGTATAAATGGATAAATAATTGTAACCTCAACATTGTAAGCTGCTTTGGAGAAAAGTGTCAGCTAAGAATTAAAAAAAAAAAACTCTTTCAGGAGATGAAAAGAAAAAAGCTTTGAATGTGTGACAGGTCCTTCCAACCAGAGCATTTTCTGAGTGGCTACACAGTGGCTGGACCTTGTGCTTCGTTCATAGCGGTCAACATATCTTACCCTTTAAGGACATCGCAGGTGGGTTTCATCAAGATAAAAACCCATGTTTATGAGTGAGTTTAAAGACTCTGATACATATTTACATTTTCCCCACCAAAATTTCCTTTTGTGTTAAATAAACAGGCAAGAAGCACAGCAGGAGGTCTGTGTTCCTTTCTTGGAATGGTCAGGGTGCGAGGACATGGTTAACACACAGTGAAGATGTCTAATGCTCTGGGTCATTAGGTCTACCTGGCCAAAGGCTGAGTTACCATTATACTGATGATAGCGGTGGAAATGATGGGGGGTGGAGGGATGAGGGGATGGGGGGGTGGCTGTTGCTTGGGGTGGTGAATTTGTAAGAAGCCTTAATTGCCTTCCTTGCACATCAAGTGCGAAAACAACACACTAAGGAAACCATCGCCGGCATCCTTTAAGCAGTTATTGGAAGTCTTTCACCACCCTGGTATTGCAATTACGAAACCTGAATCACCTTATTAAAAAGTGCAACAGGAGAGCAGCAATTTAATCTGAAATACCGGTAGAAACACAATAATTACTGGTATTGGTTTCCTATTACAAGCGCAATAGCTCTATTCGGGAACACTATCAATCCAACGCTAATTTTTTTTCCCTCTTTTTTCTTTATTACTTTATAAGATGACATGTGCGGTTCAGGATATGGGACAGAGGAACAATAAAACCCACACAGCACTGCCTTTTCCCATCCAGGAGTACTTAATAACCAAAGCTCGCTGTTATAAATAGACCTGTTGTTTCCTATCACGCTGATTTTTTATGTCTTATGGCCTGCGATAGGACGTTCATGCCTGTTTTGAACAAGACCAGCTGGATGTCAGATGCGGCTCATGAACTGGCATCCTCTCCCTTCCTTTGCATCATACTGCCGTTTGGACAGCGGTGCGTGTCCAAAAATGGGAGAAGCACGAACTGCATGGTCCGGTGAGTCACGAGATGGGGGGGATACGAAAGGTGCCCCGAGGGGTGCCGGGATAGACCGGAGATCAGGTAAATTACCTAGTTTAAGGGTTTAAAAGTAGGGTTCCTTACTGTAAGAAAGGGTTAGGTTTTGGGGTTAGGGTTAGGCTTCTGGTTAGTTGGTTAGGGTTAGGGTTAGTTGGTTAGGGTGCTGGTTCGGGTCTGCTTGGACCTGTGGCATTCTGGGCAGTTGCTTAGCCATGGTTTGCTTCCTAAGTGGGTGAAGCAAGGTGAGAATCCCATGAGGCAATAATGTGGACACTTTGCTTTTTGCTCCGACTGGATTATGGGATGTCGGTGATCCTGTGTCCTATGGAAAAGAAGACAGGCAGACACATCACTTGGAGGAGTGCGGTAAGGAGCTGAGCGTACGGTCCTCTGTTTAAGTGTGAGCGATACTCATCTTCATATTAACGCCAGACCAACTTCCCATCAGCCCCATGCCTGCAGGCCCAGTCCATGCACCTCCATCACCCTCCCCACACCACCCTCATCCACTGGGCTGTCCCAGTGGATTCAGGGTGCTGCCACTTGGTCACCATGAAATTTCCTTCTTTCAATTTAGCTAGAAAATTGGATTTCTGCAAAGAGATCATTTTTAATGAAAAGCTGAATTCAGCACTTGAAAGTTAATTTGTGCCTGTGTGTGTGTGTGTCTGTGTGTGTGTGTGTGTGTGTGTGTGTGTGCGTGCGTGTGTGTGAGTGTCAATGTGAATGTGTGTGTTAGTTAATGCCAGTGCAAGTTTCTGTCTGGAGTGGACATGTCACACATCAGTATGTGCCAGTGTGCATATACCATATGGTATTTAAACTATCTTGAAAATACACAATTCATAAATATAATTTTTTTCTGTTATACCTCTTGTAACACTTCATTAATATGGATGATATGCATTAAATTTTCTATATATGTGTATATATACTCACACATAGTGGCTGAAGCTGCTTGTCCCGAGCGGGGTCATGGTGTTCCAGAGCCTAGCCCGGCAACACAGGGCACACAAGGCGGGGAGGGCACACTCAGGATGGGACACCAGTCCATCACATGGCACCCCAGGTGTGATTCAAACCCCAGACCCACCAGAGAGCAGGACCTGGCTAGATTCACTGTGCCACTGTGCCACCGTGGCCCCCTGTATATAACATATATTATTAACGTATTAATGACAATATATAATACACGCACACACACACACACACACACACACACACACACACACACACACACACACACTCTTGCTGAAACCTCTCATCCCAAGTGGGGTCACAGCGAGCTGGAGCCTAGCCCGGCAACACAGGGAGTAAGGCTGGAGGGGGAGGGGACAACCAGGACGGGACGCCAGTCCATTGCAAGGCACCCAAAGCAGGACTCAAACCCCAGACTTACCTGGGAGCAGGACCTGGCCAAGCCTGCTGCGCCACCATGCCCCCTCCCCCCAATATATAATACAATATTTATTTTTAATTACACACATATAATTTACCAGTCTGTATATATACACAGTATATATATGTCGTATGATTAATTACACGTGTAGCGTATGTCAATATAAGCCTGTACTTTATTTTTATGTTTCTATCCTTATAAACTGTGTGTAAATGTTATTTTGTCATAGTCTGATCCAAGTGTCTCTTCCACTGTTGTTTTTGTCTCTCTGTCTGTACCTGTAATTGCAATTTAAAATTAATATCATTTATTTGTCCAGCTCAAATGATATTGTACCGCTGCAGCTATAGATGTGATCTCTTGGTCTTCATGCTCAGTTGTTCGAGGCTATGGAGCATGAAGACCAAGAACTGGACATTTCAGCTCCTATTTCCACATTCTAGCCCCGGGAAATATGGCTTTTTAAGCCTCACAAAGTCATCACACAACTGCAGCTACATGAGAAATTATTGTGACTTGTTTACAGCTTCTTTTAAACGGCTGACTCTCTTATAACGGAATGATGTAGGTTTGTTCAGCGGTTCAACGAGCCGTACGCGACTCAACAGAACTCATCATTCATCACAGCAGGCACTTTGGCTCAAGTGCTTCTCCATTTGTTTGTCGTTTTTACAACTCGAACGCTACGCTGGAAATACAGACGGCGGAAAATGCCATTGCATTAATCCCATACAAGGACTGCAGCGCTGGGGCTGTGTAAAAATGCAAAGCGGGAGACAGGCCCGATCCAATCACTATCAAAAGATTATATACCAGATGTAGGGATTTGACAGTGTGGTTAAAAAAAAAAAAAAACGGAACAGTAAAGTGGCTCCTCATGTTAAGAGTTTTCGAAGATGCAAACATTTCCCAGTTTATTTATTCCAAACTGCATTTTCTTCTCTTGTATATTTTCTCACTTTTCCGCTCGTTGCAGCATTTTTTCAATGCTACCGGTGTTTCACAAATGTAGCAGACAGGCAGTGAAAAGCACCCAAACAACAGGAGTGTGAGATCAGATTTATTCAACTCACTTCCACAGTGTTTACAGCTTGCGTCTGCTGCTCCTGAGTGTTGGCCATTTGTAACAACATAACGTAAATGTTATGTATCTTTATATACTGTATGTATGGCTTTGGTTCATGCTTTTGTTTCAAGCAGGCTGGACTATTGTAATGCTTTATTGTCAGGTTGTCCATACCAGATTGTATCCAGGCTACAGTTGGTACAAAATGCCGCTGCAAGAATTGTCACTAGAACTAGGAGGTATGACCATATAACACCAGTACTCAAATCGTTGCATTGGCTCTTGGTCGCATTTAGAGTTGATTATAAAATCCTACTTTTGACCTATAAGGCAGTACATGGCATTGCTCCAGTTTGCCTTTGTGAGATTATTGATTCTTAATTCCCCTGACGATATCTTCGTTCATTAGACGCAGGTTACCTTAAAGTACCTGCGATCAATAAGACCTCAGTAGGAGGTCACGCCTTTAGTTGTGGAGAACCTAAACTGTGGAATAGTCTACCAGTTACTGTTAGAAATGCCCTGTCCATTTCTGTCTTCAAATGCAGACTAAAGACTTACATATTCACTCAGGCATTCCACCTCGAAATGTAATCCCGCTTGGCTATGTCTGATTTTCCCACCTCTATACCAATGCAAATTAAATTTTCATGAAAGTTACAAATTACTAGCTATTTCTTCTTGTTGAGCATTGTCTCCCTACATAAGACCTGAGGAGGCCGGCCGACTGAAGATGATGACCAACTGCCATGATGGATGAGACATACCTTCCTGAAATGGGAACTCAAGCTACCATACAGCAACAAAGTCTTTATTGCTTACTTATTAAACTCGCTTAGAAGTCTTATTTAATCTAGAATGCCCAGGAGGGGTGGGGGGGGCAGCCAGAGTTTTTTTCTCCCTCGATTTTCGTTTGGGAGTTTTTGTTCCATTCCTCTGTGGCCAGTAGGCATACTTATATGTCTATAAAAGCATTGTGTTACGATAGTCTGTAGTCAACCGTCTTCTTTGTTTCTTTGTTATTATTATTATTATTATTTTTTATTTTTTATAGAACGCTCTTCTCACGCAGTGACACAGAGCGCTTTAACAGAGGCATACAGCAAGAAAAATTGATACAAACAAAGAAGACAGTCAACTAATGGCTACCATAATGAAGAACTTATTATAGAGCTACAAGTAAACCTACTGGCCACCGGGGAAAGGAACAAAAACTCCCAACTGAAGGTTGAGGGAGAAAAAACCTCTGGGGGTCCACGGGCCAGTGGTTGCCCACCCCTCCTGGGCATTCTAGAAAGTAACAATTTGTAAGCCAGTGTTTAACAAGTATGCCGGATAGGCTCCGGTTCCCCGCGACCCCGTATGGGACAAGCGGTTCAGAAAATGTGTGTGTGTGTTTAACAAGTAATTATAATGTTGGTAAATGGCATCTTGGATCCCCAGCTCGGCATGTAACGTGTTCTGATGTATTTGTTTTTCTTACCTTATGTCTGTGTCACTGCGTGAGAAGAGCACTCTAAAAATAAATTGAATTGAATATATAGCTTAAAAAAATATCGCCAATCGCCAATATTTGGATAAAGTTTTATGCAGCTACTCATGTGATGAACATTGGTTCACACGGTGGAAATAAACAAACTTCAGAATCACACGTCTTTATCAAAGTTCTCTTTCCGCTAATGTAATGAAAACCTTGCATTTTCGATGAGATGTACGTCGCTTTGGAGAAAAGCATCTGTAAATGAATACGTGTAAATGTAAATGTAAATAAGATACGGAGCATTATGCATTTATGGCCTGACTTGGTTGACAATCAACAATGAGTAGGAGCCTGTAGATCCCAAGTGTTTTTGCTTCCAGCAATTTTGAAATTGTTTTAATTTTAATCCAGCCCAAAGTTTATTAAAAAACATTAAAAACTGTGACAAAGTGTTTTTTTATTCTATTTGTAGCTCAGATTTTTACATAACCTTACCAGCTAATAACCAGTAAATAAACTGGTTAATAACTGTATTATTAAGCTTTTATAGATTGTGGTTCAGCAGGTAAAAGTGATTTTGCACTCGAACAAGTGTTTGTCGATCCAAGTTGTGTTCGTAAGTTATGGATCCAGAGAAAAATGATTTCAACTGATTATTTGCACACATAGGCAGCGGTACGGTACAAGTTTATAGGCACCAGGCCTTAGATGTTCCAAGAAACAAACAGTGAAATAGGCAAGAGGTCCTGGGCCCAGGATGTAACGGAGAGCCTTTCCTCCATCGTCCCAAATCATATTCCACACATTGATATCAGCCGAGTGTGAAGAGCAGGGGAGGTGTCCTGGAGATATATTGTTGGCTTTTTTCTCATGCCAAGAGGCTGTCGACTGGTGGCGATGCGATGACCGCAGCACCGCGGCCCGTGGGCATCTTGGGTTATCAAGCGGTCTCAGCCAGTGGTCTTGATAATGTGCAGGTTTCACCCGAACACCCTCACTTCCTTCCTGTGTACCCTTCCACAGCCATACCTCGAAGCAGGGGTCGTCAACGGTCCTGTCGCTGTTCGGCATTCGGTGACTCAGCTGGACTCTCGGCCTCGGCAGGTCCTCAAGTGCCCGTGGCCCCGTGGAAAAATCCAGATCGTTATTACCCATAATCCACTGTGTGAAGAACTGTGTCCATTTCAAGTGTGTTCATTTTCTGCTTCCTAGAAAAGTGTCTTTAAGATGAAATAATGCCCTTAAAACACCGACAAACACACACAAAACACAAAATTGGTTTGCAGCAGCACGCAGTTGGAGGGACAGCAGTGGAGGAGGAGCCTGAGTGGCTGAGAGACACACATTTTGTGGCAGAAAATAAAAGCCTCCAGTCACCTGTGATCGTCTTTTATTATCTTCACGGTAAAACATTGCAATATCCTCCACTTGACTTTATGCTGTTCATGAGTAAGGAGATACCTATCTGTCATTCGCTTCTCGAGCAGCTCAAGCTTTCACCTTTTCTCCTGGAATAAAATCAGTTCACAGACATCCTTGCCCACAACCCTGTGGGAGGGATGAGGCGGCTTGCACTTACAACCAGGAGGTCCTCTCCTTCAGGGTCGGGTTTGAGTTCCTCTCACACCCTTAAAGCTCAAGAGCTGCTCATTGTTTCGTGAGAGTTGTTTTTGTACCATGGTACAAGGACATGTTGCAGGGTATTTTATCTAGTCCTTGATGCGAAAGGACGTGAACCAAGGACGTGTTGGGAGTTCAGGTGGAAATGAGTTCTATTAAAAGTGGTACAATATGTATGGTGACTCGTGCTGAAAAGCTCACACACGCAGAAGCCATGTGGACACAGAAACACAAGCAGGTACACTTGTTGCGGTGTCATAGAAATAAAATACAAGGCACTGATGCTGTAGTACATTATTTTAAGATTCATGACCCCCTATGGTGCGCTGAACATATAGTAAACCTTTTAATTTTTTTCTCATATTGCCTGAAAGAACTGAAGAGCAAAATCTTTTTTTGGGGCAGCAGGTGGTGTAGTAGTTAGAGCCATCAAGGTCCTGGGTTCGAATTTTACTGCTGTGCGGTACCCTTGATCAGGGTAACTACCCTGGAGTGATACAGTAAAAACTAATCAGCTTTATCTGGGCAAATCATTGTAAGCTGAACTGAGGAGAGGCATTATATTTACATGTATTTATTTAGCAGACATCTTTTCTCCAAAGTGACTTCCAGTGAACTCTGTCTTGTGTTATCAGCCCACACACCTTATTCACCACAGTGACTTACGCTGCTAGATATACTACTTACAACAGGTCACTCATCCATACATCAGTGGAACACACACACACTCTCTCTCTCTGTCACTCACACACTATGGGGGAACCTGAACAGCATGTATTTGAAGTGGGGGAGGAAACCAGAGCACCCAGAAGAACCCCACATAGACACAAGGAGAACATGCAAACTCCACACAGCCTGAGCAGGGATCGAACCCATTCCCTCTCACACCACCCAGGCACTGTGAGACAATGGCACTACTCGCTGTGCCACCATGCCATCCCTTCATTCATGTAAATGAATAAAGAATAATAATGTTCCAGCTAATAATGTATCATTATGTATCTGGCTCATCTGTAGGTTTTCCATGAAAATATTGGCTAACATGGGTCAAAAAAAATATACTTGCACTTGCTTTTAATTAAGAGATTCACAAAGCACAACCACTTAATTCTTAATTCACTTTCTGGTTCTCCTCTCCAAGTTATATCTGCAAATATTCATTGGTGCAGAAGTGGGAATAAGGAGCCTTTTCCCCCAGGGTTCACGGCGACTCTGTTTTCATACCCACCGCAGTGCGTTGTGACACATCGATATGGACTTAAGCCCCTGGGCCCAATGGGACTGATGGAAATCTTCAGGCAGCCAGTGGTGGAACGAAGCTCCGCCGCCAAGAATACCAATGAAGGCCCCTCGACCCAGAGTCACCCCCCCCACTCCTCCCACCTGCAATCTCTTCACAGGATTTTTTTAAACATCAACAAGGGGAGAAGATAACAGTACTTGTGTCTCGCTCTGCTGTCAAAGCGATGATGTCCCACAGTGTTGGACATGCAGTGGTGTCTTTAAAACACATACGGTGCACCTTGGGGTCCAGTATGAGTGCTGCTGCTAGACCCGCCTGACTTGGAGACGGTTGCCGTGCCAACAAACTAACGGACCAGTCCAAGGCGTTGGAAATTTTTAGTGGATTTCTGGAAGAATCACCCTCCTCAGGCAAAGACAAAGCCCCTGAGAAACTAAATATTTTATATTAAGCATTTAAATATTAAAAATGTTAATACACTACCTGTTGATGCTAAAGTTTAAATATGAAATTTGGGCCAGAAAAACTGCAGATGGTGTGATGGTTAGAGCTGTTGCTTCTGGACTCACAGGTTTAAATCCCACCTGCTGCTGTTGTAACCCTGATGCAGCTTCTTACCTTCAACTGCTCCGATAAAAATTGTACACTTGCATGAATGGGTTAATAATTTTCGGTAGCCTTAAACTGCACGGTGTTTGGGAGAAATGTCTCAACTCAAAGAGTAAATGTAAATAGTGAAATACCATATTCTCAGTCTGGATGTTGTAGAACTTGGAGAAAGAGTGCAGTGAAAAGAATGTGCAGCATTGTTTACAAAGACAGAAGAGTTTCCATTGCACTTTGTCTGGAACGATCCTCCTTTCAGACCATTTTTTACATGCATAAATGGAACGGTTTCATTTTTCAGCAGAATCCCTACTGCGCAATCCTTCTTCCGGTGTTTCAATACTTTGTTCTTCCAGCCCGGCCTGTGTTATCAGCCCAGAGTGTCTGGAGAGGAGAAGATGAGGCTGTTCACCACAACAAAGTGTAAAACAGCTTAGCCTCTTAAAATAATCACCTTCCAGCTTAAATTTGTTTATTAACGCTGGGGATCTTCATAACTCCATCGCCAGTAACTCAAGACTCTTGAAAGAACATTTACTCATGAGTCTTCAGTTGCATTATTGATTGTTGTTGACACTTGAGCTGAGTGCCACTACAGTTCTGAAATTCTGAAGATGTAGGTTCTGAAGCCACTAGGTTCTATTGTCATAGGTTCTGAAGGACAAGTTCTGAAGGTTATAGGTTATGCACATACATTTTGAAGGTCATACGTTCTGAAGGACATAAGTTCCTACAGCATAGGTTCTGAGTTACATAGGTTCTGAAGGACATAGGTTGTTAAGGACATAGCTTCTGAAGTTCATAAGGTTGTGCACATACATTCTAAAGATCAAAGATTCTGAAGGCCATAGGTTGTGCACATACTGTATATTCTAAAGGTCAGAGTTTTTGAAGGCCATGGGTTGTGCACATACATTCTAATGGTCGGAGGTTCTGAAGGACATAGGTCCTGAAGGTCATAGGTTCTGAAAGCCATAGGTTCTGAAAGCCATAGGTTCTGAAAGACATAGGTTCTAAAGGCCATAGGTTGTGCACAAACATTCTAAAGTTCAGAGGTTCTGAAGAGGTGTGGGTGGTTTATAGGTATTGAGAAGGAAATGAGTACTGGTGGCACGGTTGGTTGTGTCCAGCTCCCATAATTTTAGCACAAGGGTCTTAACATCTTTCCTTGTGTATTATTGTATGTATGAAGGTATGTAAATTGATAGAGCACTCTGGAGATCACACTGAATGACGACTGTACAGTAGATATCCCTTGGTGGAGGTTCACAACCAGTCCTTTGTGATCTTTGAAACCCTTTGGGTGGAAAGCACTTGCCAGTGAATTCCAGGAATGGGACAGTAAATTTCCTCCGTAATTTCGGAGGAAATCGATGCGGTTTTGTCAGCACCAAGTGAGTGCTGATGGTTGATCAGATTGACGGTGTTTCATTATCAGTAGTTGACTGACTGTTAATTCACAGTCATAATTAGAAGTGTGATTCTGAGGAGGACAACAGAACCACCCCCCCGCAACACCAGCGGGTTCAGCAGAAACCCAACGGTCAGAAGTGCGACCTGAGGACGTCTGTCTGAAATGACAGAGGAGATCATTACAGTTTGTTCCTCAACAGGGTAATTTCCCTGATAAGAGTTAATGTCCCCCAGAGGAGGAAGAGTCTCCGCTCCGGGGCTTCCTGTGGACATCGGTGAGTCCACCCACAGGAGTGTGTCACGCATTTCAGCTAATCGTCTTATGAGATTTGGGGGAACCTCCACGTGAGCAAATCAGACAAACCGGCCCTGTTTAAACTCTGTATTAATTAAAAAAAAAAAAATATATATATATATATATATATATATATATATATATATATATATATATATACTAATTAATGAGTTTTCTTGCAATATGATTAACTATTACTTGCAGAGGATTAACTATTTAACTTCAAAATTATGACAAGTGACAATTATTTAAACTGAAATGACATGAAATTGTATTAATTACGTTTATCTTGTTAAGCTGTCTCTGATTGTATTAATTATTTACTTATTGTTAAATTATTTTATTTTCACTTTATTTTAATGTTCAACATTATATCTCCTGGTAAAAGATTATTAGATAAATATTATTGGTTTTTTTTGGATATTTCTTTGAAATTAGTATCTCTTTTTGGGATTGTTTTCCTATATCTTAAATTACTTGTTTTTAAAGTTCATTACAAATATTGTAAAACCGCTCATATTATATAAAGAGTATATTTTTATTGCATCACAGAGCCTTTAATCCTGAATAGTGCAGGAATAATCACATGGATCGGAGATTAAAAAGATGTTCAGTAAAATTGATGATTTTTTTTTTTTTAATTAAGAAACTGAAATTGAAATGATCAACTAATAGAAAGATTTTAGAGCTAAAATTATATTTATTTTAAATAAATGGAATTGATGATAGCATCTACTATATGAAAGTGGCTTTAGGTGATTTAGTAACACACTGTGGACTTCATGTAAGGTGGTAATAATAAGATAATACTTTCCCATTCCTTACCATGTCACTGTGGTGAGATTTACATGGTGTGATTTATCCTGGTAATACCTGCCAGGATGGTGTGATTTACCCTGCTAATAGAAGTCCTGCAATGTGGTTTCCAGAGCTCTTTACACTTTGATGTTCAAAGATGAGAATAGATGGAGTTAGGTTGGTCACTGGAAGTGGATTTTATTTTAATGAACATCTAAGGGGTCGGTTCATGAGAAATAGAAGAGGAATGCTGTGGTTAGCAGAGCACAGTCGAAGTTCACTCCATATGAGTTGCTCTTAATGTGTATTTACACCTCAAAAGTGTAGGGGGTCTTTTTTTACTGCCCTAATTCCTGACACACAGCCCACATTTACATCTTCCTCTAGAAAGGCTCAGAGTGTTATGGTGTTTACAGTTATTTCCCCCCATTTAGGCAGCTGCATAATTTTTACTGCAGCACTTCAAAGTAAGAACCTTTAGTTGAGTTTATTACAGCAGGAAGTGGGATTTGATCCCATGTCCTTCGAGAGGAAGGCAGTAGCTCAGCCCACTATCGCCATCTACTGCTCTCCCAATGCTAGTCAGTGTACTGAGCTGAGCCCTCAAAGAACCTGGGTTTGAGGGACATCTGATGAAAGCAAGCAGATAGGAGACATGGTGGACCAGCAGCGCCATCCCCAGCGAGTCAAAAGCACAGCGTTCAACATGGAAAAGGTAAACAGATGTTGAAGTTATGAATATATCAGCCTGATGTGTTTATGTATGTATACTGGTGATGGATTACATGTGATCTCAGTAGGACTCCTGCTGCCAACAGCTTGTAGAAACCATGTGGACAAAATCCACCAACTTCTTACCACATATGCTTGAACGTATATGTGTGTGTCCAGGTGCTGTGGGGGTCGAGTGCCTCATATTTGTACGGTCTCATTAAAGCATTTCATCAGTAGGGGTCGTATAGCTTGGGGGGATCACGCAGGCTCTAGGAGTAAGGCAGCCAACCCTGCTCTGTCTCAGCCTCGGATGTTGAGGAATGCACTCGAGACCCGTGTTTACGCTTTCTTCTCGAAGGTTTCTGCTGTGCGGCGTCACTGTAGTATCTAACAAAACCAACGTGTCGAGCCTGTGGACGGATGGAGGCAGCGCTGCTCAACAGTTCAATCCCTTTCCACTTTGTTTATTCATTTTCCAACAACAGCCTTCGCACTGGAGGTCTCTTCTGTTCTACCGCGCGCCTGCCTGAAGCAGCTGGACTGTGATCCTCTAAAGGCTTACGGTGGAACGTCTTTTAATTATTGACCGCTCACCTGCCTGCACGTTTTTGCTCTGCCCAGAGAGTATCAGAAACACAGAGAATTGTGATACATGACAGCAGGTGGCGTAGTGGTTCGAGCTGTGACCTTCCGCTCAAAGGGCCTCCGCTACAAGACCCTTTAAAGAATATGGTAAAAATTAACTAAAAATTACCCCACTGTATGAACGTGTCAAACTCAGCACTCATCAGGTGTCCTCCAGAGTTAATGTCACCCCCTCAAAGGACAGTAGCTCAGATCGCTACCTCCATCTGCTGATAATCAACGCTAAGCAGTGTCCTCAGCTGAGCCCTAGTAGAATCTGGGTTTGAGGGAAACCTGATGAAAGAGAAGCTGATGAAAGCGAGCAGAGAAGAGACATAGTGGACCAGCATTGCCAGGGAATAATACTAAAGTAAACATGGTTAGTCGTCTTGTATAATAACATCAGACACAGAGCTGGTGAAATTAATAAAAAATTCTACTATAAGCAGGCCGGTGGAAGGTTCTGATGATGGTAACTCAGCTCGAGAACCTCGAGGAGCTGGGTACCACACCTCAAAGGGGTGAATTATACACTACAGCACCCCAAGATAGGACCCTGCTGATTGAACGCACATGGAGCTTAGAGGTTTATAGCACTTTGTCATTATTTGTATTATACTCTATTATATAATTTGCCGTACCAGTGCCATCCGGTAAATGATTTTCACGGACTGAGAAAGTCCAGGCGGTGTTAGGAAATCTGCACCCCGCCGTAATTACGCAGCTCAGCTGGCATTAATGTACGACGCGCGTTTGTCCAAAATGCTTTATGTACACACACAACACAATGATATCACGCATTTTCTGCCTCCTGTTATTAATGTTAGGTGCGAACCACCATATAATCCATATTTATGAATCAGGAGAACTGGGCCAGTAGCCAGTGGAGAAATCAATAACTCAAAAACGGACAGCTAGTAGCGCAGTGGTTGGAGTTCCTGCCTTTGGATTCAAAGGTCACAGGTTCAAATCCCCCCTCCAGCTGTACTATTCCTGAGCAAAGTACTTATCCTAAATTACCCAGTTGTACAATAAGTAAATAACTGTAACCTTAACTTTGCAAGCTACTTTACAGGAAAGCATCTGCTAAATGAATCAACATAAATACAAATTTCAATTCATAAGGTATGATCCTGTAGCCCTTTCTAGTATGTTCCGGAAGGGTGTCCAGATGTTCTAATTCTTCTAGTGGAAGAAAATTAAAGACTTCGGTCTTCCACATATTTACAGAGGGAACTTCAGCTGTGGGGGCGTGGTGGTGCAGCGGGTTAGACCGGATATTGGTCTCCAGTGGGTTTGGGGTTCAAGTCCCGCTTGGGGTGCCTTGTGACAGACTGGCATCCTGTCTTGGGTGTGTCTCTTCTCCCCATGCAGCCTTATGCCCTGGGTTGTTGGGTTAGGCTCCAGCTTCCTGTGACCCTGAATGGGACAAGTGGTTGTGTGTGTGAATTTCAGTTATTGACTGGGCTGTAGCAGTGAAACACATTTACTTCCCAGGCAGGTGTATAACAGTAAGCAGCCCTGGTTCCAAAACTTAGTCCATAAAGGAATTTGGTTCATATTTAAATTTATCTGCTGCTTTTCTCTCCAAAGCGACTTACACTAAGCTATCTGCAGTTATTTACCTATTTACACCGCTGTAAACACTACGCGTGCAGAAAAAAGCAGGAAATCAAACTCAAAATTTTTGTTAAAGTATTAAAGGACCGATCCGAATGTTAAAAATGAATGGAAAAAACTGCACGCGCCCAAGCACGTCGACTCCCGGTGCTTCGCACGTCCTCCAAACCCGACGGGAACCCGCGCGAGCCCTGACGCGCGCGAACTCCGGGACTCCGCCCCCATTGGAGGAAGCGGAGCGCAGGGGGAAGAGGCGGGGCTAAGAGGCCGGGGGGGCGGGGCGAAGCCGCGCTCTCCCTGCAGTTCCGCTTCGTGCCGTGGGCGACCCCACGCGTGTAAAGGACCAAAGTGTGCACGCGGAACAGCCGAACGTGCGGCGCTTGCAAGGTAAGGCAGACCTTAGCGGGAACACCACTCGCGCTTATGTACCCTGCAAAAAAAAAAAAACACCCCCAAAAACTGGCGGCATGAAATTGATTTAGATAAAAAATTTAATTTCAGTTAAGGATGCGATGGAATTTTGTGTCCAAAACGCCGCGTCATGACAACTTTATTTAAAAAGGCCTCCGAGCACAAGAAACATTTGTCATTTGTCAATGATTTTGAGTCACTTTCACTTTGTACCCCAATTTGTATCGATTTTTATCACAACGTATCCAGTTATCATAATAACTGTTTCTGTTGGTATCCATAATGAAACGCTGTGAGAAAAACAAAAGAAAAAATGTACCAAAAATGTGCTGTTGAGTGCCGGTTCCCCGCGACCCCGTATGATCATGGGACAAACTAAGACTAGTAGTAGTAGTAAGGGCAAAGTCTGTGCACTTGTTAAAGTTTAAACTTTTAAATGAGAGTCTAACGGTTGGATTGTATTACAGCTCATGGAACAGCAGTGATTAATGCAGAAAAGCCGTGTTATTCTCAGTACCGCATTGTGTCTCCAAGTGTTTTTTTCCCCCAAAAAAATTTAAAAAATGAGAAAATGTGAATGCAAAGTATGAGCAATTAGAGCTCACTTTCCAGCCACGGTTTCTGAGAATAAAGTGTTATTAAATCGCAGAAGAAAATCGATATATACAGGCAGTCCCCGGGTTACGAACGTCCGACTTGCGTACAAACTGTAGTTATGAACCACCCCCCCCCCAAAGCCTATTCTATTACATTTACATTTACGTTTATTCATTTAGCAGACGCTTTTCCAAAGCGACATACATCTCAGGAAAAGTACAATTTATGCATTACATTAAGAGAAAGAGACATAGCTGCAGACATGAAAGCCTCAAGCAAACCTAGTTCGTTACCTACCACTTGCTGCACCGAGGTTCATCGATCAAGTAGATATAAAAATATTATAATTTAATGTATAAATTTAATAAAAATATTAAAAATTGGAGTTACAAACAATGACTCGTAATAACAAATAGGCACTACTTTGCAACGAGCGTCAAAACATTGAGCATCTACAACGTACAGCGGTTCCTGGGCGCTTGAGCCCGAGGTGGAACGGACTCGGTTCATCTCAGTCGGACCACGTTGCCGTTAACGCTGTCTCGTGTGTTACTGTATTTGCCTTTTATTTTCTTTGTTTTTACCCTCGTAACCATGACACCAAAGCGTTAATGTGAAGCAAGTGATGGTGATGGATCAAAGAAAAAGAAAACAATCACGACTGAAACTAGAATGGAAATAATAAAGCAACTGGAAAGGGTGAAACGCCAGTGAACACTAGGAAAGTGTCTTTAATGTTTTTATACCTACACACACACGTCCTCTTCTCCCTCTATTATAAATACTGTATTACATTGTATTATTATTACTGTATTGTTATAATAAAGATATTTTAGTGCATCTGGAAGTGTTTCTTTAATGTTTTTTTATGCATTGAAAGGGACACGATATACGATGTACTAAGATAAACATTTGACTTACTGACATTAGATACCCACCGTACCGAACTGTTCCGACTTACATACAAATCCGACTTAAAGACAGACTTAGGAACGGAACTCGTTCGTAATTCGGGGACTTCCTGCATTTAGTATCATCTTTCAGATCAGCTGAACTAAACGGCATAGAACAAAGCATTTGGTCATAATTTTGAGTAGTATGTTCCATCTTGACCTTCAGTGCACTTACGGACTTTGTCTCTTGCAGACCGTGTTACCTGTAAGAGAGAAGCAGTGCATTATGGGTCGCCTGGATGGGAAGGTGATCGTGCTGTCGGCGGCTGCGCAGGGCATCGGGAGAGCTGCAGCCATCGTAATGTATCACAGCACCAAAGAAGCACTTAATGTTGGAATAATACTCCTTTATTACCTGTAGTGGCAAATTTTGTTACCTTGCAGTCGCAAGGACTCGGGTTCGAATCTGAACCCGAGTCCTCGCGACTGCAAGGTAACAAAAGTAGCACAGCCCTTACCCTCAATTGCACTTACCACAGCACTTACCCTAAATTGGTACAGTAAGAATACTCCGCCATGTAAATGGGTAAATCATTGTAAATTTAATTATGTAACACTCTATGCCACCTTGAATGAAGGTAAAAGTGAATAATGAAAATTATTATGGCGTGCGCCCTGTTTGATATATTGCCAGTGGCAATGCAAGGTTGTGGGGGGAAAAAAAAAAATAATAAAATAAAATAGCTTCCAAACCCTGGATTTTAACATGTTATTCCAGCGCAGTGTTTGTGCTTTAGACACGATGCTGATGAAGTCATTACACTTTCAGAGGACTTCCGTTCATCGTGAGCATTTTTAGATTTTTAATTATGTTAATTTGACTTGTAATTAGTTGCACAATTCACTCCTAAAATTAGTTTTTATGTTTTACCTAGGCTCAGTTAAACCTCGGGAAATAAATGACATATTTTGTTACTCCCCTTGGTATAATAGTATGATTTTTAAATGAAAAGCCACGATCAGAAGTTGAAATAGGAGGGGCTCTTGGTTAGATTTTTTTTTTTTTTTTTTTTTGGGAAGTGAAAGATGTGTCATTTGTGCACTGGACACGTCACTTTATTGGTCCTGCGCAGTCCATCAGTGGGGTTTAGAACCCAGGGCTGTGGAGTCGCTACACAAAACCTTTGACTCCGACTCCGACTCCTGAATTTATGATACCTTCGACTCCACGCGCACACAGTCTGAAACCACTTCTCCCAAGCGGGGGTTGCGGCGAACTGGAGCCTAACCCGGCAACACAGGGCACAAGGCTGGAGGAGGAGGGGACACACCCAGGATGGATGCCAGTCCGTCACAAGGCACCCCAAGGGGGACTCGAACCCCAGACCCGCCAGAGAGTGGGCCCTTCATCTCCAGGAACCCAATAATTGCTTCCGACTCCAACTCCATCGAACTGTTAAAATCTCCGATGTGGATGCGCTCATCTGCAGATCAATGATCAAAGGCAGCCAACCCATCATCCCCCTGCCTCCATCACTTACCGCGGTGCAGGAACAGGGGCTCGGATCGTTCCGCTTTTTTATCTGATGCCTTTTTATCAGGAAAAGTTGCGTGACTGGTTTTCAAGTTGGCAGTGAAATATGATTCAGCAGCTGGAAATTTCAGTTTTTCTTCACTTGCCTTTGCAAAGTTAGATTTTTTTGAGCCGCCAGCGATGCATGAAAAGTCAAAGAGCATCACACCCTCGATCTGAACCGTTGCTTGAACCGGCCCTAGGCCAGAAAGATGCAAAGTTTTGTGTTTCTCCTTTTTTTCTTTCTGAAAGCTATGGAGCAAACAAAATAACATGACAGTAACTGGGGTACGAAACAAATCTTAATTATTGTAGCTTGTGAAGTACAAAGAATGTTGTTTTGGGATATCATGTTGAAGTCTGGTGTGTAACATGGATAGATTTTTTATTTTTTTTTTCCCCATAACCTTGCATTGCCATTGGTGAAAAATGAAATAGTCTGAGTGACATATAATAATGATAACATTATTATTATTATTAGTAGTATTTTTATTATTATTATTGTAATTCATTTTACTACCACTAATACTACGATTGTTAATAATAATAATAATAATAATATTGTTACTGTTTTAATTTAGCTCCTGCAAGTCATTTCAGGTGTTGATAAAGCAGTAGTTTCACCTTAGTTCCACCAGCGCAAAGGTTGGAGATGCTAAAAAAAATGGATCAGTGTTTGATCCCGTTGATCCCGGTTTTGGTGTCGCTGTCGACTGAAGTGATCCACGTCCGTGTGCTTGTGTGCAGGCCTTTGCCAGGGAGGGGGCCCAGGTCATAGCCACTGACATCAATGGAAAGAAGCTGAAGGAGCTGGATGGGCTCTCAGGTACTGTACTGTACTGTACTGTACTGTACTCCTGTCTCGTGCAGCTTTCCTGGTCGTGTGCTGCCCTCTAGTGGCCAATCCTCTGCAAAGCATCACTGGAAAATCAGCATCTCTGCAAGTTTCTAGCATGTTAAAGTTATTTAACGTTGCATAAGAGTGTACGTATTCTTGTTTAATTTTCCCACTGTTATGAGCTGTGGTTCCGCCTTTCAGTGATGCTCTCGGTTTGAGTCCAGCTAAATGATCACAGCAGCTCAGAAGCATCTCTATTGCTTGCTATTGCTATATATAACATTAACATTTATACACACACACACACACACACACGCGCACACACACACAGAGCCTAAAACCGCTTGTCCTGAGCGGGGTCGCGGCAAACCGGAGCCTAACCCAGCAACACAGGGCGCAGGGCTGGAGGGGAACGGGACACACCCAGCACGGGATGCCAGTCCGTTGCAAGGCACCCCAAGCAAGACTCGAATCCCAGACCCACCAGAGAGCAGGACCCAGCCAAACCTGCTGTGCCACTCCACCCCCCTCATTTATATAATGTGTATATATAATATAAGTATATTATATATCTATTCACGGTTCTGGCTCCGTTGTGGTGGAACGACCTCCCCCTCTCTCTCAGAACTGCTGAATCTCTGTCCACGTTTCAAAAGGGTTTCAAAACTCTACTCTTCCAGACTCATTATGCCCCATGATATTTTAAGCTCATGTAAGGTGTAAATGTTCATGCTGTATAACTTTAAGATGATGCCGGATAAACCTTTACACAGCTACTTTTGTAATGTAATGTAAATCTTTATATATATCTCAAAAAAAACAAACATTATTACTAGGAAGATGATCAGGAATCGTCAATATTCGGATAAAGTTTTATGCAGCTACTCGTGATGAACATTGGTTCATATGGTGGAAAGAAACTAAATGTACTTTAGAATCACACGTCTGCATCTAAGTGTCTCTTTCTCCGAATGTAATGAACACGTTGTATTTTCTATGAGATGTACGTCGCTTTGGAGAAAAGTGTCTAATGAATAAATACGTGTAAATAAATGTATTGGGTATCAGGACGTTCAGAGATCAATGGAGAGAAAAGCAATTAGATATGATTTTTAATCACCGTGGTGAGTAGCATGGATTTGTTTTGGTGGCCGTGTCAGGAATAGCTTCTCTTCCCAGATACAGGCTTCGGAGGCTGCGTTCCGTGTGTATTCCTTGGTCGGCGGCGTAATCCTATTAATCGGGGCCTAAATCGCCTCACATGACTTTGGGCGAATCCCCTTTGACTCTCATCTCATCTCTGGGATCTGTCTCACGGGCTGTTTTTCAGGCATTAAGACCAGGGTGCTTGATGTGACTAAGAGAGATCAGATCGAGGCCTTGGCCCGCGAGCTGGACCGTGTCGATGTCCTCTTCAACGTGGCTGGGTACCGTGTTTTTACATCTATCCGACGCTCTTCTCCAAAGCAACGTATAATGCAAATCTGTGTAGTTATTTACCCTTTTACACAGGCAGGTAATTCTGCTGGAGCCATTTAGGGTTAGTGCCTTGCTCAAGAGTACCATAGCTGGAGGTGGGATTCGAACCTGCAATGTTTGGGTCCAAAGCCAGGTGTCCCCAGATAGACGTGATGCAATGTGATATGTGGACAGCTAGCTTAGCTAGAACAGCTGGTAGCATAGCAATTAGAGCTGCTGCCTTTGGACCCAAACGTTGCAGGTTTGAATCCCACTTCCACTTGTAGTACCCTTGAGCAAGGTACCTACCCTAAATTGTTCCAGTAAAATTACCTGGTGTAAAACAGTAAATAATTTAAGTTGCTTTGGGGAAAAGTGTCAGCTGAATGAATAAAGGTAGATGTGATACCTTGGCAGGTGACCTGCTGTTGTATGGAGCAAAGGTCCAATTCAGGTGACATGGAGACCCCCCCCCCCGGTCATTTAATGACTTCATGGTGGTGTCTCCCTTCTACAGCTTTGTCCACCATGGCTCCATCCTGGACTGTGAGGAGAAGGACTGGGACTTCTCTATGAATGTCAATGTCCGCAGCATGTACCTGATGATTAAGGCCTTCCTGCCCAAGGTGATGGAACTGCAGCCCCACTCTGTAAACGCTGTGTGCAAACACTAGGTGGCATGATGGTTAAATGGCTTCCAACCTTCCAGATGGTGGCTCAGAAGTCCGGCAACATAATCAACATGTCATCGGTGGCGTCCAGCATAAAGGGTGCGGCTTCCTGAAGCGTCGCGTGTTCGGCGAGCAGCCGCTTCGCTCCCATTGGCTGTGTTGGAATGTTTGTCCGTCACGCTTACCTCGTTTCAGGTGTGGTGGACAGGTGCATCTACAGTACGTCCAAGGCCGCCGTCATCGGCCTCACCAAGTCTGTGGCGGCAGATTTTATCGCCCAGGGCATCCGCTGCAACTGCATCTGCCCTGGTAAAAACATGGGTTCCTGGTCAAAAGTTTGAGTCCACCTGCTTGACCTCCTGGTTCCTGCATTTATTTGACTTTTACAGGATGTAAAAAAAGAATTTGGGGGGGGGGGGTTCCCCCTTTCACATATTTACAGATAAAAAGAAAAGTGTGAACCTCATAATGGGTGTATACGGTTCCAGTGAAAAATTTGAGGACACTGGCTGAACTCCCTCAGCCCCCCCTCCACAATTCTTTTAGTACACGCATGTTCTTAATTTTTGCTTTAAATGTGCATCTTTATATATATAGCTATACAGTATAAATGCAGGAACCTGGTTTTCAAGCAGGTGTACTCAAACTTTTGACCGGCTGTGTGTGTGTGACCACAGGGACGGTGGACACCCCGTCACTGAGGGAGAGGATGGCGGAGAGGCCCGACCCTGAGCAGGTGCGTCACTGAGGGGACACCCCCGTCCCTTTGACCGCAGTGTGTGTGTTGAACGGGTTTGTTCCAGAGTTCTCCCACCAAAGAGAGTCTTGTCTTCCTTGTCATGTCGTTGGTCCATAGTACTGTGATCAATTAAACTGCATAACTAAGCAGGGCCAGCAGGGGGCGCAGTGGTTAGTGCTGACACATTTGGACCCAGCAGAAGATGAGATTCGAGTCATACCTCTTGCTGTACTGCCCTTGCTCAAAGTACTTTACCTTGGACTGAAAGTAAAAATTACCCTGCTGTATAAACAGGTAAATTCGTGTAAGTCGCTTAATGTAATAAGTCATTTCAGGAAAAACAGCAGATAAATGTAGTATAATTTTCTTCCTCTTCATTTTCTTTATCTATATTTTTACTCTTTGTCCCCTTGTATCCCTGTGTGGTGACATTTATTCATAGGTGACTTTCAGATGAGCGACATATAGATCATGGTAAATGTACTGCAGTAATTTGACTCCTGGAAAGTGACCTCCTGCACCACCTGTGCTGTGATTTAAGGCCCGTAAGGACTTCTTGGCCCGGCAGAAGATGGGCAGGATGTGCACGGCGGAGGAGGTGGCTCACCTGTGCGTGTACCTGGCCTCCGACGAGGTGAGCGCAGTGGGGTGGGGTGGGCTGGGTTGTTTTTCAATAATGTGGTTAAATGTATGGGGCTTCAAACCACCTCCCTACCGGAGCATCACCATGGATTACCGCAGAAAGACCGAAAATTAAACTGAGGTGTGAAAACTTGAGAGGTTCCCGACTCCAGCTGATAAGCGAAAATCACACACTTTACGGCAGAGGTTTCCGGATGTTTCCTCAGTAATCACTGAGGGATTTGGGAAACTGGTGGTTTTGTGAGCTTTGTGTTTATACGCTTCTCTCTGCAACTGCAGTCTGCCTTCGTCACCGGGACGGAGCAGGTCATTGATGGAGGGTGGCGCCTCTGAGGACCCAGCGTGGAGACCACTGAGCCCCGGAGGCCTCGGGTTCGACTGGACTGCAGAAGCTAGTTAGCAACTTGGAGGAACAAAGCCAGCTTTTAGTTGATCTGTAGCAAAACTCTTGACTGGGCACAAGATTTTTACAATCATGCATTTTTCTTCATAAAGAAACCAATAAACATCCATCTGTATGTGAAACATGGATTTTTATTGTTATGATTAAAAAAAAAAAATTTAAAAGTTTCCTAATGAGGGCAGCAGGGGGTTAGTGGTTACAGCTGCCACCTTAGTGCCTAAAGGTTGCAAGTTTACATCTCCTCATCCCTCTCCTCTTGCTGTGGTACCCTAAGTCGAGGTACTTACCCTGAAACGATAGTGAAATTTACCTAGGTAAATAAATGTGTAAAATCAACGTAAGCAGCTTCATGTTGTAAGTCCGTCTGTACTACTTGCCCCATACGGGACACGGAGCCCAACCTAGCATGCAGGGCGTAAGGCCGGAGGGAATACACCCAGGACGGGACGCCAGTCCGTCACAAGGCACCCCAAGCAGGACTCGAACCCCAAACCCACCGAAGAACAGGACCAGCACCAGCCCACTGCGCCCCCCTGTCATGTTGTAAGTGGCTTTAGAGAAAAGCATTAACTGAATGAATAAATGTAAAGTGTAATTCACCATGCGCTCATCCCACCTTTGAAAATTAAATAAAAAATAATAATAAAAATATAAAATAAAAGCTGAAATGAACATTTGTATTATTACTATTAGTATTACACTTTATGGCCTGGTCAGAATTAACAGTGACAAAGAGATGCAGTTTTTTTTCTTCCATATTGAAAACTGGCCTCTGTGTGTTCCAGCTGCGCCTTTACGAGGGTGTGTGTCGGCTGGTGCGAAACACAGGTTTGCCGAGTGCGTTGGACGCCATTCTGCAGAGCCACGGTCCCAGCGGTCCTGACCCGACTCCCTGCTTTGTAGCTTTAACAGGATGAGATTAACCCTTTTGCCGGACAGAGGGCGGGGCCTATAAATACACCTGGGAAAGGTCTGGAGTGGGATGTGAACCTGCAGAGGGAACTGTGGTCTGGGTCTCTCTCTAAACACCTGTAAAAGCAGCAGGTGGCACAATGGTTAGTGTTGTCCAATTGCAATCTCAGAGTCCCAGGTTTGAGTACCCTTTATACAGGTACTCGCCCTGAACTGATAGAGTAGAAATAACCCCATGTCAAATCTGTATCTGTATGGGGTTTGTCCATGTGCTCTGGTTTCCTCCCGCTATCCAAAAATCACGCAGTTTGGATGAACTGGTGACTCTGAATTGGCTATATAGAAGGGGGGAGGGGTACCCTGTGGTGGACTAGTGTTCTGGTGTCCTGTTCTCACCCTTCTGTTATTCCACTCTGGGATAGGCTCCAGACTGCTGGGACCCTGATCAGGATGAGTAATTAGCAGAAGTGTGTGACTGAGAGTGTTTATTTAATAATCACAGATGCATTTGTCGGGGGGGTGGGCAGCGTAGTGGTTAGATTTGCTGCTTTTAGACCAAAGGTTGCAGGTTTGAATCCTACCCCTTGGTGTAGTACCCTGGAGAAAGGTACCCACTCTGAACTGCTCCACTAAAATTACCCAGCTGTATAAATGGAAAAATAATTCTAATTTGCTTTGAGAGAAAGGTGAGCTAAATGAATAAAAGTAACGTAAACATTTTTAGTGTCTGATTATGACCCCTCACCCCCCGCGCCACGTTCTGTGCTCCATACACGTTTCAGCTCAAAACTCCGTGATACTCATGGTTGGCCTGACAGCCCCCCGCTTACTTGTAGCGATTCCCTTCTATAGCTGCGCTCCGCTCCGCTCCGCTCCCAAACCTCGGTGCTGCTCACGGTTGGTCCGCGTGTGCGCACGTGTGTAATCCCCGTTGCCCGTAGCAACACCCCTTCCCAGTCCTGTGTGTGTGTGTGTGTGTGTAATCCCCGGTGCCATCTGTGACACCCCTCCCCCGCCTGGGCTCGAGGCCAGTGCGTGGCGCAGTGATGCGCGCGAGGACTCCGCTTCTTTGGGCCCGAACCGCGTGAGTACAGCGCACTTCGCTTCACACACGAAAACTTCCTCGTCTTTCCCCACGTAACACACTGCTGCCTCGACAACACTGAACATAGTTCCCGCCAGTTTGTAGAGCTGTTCCGTCCGCGCTCTTTCACGTAACGTTGTGTGCGGCGCGCATTATGTAGAACTACAATCCCCAGATGGCTTCTGTGTATGCGGGCAGGGGGCGCGCGTGCCTTGTTCGCTGTGCACACGCACGCATTTTCTGTTTTCAGAATCAGAATCAGAATCAGAATCAGAACGAGCTTTATTGCCAAGTATGTTCGCACATACAAGGAATTTGTCTTGGTGACAGGAACTACCACAGCACAGACAGAATGACAGTGACAAGACACAGATGAGAAGATAGAGTATGTGAGCAAGGGATAAAAAATATTTAAGAAATATAAAGTACCCAATATACAAAAATAGTACAAAAATAGTCGCTAGATACAAATGCAAGGGAGTGTAAGAGAAATGTGATAAATAGTTATAAATATAAATAGCATTATGTATTGCACGGTTTACTCTCTAGGGGAGAGATTTAGGTGTTCATGAGGTAGATGGCCTGAGGAAAGAAACTTTTCTTATGCCTGGCTGTCCTGGTGCACAGTGCTCTGTAGCGCCGGCCAGATGGCAAGGGTTCGAAGAGGAAGTGGCCTGGATGTGAGGGGTCTAGAATGATTTTGCTCGCCCTTTTACTGACTCTGGACGAGTGCAGTTCTTGGAGAGCTGGGGGGGATGTGCCGATGATTCTTCCGGCAGTCCGAACTATCCGCTGCAGTCTTCTGATGTCTGACTTCGTAGCTGAGCCGAACCAGACAGTTATAGAGGTGCAGAGGACGGACTCAATGACTGCAGAGTAGAATTGCAGCAGTAGCTCCTGTGGCAGGTTGAACTTCCTCAGCTGACGAAGGAAGTACAACCTCTGCTGGGCCTTCTTCACAATGGAGTCTATGTGGGGCTCCCACTTCAGGTCCTGTGAGATGGTGGTGCCCAGGAACCTGAATGACTCCACTGTTGCCACAGTGCTGTTCATGATGGTGAGTGGGGATAATGCTGAGGTGTTTCTCCTGAAGTCTACGATCATCTCCACTGTTTTGAGCGTGTTCAGCTCCAGGTTGTTATGACTGCACCAGACAGCCAGCTCTTGGACCTCCTGTCTATAGGCAGACTCGTCGCCATTCCGGATGAGGCCGATGAGTGTGGTGTCGTCTGCAAACTTCAGGAGTTTGACAGACGGGTCTTTTGCGGTGCAGTCGTTGGTGTACAGGGAGAAGAGCAGTGGGGAGAGCACACATCCCTGGGGGGCTCCAGTACTGATTGTGCGAGTTTCGGATGAGAATTTTCCCAGCCTCACTATCTGCTGCCTGTCTGTCAGAAAGTTGGTGATCCACTGACAGATGGAGGTGGGCACGGAGAGTTGGGTTAATTTGGACAGGAGGAGGTGTGGGATGATGGTGTTGAAGGCTGAGCTGAAGTCCACGAACAGGATTCTCGCATAAGTCCCTGGTTTGTCCAGATGTTGCAGAATGTAGTGCAGTCCCATGTTGACTGCATCATCCACAGACCTGTTTGCTCGGTAAGCAAACTGCAGGGGGTCCAGCAAGGGTCCAGTGATGTCTTTCAGGTAGTCCAACACCAGTTTTTCAAGTGACTTCATGACCACAGATGTTAAGGCGACAGGTCTGTAGTCATTAAGTCCTGTGATCTTGGGTTTCTTTGGGATGGGGATGATGGTGGAGCGTTTGAAGCAGGAAGGAACTTCGCACATCTCCAGTGATCTGTTGAAGATCTTTGCGAAGATAGGGGCCAGCTGGTCAGCACAGGTTTTTAGGCAGGCCGGTGAGACACCGTCTGGGCCTGGTGCTTTCCTTGTCTTCTGTTTGATGAAGACCCGATGCACCTCCTCTTCGCAGATCAAAGGTACAGGAGGGGGGGAGGTGGGGGTTACTTGAGTTGTTAAGTGATTGGTGGAGAGAGGGTCTGAATGGGTGTAGGGTGTGAGGCATGGTTTATCAAACCTGCAATAAAACTCATTCAAATCGTCGGCTAGTTGTTGAGTTGACACGGTGCCGGGGGGTGGTGTCTTGTAATTTGTGATGTCTTTCATGCCTTTCCACACTGACGCAGGATCGTTGGCTGAAAACTGTTTCTTCAGCTTTTCAGAGTAGTTTCTCTTAGCCACTCTGATCTCCTTTGCCAGTGTGTTTTTGGCCTGTTTATACAAGACTCTGTCCCCGTTCTTGTAGGCGTCTTCTTTGGCCTGACGAAGCTGTCTGAGTTTTGCAGTGAACCACGGTTTGTCATTGTTGTATGTTAAACGAGTCCTGGTAGGGATGCACATATCCTCGCAGAAACTGACATATGATGTTACAGAGTCTGTGAGCTCATCCAGATCGCTAGCAGCAGCCTCAAAAACACTCCAGTCAGTGCACTCGAAGCAGGCTTGTAAGTCCTGCTCTGCTTCCCCAGTCCATCTTTTAACAGTCCTTATTACAGGTTTAGCTGATTTCAGTTTCTGCCTGTAGGTCGGTATAAGATGAACGAGGCAGTGATCAGAGAGCCCCAAAGCTGCCCGTGGAACAGAGTGATATGCATCCTTTACTGTGGTGTAGCAGTGGTCCAAAATATTACTGTCTCTGGTGGGACATGTAATATGCTGTCTGTATTTTGGCAGTTCACGGGAGAGATTTGCTTTATTAAAGTCCCCGAGAATGATTATAACAGAGTCCGGGTGTTGTTGCTCTGTGTCAGTGATCTGGTCGCCCAGCTGCTGAAGCGCTGCGTTCACGCACGCTTGCGGTGGAATGTAAACACTTACGAGGATGAACGAGGAAAACTCCCGCGGCGAGTAGAAGGGCTTGCAGTTGATGAAGAGCGCTTCCAGGTCGGGACAGCACATCTTCTTCAACGCTGTTACATCTGTACACCACCTTTCGTTGATGTAGAAGCATGTCCCACCGCCACGTGATTTCCCCGCTGATTCCGCGTCGCGATCCGCTCTGAACAGCTGGAAGCCCGGCAGATGTAGCGAGCTGTCCGGGATGGCTTCATTCAGCCAGGTTTCCGTGAAACACAGAGCAGCAGAGTTGAGAAAGTCCTTGTTTCTTTGGGACAGGAGGAAAAGTTCGTCCATTTTGTTGGGTAAGGAGCGGAGGTTCGCCAGATGGATACTAGGCAGCGCTGTTCTAAAGCCGCGCTTTCGGAGCTTGACAAGCGCGCCGGCTCGCTTTCCGCGCTTGCGCGTCTTGGAGCGCTTGGAGCGCTTGAGCAGCGCCGCTGCACCTCCGACTACAATGTCCAGCAAAACGTCAGAAAAGTCGAAAACCGGTAAAATGTCGGGTGGTGTGTACTGCCGAATGTTCAGCAGTTCTTCCCTGGTAAAACTGATTGTCGGAGTATAACTAAAGACAGGGCAAACTAACAAAAATTATTTCTTGGGAAATAATACTGATAATAACACAATAAATTGTGGTCGGTGTTCACTGGCATTAAGTGCCAATAGAGAAAACAAAAATCACAGCTCTGGAATGATGTGTTCTGCATATATTATACTGTATTTTGTGTTATAACTGTCATAATAATAATAATAATAATAATAATAATAATAATAATAATAATAATATGGTTACTAAAAATCCCACTGTGTGTGAGTGACTTTGAGAAAGTGCCTTCACTGATGTATGGATGAGTGACCCATAGTAGTGTATCTAGCAGTGTAAAGTCACCGCGGTGAATGAGGTGTGTGGGCTCATAAGTTACACAGTGTTAATCGGAAGGTGTTTTAGAGACAAGTTTCTGCTGAAATGAATAATGTAAAGATAAATGACTAAACGTAATAATTGTAATTTAGTTGCTGTTTCTGTCTGGAGCAATTTACAGTAATTTGGACAAATAGTGTTTTTACCTCAGCAATTTAGGGTAACTGCCTCTCTGACAGGCCCAATGGTAGTATGAAGTAGTACAGCTTTTACCCTTTTAACCTTCAGGTTACCCAGACCCTTAACCATTGTGCCACCTGTTGGTTGACAGCATGTTGTTTTTTTTTTTTTTTGCTACCAGTGTAGAAATAGACACCAGAAATGTACTGGTAGTGACAGTGTAATGGAAATGGGGGTAAATGGACTGCTGTGGTGCATTGAAGAGTAACGTGCCAGAAAAGCACCAGGTGGCGTAGTGGTTACAGTTGTTGCTTTGCAGTCATAGGCCCTGGGTTCAAATCCCACCTCCTACTGTAGTACCCTTGATAAATTACCCAGCTGTATAAATGAGGAAATCAGTGTAAGTAGCTTAGTGAACAAACCTGTGTAAGTCATGTTTAGGAGAAGTCAGATAAATAATTAATATTTTTACTGTATCTCCATTGTGTATGAAATATAATAGTGCTTCTGGTTTTGAATGAATGCAGCGCCACACCTGTCACAGTCACAGTGCAAACAGCTGTCGCTTGGCCTAGCTGATGTGGCCCTTTATACACACACACACACACACACATATGTTGGCATGTGTTGCAGTTAAAAGGCGGAGAGCTGCAGTGCTCCGGGATGCCATGGACGGCGTGCAAACCAAGCCGATCCTTCAGATGGACGCCAACCACACAGAGGTACCGTGTGTTCCCTGGGAATCCTTCACCTGATTTAGATTCAGCAATAATAATAATAATAATAATAATAATAACAATGGGGCACTAGTGTGCTGTTTTATAGTTCGCATCTTCTTGTCAGTGAAGGTTGGTCACTGCAAAAAACATCATCAAGGGTTTCCTATAATGTCTTAGCATTATACTTGAACTTAATGGAGTTATTAAATAAACCACTGTTTACTTACCAGCTATATCAGCAAAGTTTGGAAATGCCAAAGATTGCAGTGTGGGCTGAATAAATAAGCATTTATATCCTATTTACATGTATGATCCCAAAAAAAAAAATCAGTCGCCAAGCAGTAGGTGTCAAGGGAACCATAGGAAAATAACTAGTTATAATTAAATAGGTTTACTATATCGATATTATTGCTTCAACTTAATGATTTATTGAATGTTCTTGCATGAGCAAAGTGATCACATTTAAGCTGCTGTTCCTCTGACTGGAATATGTTGCACTTGATGTATCTTTGGTTATGTGACAAACAAAATTTTATGCATCACACGTTAAAAAAAAGATCAGTTGGTTTATAGCATTTGAACATATTATTATTTATATTTATTCCATTTGTTATTGATTTTATTCTCCTTGGTTACTTCTTTCACACGTGCTCTAATTCTGTAACACTGTACGGTCCTATATTGTAACAATGTACATGAAAAAATCACACACACACACACACACACACATTTTCAGAACCGCTTGTCCCATCAAATTGTGTATTTTAGCTTTTCAGTACAGAATAATATTAGTCTTGATAGTCAATATTTTCTATTACATGTATAATCAAAAGGTGTCCTTCTCCTCCGTAGATCTGGACTGTTCTTGCTTCCTTTCAACAATATTTAACCAGACTGACTAATCTGTGTGCCATTGTTAAAGATGAGTTATTAAATATGGGTGTGAGAATGAGAGACAAAGTCAATACTGGACATGGGAAAACTGGCCTATTGGTCTAGTAAAACATGGTATCCAGTGTGATGGGGTGTCTCCCAGCCACCATTCGGTCAATGGTGCCGTTGTCCGCAGCGTGTGCCCTCATCCCTGCTGGTCACCTACGACCAGGACCGCTGCAGAGAGCAGATCGCCATCACGGCGACGCGCTCGGAGAGTCCCCCTGCCGCCGAGGAGACCGCGTCCCTCGTCCGCGATGCCGGCACCAACACGGATCCCGTTGGCTGCTGCGCCCGGATTCGAGAGGTCTGCCCGTGCCCCCCGCGGGGGCTCCTCGCCTCCCTCGTAACCAAAGGTAACTCTGGGTACCTCCAACCAGTATGTGCGGTGTCCATGGTCCTGGGATAGCGGCAGCGAGTATTAATGCACAATTGTCCCCGTTTCCCTCGCAGTGACCATGGCGGCGGTGCTCTTCGGCGTGGTCTGGTCCATCACAGAGAAGGAGTGTCTCCCGGGGGGCAGCCTCTTTGGCCTGGTGGTCCTCTTCCTCAGCGCTATGGTTGGCGGCAAGCTGGTGGCCCTGATCCGACTCCCCACGCTGCCCCCATTCCCCCCGCTCCTGGGTAGGTCCGGGTTCCGGGTACTCGTCCTGATCCATAGTGAGCTTCGGGGAGACACGTGACCGTGCCCTCGGGCAACGTTCGGTCATGATTTTTGAGACTGTTAAGAAGCATATTTTTATTTACTCATTGAGGGACGTACCACTCAGAGTAAACCAGAGGGCGTCAGCAGTGTGTTTTCACCAGCTGCCTATAGAACCTATAGGAAATACTGGTGTGGTCGCGCTAGATGTTGTGGTGAACTTTATGGAGCAGCTGGAAGATCAGGAGAAAAGTGAGTCAGGAGGGATGTGTTTTGTGAACCTTGTTGAACGTTGAGAGGGATTCAGCAGCTCCGAGGGACAGAGGGAGCTCATTGCACCACGTTGGAGCGAGAACTGAGGACCTTTGAGCTTTTGGTTTTGGACTTACTGCACAGTTGTCATAATGGGGTGTAGCGAGCGACCAGGTGCAGATCCTTTAACCGTTTGTAGGCTGTAACCAGGGTGTTGGCTGGAGTGTGTGGTCTGAAAAGCTTTTGTTTGAGGTCTCCAGGCTTATCTCTCTTCCCAGGCCCAGTGCATTATGGAATATGGTCATTATTATCATGCGCAAAGGGACTGCGTTTTGTTCTTTATCAAAACGGAACAACCGTTGCCGTCTCGGTTTGATGGCGTTACACAGCTGTTTGTGTTGGTGTGGCCTGGTCAGGGTACAAAGACTTTTCATTACCGCACAAATCCTTCCCTTCTGTAGGCAGCTGAACATATTGAGGGGTTCGACGTCGGAGAGGTTCGAGTCCCCTGTGTCTGGGCCCCTGATGTGGGTCTCGCTCCGTGACCTTGTTTTTCCCCTGCACAGGGATGCTCCTGGCCGGCGTCCTCCTCCGCAATGTCCCCGTGGTGACGGACGCCGTGTTCGTCGAGCCCAGGTGGTCGGCCGCGCTGAGGAACGTGGCGCTGGCGGTCATCCTGACCCGGGCGGGGCTCGGACTCGACGCCTCGGTGTGTGATCACCGCGTCCCGCCTTTATCGTCGACGTCTCCTTTACCGTGGTACCATCCTGTAGGGTGCGTGGAAGGGGAATTTCCGTGGCCTTACTGACTCGTTTGCCTTTCCTTGCTTGGTCACGAAGGCTCTCAAGAAGCTGAAGGCGGTGTGTGTGCGCGTGGCGGTCGGACCGTGCACCGTGGAGGCCAGCACGGTGGCAGTGGCCTCCCACTTCCTCATGGGGCTGCCCTGGATCTGGGGCTTCATCCTGGGGTGAGGACCACCACGCTTGGAGGAAGCAGGGCAGGCACCTGCTGTTGACCCCTGCCCCTTGACCGCTGACCTCTTCCCCCCGCCCAGGTTCGTGCTGGGAGCCGTGTCCCCGGCCGTGGTGGTGCCCTCCATGCTGCATCTGCAGAAGGAGGGATACGGCGTGGAGCAGGGCGTCCCCACTCTGCTCATGGCTGCCGGCAGCTTCGACGACATCCTTGCCATCACGGGCTTCACCACCTGCGTGGGCGTGGCCTTCGCCACAGGTACTCTCTCCAGCGCAGGTCCAGCAGTGATGTTTACAGAAGTCGAGATGGATGTGAAAAAGTGGCACCGGTGCTTCGCAGCTCCTGGGTTGTGGGTCTGGACATGGGTCTGGACGTGGGTCCGAATCCAGCTCATTCTGCGTGGGGTTTGCATGGGTTTCCTCAAGATGCTCTGGTTTCCTCCCACATTTCAAAGACATGTTTCAGGCAGATTGTTCACTCTAAATTGCCCTCAGTGCACGTGTGTATGTTACACTGCTCTGCTGTATAGATGACTGAATGATCATAGGTAAGTCGCCTTGGATACCCATTTACAGGACACTTAAATTTATTCATGTAATGGACACTTTCCATATCAACTATTCCATGTTTCACAACATGCTCAACACTCAAATATTTAAATGTTTCTGATGTTTGGTTGAGAACATTGTATGTCTTTTGGGATAGAGAAAATGTGCTACAATTTACTCTGAAACCTATGTAAATGTTATAAGTGACATCCAGTGCTGTGTGTTATTCTCGGTGTGGTTTTATTATTTTTACACACACACACACACACACACACACACACACACACGTCTACAACCGCTTGTCCCGAGCAGGGTCATGGGGAGCCAGAACCTAACCCGACAACACATGGTTTAAGGCTGGAGGGGGAGGGGACACACACAGGACGGGACGCCAGTCCATCGCAAAGCACCCCAAGCAGGACTTGAACCCCAGACCCACCGGAGAGCAGGACCTGGTCAAGCCCACTGTGCTACTGCACCCACGCTCATTTTTATTTTTTTCTTTTTTTTTTTTTAAAATTATATTTATTTATTTTTTTTGACTCTCTAGTGTTGAGGTGCAGGAGTATCGGAAATATAAATGTGTTTACATCGCAAAGCCAAACTTAGTCTCGAACCCCTGTGCATAAGGAGCGATGTAGAGCGAAAGTGCAGACTGCGGAAAAACGCATGGGTTCCCTCTCGATCGAGTGCCCTTCTTCTGGTTTTCTGCATCAGCCTTGAGTTATGCTACAGAAAGGACAGCGAAGGGACGGCAGAAGAAAAGCACTGTGTTGCATTCTTTGAATTTCCCTCCAGGGATCGCATTTACATTTATTTAGCTGTTGCTTTTCTCCAAAGCGCCTTACAGTGGTAGGGTTACAATTATTTACCCATTTATACAGCTGGGTGACTTTTACAGTATTAATTCAGGGAAAATACCTCGATCAAGGATTCTACAGCAATCTCTGCACGCAAAGGCAGCGGCTTTAACTGCTGCGCCACCCGCTGTTCTTCTCGGGTCGGTCTTGTGGCCGATGTGCATAAGAACAGAAACGGATGTTATTATCGGCAAATAAACAAATGGGTTTTTGGTTCTGGTCTGGACAGGTTGCCTGCAGAATGTGACCGCGACTTCTTCTTTTTTTCTGCCTGCTGTCTTCAAAACTTACTGTTTGTTGCATTAACACTGTTGGTTTTAATGGATCAGCAGGTCCTCTTGTGTGTGTGTGTGTGTGTGTGTGTGTGTGTGTGTGTGTGTGTGTGTGTGTGAGAGTGAGAGAAATGCTCTCAGACAGTTCTCAGAAACTTTTTTTTCTTACCATATAGCTCATTTCCAATGCAAAAGCAACACTGCGGTGCAGTCCTCCCCAGTGCTGTTCTGCAACACTGTGCAAGTGTAAACAAAGGGGAAGTCGTTGGAACGGTATGACCCTCGCACAGGAAGGAGGTCCTGACAGTCGGGTGTTAAATCCTGTAACTCTTGGTGCTAAAAACGCAAAGTCAATCCCACGCTGCTCGTGCTCCGTTAACTGTCTGTGTGGTGTGTGTTGTGTCGAACCCTTTCCCCCTGGCTCCTCCCTCTGTAGGGTCCACCTGGTACAACGTGCTCAGGGGGGTCCTGGAGGTGGCGGGGGGCATTGCCTTAGGGGTCATTCTGGGCTTCTTCATCCGCTTCTTCCCCAGTAAAGACCAGGTGAGAGTACTCACGGCGGTCTCTCTGTGTGTGTGTGTGTGTGTGTGTGTGTGTGTCACTGATGGCTGACCCTGCTATGTCTCCTGCAGAAGGACCTGGTGGCCACGCGCTCCTTCCTGCTGCTCGGACTCTCAGTCTTCTCCGTGTTCGCCAGCGGAGTGGCTGGCTTCCCCGGCTCGGGTGGTCTCTGCGCCCTCGTTCTGTCCTTCCTGGCTGGACTGGGCTGGGGAGGGTCAAAGGTCAGCCCCTTGGCGAATGCTGCGATGGTTCCGCACACAGACAGGTTTCCCATGAGCCCCTGAGAGCTGCCAGTAAGATGTAGTGTTGAAACAGCTATGATCACAGTGTGAAACTTCATGATACGAGCTGATGACCACAAGTGGGGGGGTGTTTCTGATTAACCCGTGTGACTGTGAAAAGGAACCTGCTTTAATATTCCTGTTGTTGAACACACACACACACACACACACACACACACACACACACACACACACACACACACACCCTCGTACACTCCCCAATTCCCTATGTTTCATAACCAACCAATTTCAACAACCGTTTGTCCCGAGCGTGGTCGCGGCGAACCGGAGCCTATCCTGGAGACCTTGGGTGTAAGGCTGAAGGGTGGGGGGTGGGCACACCCTGGATGGGACGCCAGTCCATTGCAGGGCTACAGCTAGTTACCCAGGCACACAGCTGGGTGAAGGTACTGGAGCAATTGCAAGGTAAGCACCTTGCTCCCGGGCACTACAGGCGGAGGCGGAGACTGAACCGGCAACCTTGGGGGCCAAACGCAGCCGCTCCAACCACGACGCCACCATCCGTCCTTGCATCATAAACACACACACACATTTTCAGAACCGCTTGTCCCATACGGGGTCACGGGGAACCGGAGCCTACCCGGCAACATAGGGCGTAAGGCTGGAGAGAGGTAGGGGACACACCCAGGACGGGACGCCAGTCCGTCGCAAGGCACCCCAAGCGGGACTTGAACCCCAGACCCACCGGAGAGCAGGACTGCAGTCCAACCCACTGCGCCACCGCGCCCCCGCATCATAAACAATTGGACATAAATAGAACAGTCTATAAATAAACAAATGTAATAACACTCAGGAGGGGTGGGCAGCCACTGGGAAATCTTTTGTTTTCCTCTCCTCAACTGCCACCTGCCTTACTGTACAGTAAACTATAACAGTAACTGTAGCGTCACGCCCTGGACCTTTTACAGTAATTTTTACTGATCACGGGTGAAAAGAGCGCTCTGTAAAAATAAATATGTAATAACAGCAATAACCCATTGACCTACAAGTATTATTCTGTTTACTGTACAGAGCTGCTGCTGATACAATGTGTGCGCCAGGGGCTGCTCGGTCTGTCTGTAAGAGATCTTCGGTCCAGCACCCCTACCTGACTCCACCACCCATTGATTCCACTCAACCTGTTTGACTCAATTTTTTTGTTTCGGAGTAATCACCAGTGCACCGAGGCCTGTAAAACCAGGTGGCTCAGCAGCAGGCCTCCGCTGGGTAAATCCACTGAAATTCAGTTTGTCATTCAACGTCCAAATACACTCAAGTACTCATATAACAGGTTCTCGTACACCGAAAAACCGCTTCGGTGGATTACGAAAATACGTATTCGTCCTTCTTCATGCAACGGGCTCATTATTCTGCACTGGGGCCATTTCACTTCCACAACGGATATGCAACCCAGGTGGATTTTATGCATCCTTCGTAACAGAACCAACCAGTGTATAGCACCTACTTTCTATTACACTGACACTGCTAACCAATCACAACATTACATCACGGTAAATACAATATCAAATCTGAATTAGCTGATTCAGTTCTGTCATTACCATTAATTTTTTTTAGCTCATGCTTTTCTCCAAAGCAACTTACAGTGATTTACTCATTTATATGGCTGGGTCATTTTTACTGGAGCAATTTCGGGTTAGTATCTTGGCCAAAGGTGCCGGAGCAGGATTAGAAATCAAACACTCAGCACAGTGATTGTGTGTTTTGTGGAGTGAAACATACAGAGTGTGATCTCGTGAACTTCTTTCTTCATATCATAAACATGTTCCAACATAAATTTGAGCCAAATTATTAAATTGTGCCTCGTACCCTGCCCTTCTGGGCTAGACTCTGGACCGCCGTGACCCTGCACTGGATTATCTCTTACTGGTAATGCATGAATTCATAAAAATGTAACACTAAAATACAAGGTAGAAATCATTTTTGTTACACATTATAAAATGTGTTAATCAATTATCATAGTGGCCAAAAACATTTTTTATTTTGGTCTTTAATTTGGTGTTCAAGTGAGATTTTTTTTTGCCCAGGAACCATTTTTTTTTCCATAATAAATAATGATAATTTGCGTAATGGAACAATTGAACTTTGCACACACTCACGTGGACGTGTCCTGTGCGCACCTGTCCAGGCTCCTGTGGAGGACGTGGTTGGGAGGACCTGGGACGTCTTCCAGCCCCTTCTGTTTGGCCTCATCGGGACGGAAATCACCATCTCGTCCCTCAATCCACTGACAGTAGGTGAGGCCTTAAGTATTTGTCGACTCGGGACGCTTTCGAAGTTTAATACCGTAAACTTGCACCAATTTACACCGTCATATTTGGTATAGTTTACCCTGCTCAAGATATACTCGTCAAGCACAACCTCCCAACACTGGAGTCGACTCATCGCTGCGAAGTAACCTAGCTGTGCTGAATCGGAAGGTTTCCTCGACATGCAGTTGTAGAAGTGGATGCAGTAGGGAGCCGAGTGTTTTGCGGGGGGTAATAAGACGGTGTGTGTATGCAAATGAGCATGCGCCCTACTGTCTGCGCAGGCCTTGGCATGGCAGCCCTGTCCATTGCGCTCACTGTGCGGGTCCTCTTCACCTTCATCGTGGTGCTCTTCGCTGGCTTCAGCTTTAAGGAGAAGATTTTCATCGCCCTGGCATGGGTCCCCAAGGCCACCGTGCAGGTGGGACTCGCACCGATGACTGGCGTGAACACTGTACCATGCCGCTCTGGAAATTTTACATTTGTATGACATTTTTTCATTTAGCTGCTGCTTTTCCCCAAAGTTACTGACAATTATTTGGCTATTTATAAAGTAATTTTTACTGTTATCAAGCCAGGGTACATTCCTTGATCAAGGGTAATACAGCAGGAAAGGGGATTCGAACCTGGGTCCTTCAAATGGAAGGACCGACCTCAAATCATTTCACTACCAGCTGCGCTAAGTGCTAATAGTCATAATAATATTAATAATGATAATGATTGCAGTGTATTTTGGTACTGGTGCCAGTATGTACTGCGGTAAAATTCCCAACTTGTGATGAAATTTTGGTAAACCTATAAAAATGCGTCTTCGTAAAAATGTTTTCCAACTATGATCAACAAGAACAAACGTAAAGCTGCACTGTTTTCAAAGTTTTTTTAAAAAATTATGCAGTAAATATAAAATGTTATTTTCGTCGAATACTTCGGAGTGTGTTTTGAAATTGCTCAAATGTGCGTGTGGGGTTTTTCTTCCGGCACAGGGCTTTGGCGATGTTTTCTCTTGTTTGCGAGGGCATCCGAAATCTACAATGACCTGGTTCCCATCCCTTTCCCCCCATCTTTATCTACTTTCCCCCGACCCCGCCGTGCCCCATCCAGGCGGCCATCGGCTCCACGGCTCTGGACATGGCTCGCAAGCGGCAGAACGCGGAATTCGAAGGCTACGGCATGGATGTGCTCACGGTTGCCGTCCTCTCCATCCTGGTCACGGCACCGGTGGGGGCCCTGCTCATCGGCTTGACCGGCCCCCGGCTGCTGCGGAGGCCCAAGGACCCTGAGTGGAGGACCAGTCGCCCCGAGGGTAAGCCCGCCACGCATTCCCCACCGCTCCAAGGACACCTTCCTCGTACCTTACTCCCAAAAACACCAGACTTTAGTGTACAATGGTTGTAGCCAAACCCCAGCTGAGTCCCTTATCAGATGCTTCTCTTCAAAAAATAATATTAAATAATATTCTTCTACTTACACTGATTCACCCATTTATACAGCTGGGTAATTCTTACTGTATTAATTCAGGGGAGGTGCTTTGATCACGGGTACTACAGCAGGAGGTGGCATTCGAACCTAGGTCCTTCGAGTGCAATGTGGCGGCTATAACCACTGCCTGCGCTCTCCATTCAGTATCTTGTGTGTGTGTGTGAACGTGATATGATATGCGGTCAAATTTGCTGATACGGTACATAGTGGGAGCACTGTTCCTTCGGGAATTTGCATGCCGTAGAGCCGCACAATGGCGCGGTTGTTTGGTTGCAGGATTTTTACACAGAAACGGGCTGTCGACAGACGTCCCTGTCGTAATAACCAAATCCGCACCCTGTAGAGGTACATGCAAAGGAAATATGGATCAGGAGCTCTGATCTAGGAGTCAGACTCATGATTTCGCCTTGTTCTTCTGTCCTGTTTATTCTATTACAATATAAATGTTGTTCATCTTGCAAATGACTATGATAAAACACAGTACAACAGAACTTGCAGGTGCATACAGTGTAGAGGGTGCACTGCACAGTATTCACATATCCAGAGCGCAATCTTAGTTGCATGACTCCCCAATTTAAACCTCTGAATCCAGAAATCCGATGGCAGCGTCCTCCTGTCTGGGGAACCAGGCCATTGTCACAAAGAATTTTACTGAATTTTCTTTTTTTTTAAATTGACGGTGAAGGTCCTGGCGTTTCCTTGCCTAAAAAGAGCAGCGATAATAATAATGATGAGTGCGGCCACGTTGTTAAGAGTGTTTCGTTGAAACTCTTGCTCTAGATGCAGGCTGGCAGAGGGGGGTCCCACCTTCTCCACCGCCCGTCACGTACGAAAGCTCCATCTGAGGGCAAAGCAGAGAAGCTGCACTGCAGGAACGAGAGCCCCCTGTGACCGGGGAGGGAATCTGGTCACATCTGAGGAGGAACTAGAGGTGTCACCTCCAAGGTTTGCTTTTCACTGGCAGTGAAGTTATTTTTTTTCCTTCTCAATTTACTTATTAAATACAATGAATACATTTTTCAGGACATCTGAGAAACTGCATTTTAAAAAGTCGTTTTTCATTTGGACTCCTCCTTCAAGCCAAATATGTCGGAACTGTTACAATAAGCCAATCGTTATCATATTCCATTTTCCGTGGATTTTTTTTTTTTATATAAATATGCAGGCTGTTGGCAACATGGAACAGTGGACTTTGGCTTTTTGTAAAGAGTCTGAGTCAGTCTAGACTCTTCTGGTCATTTTGGTCCAGCAGTCCTGCGTTTGTCTTTGCAGCGACCCCTAAACGGCCGATTCCTTCGCTGAGCCGCTATCCTGTTGGGTTGTTTGGGGTTTCGGGAAGCTCATTTCTACATTGAAAAGTGTGAAGGTTAACCTGGGGTTCAAAATGGGGAAAATCCAAGGAAAAGCCAAAAGGAAGCAGCAGCTTTAATCACAATACCACAGTAAAACCCTACTGATAGCTGCTGCTTCCATTACAGGTGGTGCTTGACTTAAGATGAGGTTCCGTCCCAATGACACAAACCCCTTATAATGTATTATGTAAACCATAAGATTTAGAAACCACTGACATGTAGAAATGCTTCTATATATTGTTATATTTTCCACTCATTTTCACTTTTTCATATTAACACTAATATAGCATCAGAATAATTTTAATTATTATATTCAGTTAACATTAAAGCCTGTATTTTCACAGTGCAGTATTATTCTCCTTTCATTTATAGATCTATTTTCTTTTCCTTGTTTATGCATCACCAAAACACACACTTTTTCACTTGTTAGCCATTAAAAAACGTAATTTTAATTGAATTGCACACATTCTTTGTAAATAAAACAAATCGCAGTCACTGCTGGACACCTCATACGCTAAACGAGGACAAATGTTACGACCATACATTGGGACTTAAATAATATGCTGTACTAGTATAGAACAATAATAATCACTGCTAAACACCCAAACACTGACCGAGACCTAATAAATAACACAGATATGGCAGCTCGGCCAGCTGAGATTATCGTACAGCGGTTGTCGTTAGATATTATGATCAAATGTATAATATAATGTATAATGTTTATAATAATGTTATAAATAATACAATAAGGTTAATAAGATGACCGTCGTAAGTTGCATATTTCGTAAGTGGAGGACCCCATATATTAAGGTCACTTCTGCAGAGTGTTGAGAGTGTAGCTTGTGATGAATGTTACACTAAGAGAGCAGTATTGTTTCGTTTGTACTGTAGACTTTTACATGTGTTGTGCTTGAATACATGTTGTGTCCTGGTTCAGGTGAACGGGTTCAATGTTTACAAGTGATGCTCAGGTAGATATTGTCTGTAAAAATTGAGTATTTTTTCCAAAAAGCACTTATATTTAGCTGATGCTTTTCTCCAACGTACATTACGTTATTTAGCATTTAAACAGCTGGGTAATTTTACTGGAGAAATTCAGGGTACCTTGTTCAAGGGTACTACAGCTGGAGGTGGGATTTGAACCTGCAACCTTTGGTTCTAAAGGCAGCAGCTCTAAGCACTATACTATACTTCTAGCTGTCAAGAGAGGTGATTGAACACTTTTTTTACACTACAAAAGCAGAGCAAAAATACGATGCTGAAGTTTTATTCACATTCGATATATTTTATGTTCGTTTGTTGTTTTGATTCTCCAGAAAATGAGTCGTTCCACAGAAAATGTTTTTCATCTGTTTGACTCTCTTGTGGCAACATGGTGGCACAGCAGGTAAAACTAGTGCTTCGCAATTCCTAAGCTACTCGATGGGTGTGGGGTTCAAGTCCAGCTGTGGGGGGGTGAGGTTGGGTTCGGTTCTCCGTCTTGTACGTTCACGCGGTTTCCCTTGGAACCCACGAGTGAGACGCCATGGTACTTCCATCCATGATGCCCTCAAAGGCCTGTGTTGTGAAGTAGCATTTTTTGTTTATATTATGACCACATGTATTGTGTTTTTTTTAACCTGTACAGCAAAGTAAATAAATACATCCTAATGACTTATTTAACCAAGCATAGCAGTATGTGAAAGGCTCAAGTGGACACCAAGGAGGGACCAGGATCAGTCTGTCCTGGGATTTTGCCCAGGAAGATGGGGGGGGAGAGAGAGAGAGAGAAAGAGAGACATAAATAGTCTGCTATGGACGCTGCTCCAGAAAGGGTGCGAAAGGTGAAGAGAAAATGTTAAATGTCGAGTCAAGTGTGGCGTGGGAGGGCCAAGAGCACAGAAGGACAGTACGAGCTGCTATGGGGACGAGGAGACGAACGCCATCATTTGAAAACGTATCTCTGCTCCTGCATTTTTAATCTTTAGGTGTCTTGGAATTCAAATCCAATGTAAATTAGCTTCCTTTAGTGAAGAAAAAGAGGTGGGGGTGAAAAAAAAAGAAAAACAAACTGAGAAGAAACAGAGAGCAAAGGCACTGACAGTTACACACCTGTACTGCTGTCACACGCAAGAAGCAGCGAAGGACACTAATGAAGTTGCATATGTTGAAGTTTAATACAATAGAAAATAATGTGCAGAAATATGAAACGGTAGCGTAAGAAAGAGGTGTTACAAACGGCTGCGACACTACAGAACATCAGTATGTGAAACAAATTAAGGCTACATGACGAAAGACGGGAAATGGGAGCGCCTTCGCTTCCAAAAAACGAACAGCAAGGTATGTTCCACATGTGCGAAAAACAAGATGAGTTTATGTGGATTTTAAGTCCCAAAAGAAAAAACAAACAAAAAAAGTCAAAACACAACAAGAAGAGGTGGAAAGACAACCAGGGCTGGCTTCCCTCGGGCTGCACGGCCACATCACAGATGCTGAAGGATGCCTTGGTCCGGGTTCGAGCCCAGTGTGCCTTCAGATGAGCTCGGTGACAGGACACACAATTTTTCTGACATTTTAGTAATACTATTGTGTGGAGGGGGGAGGGGGAAACAACTACAAACAAGGGCATTACTTAGAACTGAAATATCTGTATTCGTTTCTAGTTCTCCAAGGAAACGGGGCACACAAAGTCCGTTCCCTTAACGACGACTGCAGCGTCAAGCGCGCGTTTTGGATCAAGCCGGGTTGCATCCACACAAGGCGCAGCTCTCGAACCCTGGACATCAATCCAGCACAGCCGTGAAACGTGGCTCCCCTCCAACAGGCTCTGGCAGACACTCACTTCACCGGAAAAAAGAACGTGGAAGTCCTCCTCCTCCTCATCATCATCATCATCATCATTTAAACAATGGGAAGCGCGAGGAGCTTCAGAGCCTTTTTTTGACCAACGCTCCTCAGTTGCACTTTACTACTTATAATGTTACCTTATAAATGTATGTTTGTGTTCTTCAGAAACCTGCTTACTGACAACTGGACCGAACCCAATGTGATAAATTGAGAAGACACATTTATCCAACTGAAATGTGTGAAAACACACTACGGAAAATGGTAACACACCCAACCGCCCCACAAAAAAAAGATGATTAAAAATAACTAAAAGCTGTCCAAGGCAGAATCCGATGACCAGCCCTGCCCCACCGGAAAGTGACGGATTATAGAATTTTCTTCTTCAGTATTAGTGGGCCCACGTTGTCGCCCGTCAACTCGTTGTGCTTGATGTGCGATTTATCGCACACAGGAAACTGAAACCGGAAACAAATCATTTATAAATAGCTGATAAAAGCAGTAATTACTGAGAATTTTTTTACAGTGCAAAGAGCTTCTGCCTAAACATCAAGAGTGGCGATTCGTGCTTGACCTTTGACCTCTGCAGGGGCTGAATGGTGCCCGATAAGGGCGTCCTCATGTGGTCTGCGGTCAACGCACAGCCTCTTACCGTTTTGGAGCGCCAGCATCGACAGTAGCAGGCACTGGGGCTCTTCAGGTCCTCAATGTCTATCTCGTTCACCACCTTGGGGTTCTCCTTCTGGATCTTCAGGTTGATGAGGCTGTCCTTCTGCTTCCTCTTCTTGGGCAGGAAAGGCCGGATGGTGAGGTAGCCCAGCAGGGCCAGGATGCCCAGCAGGGGCAGCAGCCGGAGCCAGTCTGAAACTGCGAGATACCGGGGGCCGGGTGAGCAGCCGAGAAGGAATGCACGCGATGGCCGGCCCAACATGGTCAGCGTGCTCGACGCCGGGAGACAGCACGGTCGGCGCTCAATCGCGGGTTACCTCCAGCCAGTCTCAGGTCACAAAAATTTACAGCAGCCAATCCTGAAGGTTCTAAGGGACCTTCTCATCCAAAGCACCTTCAACTGGACAATGTCCTGTTTTTACCCTTGTTTTAAAGTCACTGCTCAGCACTTTTGGGTTTATAAAGAAGGAAATAAAACAAAAATATCACCACTTGTTAAATGCCCACTGGGTTCCATTTATATGCAAATAGGAAGGGCAACTTAACATGAAATTAAATTCAGTTCAGTTACTATTGCTAGTCGTGCTTAAACAGAACCAGCGTGGTCCAAAACTGGTAGAAACATGGCCCCTAGTAACTCGGTCGCAAGCTGGAGTCGGCAGTGCGTAAAATAGCATTTAGAGGTACCCTGTACTCCGTTTCCCCTGCTTTTTCAATCAAAAGTGTATTTATGAAAACAAGACACATAAAAAGAGGAAACTGCTGAATCATGGTGTTGCGCAACTCCTCTGTGTTCAGCTGCAAATTTGTGGCTTTTACCATGAGAACCGCTGACATTATAATCACCTTTACGTCTCTTCTGGGAACGTGGCATCTGAAGAGCACAAGACAGGGACTAGAATTAACGCCCAAGTGCTGGGTGGTCTTTGCATAGCTGACATTGCTTATCGTGCGCCGATGTTCTCGGGTGACAAATAAAATGTTATCAAGGTTGAGTAATTATTCAAATCGAGATGCGATCAGCAGACCTTGATTGAGAAGCTTCATGCAGCTTTGCTGCAAAGATGACTTTTAAAGCCATCTCTGTCGCGAGGTAGGATTTTAACCACCTCGGCTTCTTGAGACGATTCCTTTCACTGCTCATTTCTGTTTAAAGTGACCGCTGCATCCAGGCCTCTTGGGGTCAAGTGACAGTCAGACCCAACGAAGACCTGATGATCTAAACTGGAAGCCCAAGAAAAAGAAAACGCCGTGGGTGATTCCTCAAGAGCGACAGTCAAAGCCACGAGCAGCGGCGCTCGTGCTATTAAACACCAGCGAGTTGACGTCGACCACATATGCAAAGTCCTTCCAGAAAGTTCTGTCCTCCGCTTGTGTCCATAGTTAGATCCGACAACCATCTGTTTGTTTCCCCCGGTTGTCCATGCCATGGTGTCCTTTTAGAAGCCGCTTCCAGCAGAACAGGTAAAAGGAGTCCACATTTTTCCAGTCCTGGGACACTTCTTTAGATTTATATATAGAGACTTTTTTTTTTTTTATATGGACTTCTTATTCTCCAGACCAGCACTGATCCACTGTCAGTCACCATGACTTCTGGTGCCACCTCACACTTCACGCAGGGAATATCTCATATTCCATACACACATAATTTACGGATGCAGTTTGCATGGCTACACTAATCAAACCCCAGTTCCTCAGCTGAAGTGAAAGTAAAACAACTTATTTTTATTCTCCCCTTCACTAGCTGTTCAAGTTTTTTTTTTTCTCTCCTTTAATGCAGAGCTATTGAAGAAAACTCAGTGAAATATTTAATGAAATCATCCATTTCCTTTAACGTGTGACAGAAGTTATTATTTTTTTAACCTGTTATTCAGCTCATGAGTGTAAGACTAAGTAAGAAGAGCAAATTATGTAGCAAGTGAGCCGGCTCTTCAAAGAAGTCATGGATAAAAAAAGGGAACTTATGAATAAACACCGTCGACGTCGTCTTACTTACTACTTACCTGTGAGCCGCGTGAAACCGCCGATGGTTTCTGGCAAAGGCAGCTTTTTGAGGTAGGCTGGGAGCTGCACTTTGATGATCTTCGCAATGCTTTCCAGCACCATCTTGAATGAAGATGCAGCCAGTTTTGAATTCACTACAGAGGCATATTTCCTGGGGGGGCGCCGTCGTACGTCGCGGCGTACGTTACGCAGCGCGGCCCGAAGGCGGGAGAATGTAAGAAGTATCGTAAACTCGTTCTAGAATAGAGCTAACTCGTTTTTGTGACGTCTCGTTTCTTAGCCAATGGCCGTCGGGAGAGCTGGTGTTTTCTAACTGGCCAAAACAAACTTGCGTCATTTTGTAGTTCGGAGTAATTTTTTTTTTTGTAGTTCAAGTGTGGGAATACGCGTGAAAGGGATGCATGGGGGGTGCGGTGGCGCAGTGGGTTGAACCGCAGTCCTGCTCTCCGGTGGGTCTGGGGTTCAAGTCCCGCTTGGGGTGCCTTGCGACGGACTGGCGTCCCGTCCTGGGTGTGTCCCCTTCCCCCTCCGGCCTTACGCCCTGTGTTACCGGGTAGGCTCCGGTTCCCCGTGACCCCGTATGGGACAAGCGGTTCTGAAAATGTGTGTATGTGTGTGGGCTGAATGCTCTTTCACTGCTTTCCTAAATTACATTAATCGGTGTTTATTTTATTTGATAATGAAAATCGCATCAATAAACGTGTTTTTAAAAAAATAACGTCTGCTTTAAATTGTCTAACTCGCTTCTTTTAAAATGTATGTAATAAATTTCTAGCTGCTGCTGCGGAAAGCTACCTTTAGTTTAGAAATGAAACCGGGTTTTATTTGCATAAGCATAAATAATTGTAACTTAACTGAAAAATGTTAATGTATCCACGCATAATAAAATAACTGCTTGTCCTGAAGGTCATCGTAGTCCAGAGCCTATCGGAATCACTGAGCGCAAGGCGGGGGTGAGGTGGTTTACCCTACTAGACGGGCGGAAAAAGTTAGTTTTACCCAGAAATAAATGTTTGAAGAACGGGGCCTTACTTTATACTTGATACGCTAGGCGGCAGTGTAGTTCTATTTAATTAAAATATACAGAGTAAATCAATGTTTACTGTTTTTGGTTAGAGGTTACATACATAGCCATTTTTCTAACTAATCAACTGCTTTGGTGCATAAGTCCCCGCGTTACCATGACTTGGTAAATAATGGTAAGCAGTAGAGTTTTCCCAGTAGTCGTCTTTTACATGTTTCATCAGGCCTTTCTTTTCCTTTTCGTCAGGCATATCTCTGGCCTGTTGCTCAGGTTTATTTTTAGCCAACTAGTCCCGTCTTTTGATCAGGCATCTTTTTGGCCGACTATTCCTTTTTTTAATCAGGCATATTACTGGCCATTCCATCCCTTCTTTTTGATCAGGCATATTTGTGGTCACCCGTCCCCTTTGCCGTTTAAGGTCCTGCGCAGCACCGTGTCATTGGTAAATGACCGAAGATGTCTCACAGTAGGCTGTTTGCCCGGCTGCTCTGTGAGTATTAAAGCCGTTTTTGTTATTGTCAGACTGCTGAAGAGTCACGTAGAAGTCTGACAGCGTTCGGTTTAAAAAAAAAAAGATGGCTGCTGTTTTTTTCCGTTCATATTGCAGTTCATCCCTCTGCTGAGGGGTGAGCTGCTCGTTCGGGTCAGAATCTGCAGGTAAACTCTGCAGGCCGGCAGCTGTGACCTTTGACCTACTGCGGCAAACACTGTTTTTAAAAACTCTTATCTCGTTTTTTCCTTCCAGTGAGATGCCAATGATATGTAAACTTGTTTGGTGTAAAAGTTGAGCCGATGCTACCTGTTAGTTACCTGTAGCTGTGGTTACTAACTGTTGTGGTACACCTGTCACAGACACAGTGTGGTCAACCGTGTTCGTATGGTTAAAACTATTTACCAAATGTTCACCCGTTTTTAATTATAGCCAGCAGTGCTTATGGTTACTTATTGCGGATTGACTATAATATTGACCTGTCGTTTGTACCTGGTTCACTGTACTTAATTGTTGTATGTTTTTTTTTGTGGTTACCCTTGTCAAGCCTATTAGTGTGTGGTCCTGTCAGTCCTTGTTTTGTTTCTGTTGTCACGTGTGTTAGTAGTTATTGATGTGTCAGACCAGCTTTCTGTGTGGATTATCTCCATGATGGGATGGTGGACGCAGGAGTGCTAGAGACCATTAGGCAGCAGCGTTACTGTCCAGAGGGGATCTCGTACCGGTCTGAGAGTGCGAAACGAACCGTTTTACCCCTTTTTCAAGAAGTTCCCACTCTGCCTCCCCCTGAAGCATCGAGGGAAGGTTTACCAGCCCACGTCGTTTTCAGGAGTGTTTGGCTACTGAGGGCACATCGGATCATCACAATGTGCTGCTTCAGAAAGGGTTGCTCTGCTGGCCAGCATGGCTTTTCAAAGCTTCTGTGCTTATTAAAAGAACTGAATAATGGTGATGTTACCATATGGTATTGATTACAACGATACAATAATGACCCCTGTCCTGTGCAGCCTAGCAAAGATGTGTGTATTAATGTTCAGAGGGCCAGGGTTGAGTTTGTTGGACTTACTCTTCATTCTTTTCTTTTTTTCTCCTTCTTTCTTACTGGAAATGTTGCAGTAGATAGCCCTTTAGTTTTTTTTATTGTTTTGTTAAATTGCTTTTAAGCACACTCACTTTGTGATAACTTATCTTTTACTGAGCCATTTCAAAGGTTACTGTGTTGTTGGTTTGCATGATCGAAAGTACATTATTTTTGTAAATTTATAGTCAACAGGAGACCTGCAGTAAGAGAGACAGTGATGCAGTGGATAGCACTGGTGTGTCTCACCACTTGGATGGTATAATTGGACAGGGATTTGGGTTTATACCTTCTCTCTGTGTGCCCGGGTGCTCTAGTTTCCTCCCACAGTCCAAAGACGTGTTTCAGGTGGAAAGGCGACTAAATTCTCCCTAGTGTGTCTGTGTGTTATGTTGCTCTGTTGTATTGATGGCAAATAATCATACTGTGGTGACTCTAGCCAGTGCTGTGGAGTCGGAAGGAATTATTGGGTTACTGTGGTTGGAGTCCGTAAAAATGTACAGACTCCAACTAAATGTACCGTATATGCCAGCGTGTAAGTCGAGCCCCAAAATAATTAGCAGTTTTTGGGCAGTGCTGTGGAGTCCGAGTCATGGAATCGGAAGCAATTATTGGGTTACTGGAGTCGGGAGTCAAAGATTTTGTGTACTAACTCCACAGCCCTGACTAGCACTGTGTTACATTGAGTAAAAGTGTCATCTAAATAATACATAGCAGACATTGTATGTCACTTGGGTGAAAAGTGTCTGTGAAATGTAGAAATCTAAAAGTATTAGCTGTTAAAGTTTGAGAGCTTAAGAACAGTGCTGGGCATTTCTGAATGTGTCACGTGTAGTGATTGGTTACACGTTTATCATCTTTGTTTTGTCTTCCCTTCTGGTTTTGGGGACTGCTGTAGAAGCATCTTGTTATTAAAGAAAGTGGGCCAATGTCATCCTTTAGCCTTCCTCACTGGGCTTGATTTTTTACACTGAAACTTTTTTAATAACTGTTTCTATGCTCTCAGTAAAGCAGAACGGAGTCCGGCACTGTTACACCGGGACGAGAAACAACCTGTACATCAACAAGGACAGTAAGGTCATCTGCCAAGGCTTCACCGGGAAGCAGGTTTGCACTGAAACGTCCTACAGCTTTGTTTTGTTCAGCTCTGTGAGATCTCAGTGTTTGCATGATCTTTCTCCAGATTGCATAAGAGGTGGCTGTGTATTTATCTAATGTCCTTGTTATCTAACCCCCCCTTTTTTTTTTTCCTTCAGTTTGTTTGAGACAGTGGTAGTCTGAGTCGACAAGGCAGGCTGTTTGGCTTATGCTCTGAACTCTTTCACCAAACATTTAAAAGAACCAGCTCCTTAATATCAGAGCCCAAATATTCACATATATAGAAAAAGAAATCCAGCAAGTCCTGTAAACTGTAATATATGTCCTTAATGTTTCAAAGTGTTGGGAGAAACGTAATATTCAGTAGTCATCTGTCCTCTCAAATTCAAATACCTGTTGAACAACTTAGAGAGTTTGCAAATTTAAACACCTTTTGTTAGAAATAAGTTGAAAAGATCCACTGCAGTCTTGGTCTGGAACTTTGTCAAAGCGTTTTGTGTTTTACAAATAGTCAAAAACAGTGATCACAGGGTGGGTTTGAAAAAGTCAATGACTTGTAATGATCTTGTATTAAAAATGAATAAGCTTAAGTAGTAAAGTTAAACGAGTCAAAACTTTTTTGCAGTGACACTGTGAAATTGTAATATATTAGTTTTGCCTGGAGAAAGAGACAGTTGAAGCTGTCGGGTTTTAATGCGTGGTTCTTTGTGGGTTACCTATGGGAGTGGAGACGACTAATTTTGCTGAGCCTTAGCAGCTCGAGCCCGGGTGCGATTCCGTTTTGGATAAGGATGAAAGAGAATCGTAACCGTTTCTGACTTCTGCCCACTCTGGAACGACAGCCGTGTCCAACGAGCTCACATTCTGCACGTCATGATTAATGTATTTGCCGTTTTGCTTTTCCAGAATGGCTCCTTAACATAATAAAGGGTCTCTAAATGAATTTCTAATGGACACTTGTAATTAGGAATGAAAGAGGGATGCTATGAAAGGCATCGACTTGTTCCCTGGCCTGTCAAGCAAGCCATATTTCAAATTCATGGCCTCATCATTAGAACAGACACTCAAAAAAAAAAAAAGTGGGGGGGGGGGACGGGACAAAAAGGAGACTGTTGCACATTATGCATGACATGAAAGAACGAGACAATAAAAAGTTGGCTTTAGTAAACACAACAGAACGGATCTATAGGACAGAGGGGAAAAATGCTGGTTCAGTTTCCTGCATGTCAGTACTTATAGGTTTAGCACTTCGGCCATTGATTTTGACCCCGGTTCTGCTTATCTTCTGCATTTCAACATCATTTTTAATAATTAACATGAAAGAGTTGTGACTTGGAATGCTGGAAATTAATGTTCAACACTTTAATGAACTGCACGCTGTTGTAAAATGGCAGCTGTGCTTTTATAAACACATGCTGCTTGGGCAGATTAATGAAGCCGAATGACTTTGGGGGGAGCTGTAATTGTCAAGAACTATAATAAAGAAATGGAGGCACAAAAAGATCGGAATTATTTCTGTGTTTTGAAGGTATAACTTGAAAAGTATATATTTTAAACCTGCTGATGACCCCCCCAAAAAAAAAAAAAAACAAAAGCTCATGAGTTTCTGGCACCTACGTTTAAATTTACAATTGTTCATAAACAAGACTATCGCTAAGTTGGTATCAGTCAAAGCTCAATTTATTTGTTGAGAAATTAATGTAAACGGTGTACACTCTAAATTGCGACGTCATTTAATGAAGAATGACATTAATAGATTAAATTCAGAGATGATGGACATTTGACAAGTGTGTTGAGCAATACCCTTAGGCATTGCACTGGTAAATAGGCGTGTGAGTGTTTTGTGTCTTGTGCCTCGTGGCTGCACACTTCACTGGTCATTAGTCTTGCTCCTGCATTATTATTAATACAGTATTTTCGTTAGGTCAGTCATCTTCACGGAAAGGTCGTCTCGCCCCTCTTTGCAGGGCACCTTTCACAGCCAGCAGGCGCTCGACTATGGGACCCGGTTAGTGGGCGGAGTCTCTCCCGGCAAAGGCGGTAAAACCCACCTGGGGTTGCCGGTCTTCAACTCTGTCAAGGAGGTAACGTTTCATCTGCATTTGTCCTTCTTAGCACTTGAGAGTTGGATGCAGTGTGTGATGCAGCTGCTCTCTCTGCTCTTTGTCCCCGGGCAGGCGAAAGAGAGTACAGGCGCAGACGCCTCTGTGATCTACGTGCCCCCTCCGTTTGCGGCGGTGGCCATCCTGGAGGCTGTGGACGCGGCGATCCCTCTGGTGGTGTGCATCACGGAAGGCATCCCCCAGCAGGACATGGTGAAGGTGAAGCACAGGTTGCTGCGGCAGAGCGCCACCCGCCTCATCGGGCCCAACTGCCCCGGCGTTATCAATGTAAGGCCCACCCTTTTGCCTGCCTGCCTGCCCCTGTTTACTTTTACTTAACCGTCAACAAATATGCTCACTGACAGACCCGTGTTCATTCCCCCGATCTCAAAACTACCTGCAAACAAGCTGGTTATCAACAGATCACACCCCAGCTATCTTACCACCCCTACCTAGATATGTGTCACAGTAAAATGGTGTGTTTCTGCTGTACTTTCCCTATCACCCTCTTTAGGACTGATGGGGAATAAATGGCCCTTTTGACTCTCACGTCTAATAACAAGGTTGTGTGTTCTGTGCAGCCTGGAGAGTGTAAAATTGGAATCATGCCCGGCCATATTCACAAGAAAGGACGAATCGGTGAGACAAGCTCCACTTCCTGTCCCTGTGGCACTATGTCCTGCACTTGAGTAAGAGCAAGTTTTCCTGACTCGCGTGTGTTGGATTCACATATTAGTGAAAGGACTTTGTCTCCTTCAGGCATCGTGTCCAGGTCCGGGACTCTGACGTACGAGGCAGTTCATCAGACCACACAGGCTGGACTGGGACAGTCCCTGTGTGTTGGTAAGTGTGAAACACACCCCTTACCCACCGATTCACCATTGTTTTTGGTTTTAAAAAAAAAAAAAAAAATTAGTGTTGTTAACTGTAAATATTGGCAATAATGAGTTCAGTGGTTGAGCCCTCACCTTGTGCTTGAGTGGGCCTGGTTCATATCCCTCTTCTGCCTGTACTACCCTTAAACAAGGTACTACAGGTAAAAGTTTAAAAAAAAAAAAAAACTGGCTTTATGATTTGCTAAATCATCATAGTAATATTTTATCTTTTTTGGAGAGTGTAATCCATTCATTCAAGTATTCGTGCAATAATTGTGCATTTATACTATTTATACTTGATATTATTACTGCAGGATATTTTTTTGCTCTTTCTTCAGTTTTCAAGTTGGTTACTAATCACTGTGCCCATCTGTTGTACTGCTTGCGCTGCTGCTGAAGGCGGCCCCTTGCTTGCGGTTATATCGGCATCGCTCCTCTCGGATTTGGACCTCCAAGAATAGTATGGCACCTGTTACCAAAAGGGCTCTTTTGATGCCAGGAATCGGCGGAGACCCCTTTAATGGGACGAACTTCATCGACTGCCTGGAGGTGTTTCTGAATGACCCCAAGACGGAGGGCATCATTCTGATTGGGGAGATCGGCGGCGACGCAGAAGAGAATGCAGCCGAGTACCTCAAGCAGTACAACACCGTAAGGGTCGTTCAGGGACTCCACAGCTCAATCCCACTGCACTGAAACAGCTCTGCTGCGGTTCATTTATTTAATTAATGTACTTTTGCTGAGATGTGCGTCGCTTTGGACAAAAGCGTCTGCTAAATGAATAAATGTAAATTCTTTTTTTCCCCCCCCTCTGCTTTGCATGGTAGTACAGCAGGTAGCGCTGGTGCATCACACCTCCTGGGCTGTGGGTTCAAATCCAGTTCAGTCTGTGTGGAGTTCGTATGTTCTCCTGTGTTTCTGTAGGTTTTTCTTGGTGCTCTGGTTTCCTCCTGTAGTCCAAAGACTCAGTTGCCTGTAATGCATGATTACCCTGTAATGGGTTGGCATCTCATTCAGGATGTACCCTGCCTCACAAGCCTATGCCTTAATGGCAAGGTCTGGCCTACCGTTACCCAGCATTGGACAGGGAGTTATTGATAATGATTGGGTTTTTTAAAAAGAGTTATTAATGATCCTATAAAAATAGATTCACAGAGTTTGGGTAATATCCACTAAAATCCTGCGTGGAGAAATCGCCAAAGAAGTAGGTGTTAGACTTCCTGAAGATATGGACTGTGAAATATGGCCAGGTTAACATTGTGTTATTGTATAATTTTTTTTCTTGTCTTTTTTCCTTAAATGTAACTTATTCAAAAGAAGTTGCGATTCGTGCTCCTGCATGTGGGATGGAGCAGAGATCTTATGCTGCTCGTCCAGTGCATTAGGATGAGAAAATGAAAGCATTAGGGGCGAGAGATGGAGAGATTGGCAGCCTCCCTTAATCCTCTCATTTAATGTCTCGCTTGTGAGGGAAAAATTCCTGTTGGCTCTGCACACTGATCATCCCCCACAAATCCAGCGTAATTCACTGAGGAAGGCCTGTGTCGGGGGATAATTTGGAAAATTGGATGGGGTGGGTCAGCGAATCATTGATGGTTAAGGTTTTGATTTGTATCAGTCAACTCTTTAGAGATGAAACTTGCACTGTGATGGAAAGCTGCGATCATCTCGCCATCCATGGTCTTTATCTCCTCAAATGTATGAGCATGCTACCTTTGGCACGTCTTATTTTTCAGCAGTCATCCTTACGCCGATGATCTGCTCCCCAGGTGGCCCAAGGGGCGATGGGAAACGCGATTCCAGAGTTCTGTAATTAAAGCCGTACATCTCCATTGGCAGGCAGGCGGAGACCAACGCGGACTCTCATTCTAATTTGACTCGATTTGTGTCAGGAGGGTGTCTGAGAGGATGGGAATTAATTGCCGTACTTAATTAGTTGCAATATTAAGTGTTTAGGTAGATTAAGGAGTATGTTTGCGAAGGGGTGGGGCATTTTTTTAAAGGTCTCAATTGGCCAGGATTCAAAAAGGACTTGAACTGGCTCAGGTTGGACATTTTAGTTCCAGGTTTGAATTTGGTTTAAACATCATCCTTGTTTTTATGTCAACTTTTTTTTTTTTTTAAAAAAAAAAAAAAAAAATCCTGAGAAGCTTCCCTCAATGCAGTATTTATCAATAAAAATGCCCTTTGCCAGAACTGTTGCTTGCCTGATTACCATAAATGGTAATTTGGTGAATTTAGCTGATTATCTGCGATGAAATATGGCGCTTTTTTATTGCCATCCTTGTTTGCATAAATAGTGCAAACTCTGATACAGTGCAGTTATGAGTTGGACCTTTTTTCAAATCAATTAATAACCCTTTCTGTGTTTTAAGATTCTTTATGAATTTGTATTTTAGAAAGAAGCTCTTTTACATGCAGCAAGTGAATTGTATATTTATGCCAATCCCTCACGGTCTAAATATACACATGCATATAGCTACATAGGCAGATTTTCATGGGTCAGCATTCTTAAAATGTGGCTTTATGATTGTCTTTGTACAAATCACGATTGACAAATGGTGTTTATGTTCTGCAAGCTTGATAACCTGTATTTCTGGCTTTGTAATGATATAACAATGGCTATACGTAATCAACAGGTGCTGTCAATATGTACTCTTAAAAAAGGGGGTAGCAATGAAGTTTAAAAATTGAAATGTAATAACACAACTCCACAGTGTGAAAACCCAGTTTTATACCTCCTGAGTTTCTGGTGGCGTACTCTGTCTTTTTGTTAGCAATGCAAGCCAACAGTTCATCCCAGTCTTTCATATAAATCACCTTCACCCCCCGCCCCCAGGGTGACAAAGCCAAGCCGGTGGTGTCCTTCATCGCAGGCTTGACAGCTCCCCCAGGCAGGAGGATGGGCCATGCAGGTGCCATCATCGCTGGTGGAAAGGGCGGTGCCAAAGAGAAGATCGCAGCCCTGCAGTCAGCAGGGGTGGTGGTCAGCATGTCCCCTGCCCAGCTGGGCAGTACAATGTTTAAGGTAAGGACGGGGGGCTGGGATTCCTCCTTCTCTTGGCCTCAGAGCCGGTAAGTGACCAGTTGCTCTTTCCATCATACAGTAGTTCTGCTGTAAGGCCACAGTTGTGTTCCTGTTAAACAACACATTTGGCCTCATAATGAAACTGTCTCTGTGGGGAAGAGTGATATTAGGAACCGAGCACATTAAGTACTGTAATCATCACCTAATAACTCATCGCACACACAAAATTTAAATTGGAATATAGTGCAAAATGTACCTATAGTGCAATCTGTTAAATGATAAAATACAGTAAACCTCTACAACTTTGTGATGTAAGTTGTGCTGTTTTCTCACTGTGCTCTATCAATTTATTGCCTTGTAAATACACTTATATAGAGCAGATGTAACCATATTTGTAGTTTGGCTTTTCTAATTGCGCAGAAGTGTTGTGTTCTTCATACACACCAAGCACCTCACCCATAATCTACGTTTATTTTAAGCACAAAGTCATTATCAGTCGTCTTTGAGGTATGTACAACATAATTGCATAATTTAGGTTTATAAAAAAAAATGCACAGATGCTTTAAGCCAGTTTTCCTGACCCTCCCTGTCATTAGACACTTGGGTCAGTTCGTGTTCTACTTTGGATGTAGGTGGCCATATGTTCAGATACAATCTTTCCTGACCTTGGAACACTGAAACAGCTACAGTGCATGTTGGGAGTTGTCGTGGCACATGTAGCACTGAGAGGCTCCAAGCCGAACCTTTAACAGTGGTCGTCTCTGCTCTGATTAACCAGCACCAAGGGACCTTGGCTGTGGACGAAATACGGCCGGTTCCTGTAGAACGCCTCCTGGCCTCTTGACTATGAGTCTTGTTGTGTCCATTCTGTCCTGGCAGCAAAAAACGGCTGTATGACATGCTGATTGACACCCGTGCTCATTTCTATTTCTCACCTTTATAAAAAAAAAAAAAAAGAATTTCCTCCTCTAGGTGGCAGTAAAGGACTTCCGACTAGGAAAGTTGTCAATAAAACATCACGCAAGCCAGTTTATTTTTATTCCTTTAAGCCTGAAACATTTGTGTGAAGGAATAATCTAAAAAAGAAAAGTTTTTTTGCCAAGGGAGTATTTTTAGCCTCTCCTGATGTATTTCTGGGTATCTGAAATTATAGGTAGTAGAAATGCATAAATAGTGGCTGTGGGTGTTGCCAGTTTCTGTTAAGCTACATAAGAGTTGCGTAGGCAGAGAATAATGGTTGTGGGTTGCAGTAAAGCTGAACCATGGCTTGTTCCTTCACCACACCCCTTATTTTTCTCCCTGCAGGAATTCGAGAAGAGAAAGATGCTATAGAAGAGACTCTAGTGAGAGATGAACCCCACAGGTTCAGAGCCCTGCTTCTGTGTCTGTCACCCAGGGGTCAAGACCTCCCAGCGCTCCCCCTTCCTGCCCCACAGTCCTCACGTCCCTACGTTGATAATGTTTAATTTCATCTCGTCTTAAATGTGCACCACGTACGTGTAATAAATTGACAAATATATCGTAACTTGATTTCTTTTTTTAAATGTCCTTCCTTGTTTTCATTTATATTGAAGTGCTATGCTTTACAAAAATGTTCCATACCTGCATTATGCTGTTGAAGTTGAAGACTAGCTGGCTGCCCACCCTTGCTGACTTTACACATGTAAGGAGGAATGTGTGTGCAGTGTGAAGAGCAGTCCTGGGAGACCTTCCTCTTGGATCTGCTCTCACAACAGCAGTACTACTTCTTCTTTGTGTGGAGTCGGCGTACCCAGGAGCGGTGGGCAGTCAGTCGGCCTTGGACTCCCAGCATGCTTCAGCCCCCTTTGACTAATGTTTAAATACATTATCTGTAGAATTTCATTAGTCTTCCCCATTGCACTCTTGCTTCGACTTCGCCCTTGGATCCACAGAGCCACAAAGGAGACGTCAGGTGTGCGGTGAGTCATTTTGACTTCAGGGTAAATCGGTAGCCTCAGAGACCCGGAGCTTTGATAGAATTACTAACTGCACGGCCCGGGAACTGCGGTATCCGAGGAGCGGGGATGATTTAACTAGCATTGGACTGGAGGAAGTGGCATTGGGGGGGAGGGGAAGTTCCATTTAAATCAAGCGAAGTGCACAGCAGCGAGACAGCAAGGCTGAAAGTAAGTTAATTTTCAAGTGGGAGTCCTGCATGGCGGTGCCTCCGTGTCCGTTTTCGCCCTGGAAGTCTTTCAGGGTCACACTGGAGCAGGAGCCCTTGGTTTGGCAGTGCCAAATCCCACCATTCTCCTCGGGTGATAGCTGGAGCCTTGGCCATCGGTGCTACGCACGGGCTTGTTCAACGAAGATGGGGGGCTTCCGCTTCGATGCGAGAATTCAGGAAGGCAGCTGGGAGATTTTCTTTGCTTATTTTTTACTTGGCGACACAGCAGGTTGCACTGGTGGCTCACCGCCTGGGCTGTGAGTTCGGTCATGGGCTTCAAAACTGACTTGATCTGTGGGGTTTGAATGTGTTTGTGTGCTTGCATGGGTTTCCACTGGGTGCTCTTGTTTTCCTCCCACTGTCCCAGTTTCAGGTGTATTGGTGACTCTGAATTGCTTTCTCTGTGTCAGAGAGAATTAGTGTGTCTCATTGCCCTCCGATGGAATGATGTACTTTCCTTGGTGTACCCTGCTTCACACCCTTTGTTTCCAGGATAGGCTCTGGACAGCCATGACCACACTTTGGAGAAGTAGGGGAGGGAAACAAAGCTTATTTATTTGTCCTTATAGTAATGTGATTAGCTTGTTTGCTTATTTTGATATGTTTATTGAGGTGCAGTACTGAACAGCACAGTACAACAGTAGTTAGACACCTTAATGGAGTGGTAAGTGATACGTTTTATGGGTTTACATAGGATGTGTAAAAGGTTCTTATACTGCTGTGCTGTGACCCTCATCTTTTCTAATGTACTCTAGGCCATGATTATTGTATTATTGGTTAACTCTAAGGTATTTCTGGAGGATGTTGAAGAGCTAATGAACTCTGTGACCTCACTCACCCAGGAGTATTCCTGCGCTTTTCGTAACTTCAGTGGTCAGAGGGCAGAGAGTGATTACTTGCCTGTGGGTAGTGTGGAAATGTAGGTGAGAATTGCAGGCCTATGGCCAATCCTATGATAGAAGCTGTGCTGAGTTTCTATAAATTGTTTTTAAAACATGTTAATACACACTTTTGTGATTGAGAGTGAATGCTTGTGGGGGGGGGATCATGGGACAGAATACACAGGTGAATAGGTGCATAGGTAAGGTAGCATTTTCCATGTGCAGATAAACATCCTGAGCAGCTCAGCAGAAAGGTCAGGGAATGCTGGGAATGGTGTGAAGTGACTGGGTTTCATCCCTTTTCTTGTACAATACTCCTGGGAGGGGTAAACGCAAAAAAAAAAAAAAAAAAAATACCCATGACGTTCGTTCTGTTTTTGGACTTGATGCTTTTAGCGCAGCTTTGCGTTTCTACATCCCCGGGGCCTATTATCTCCGACTGGCTTTGTTGGAAGAAAACAGAAGTGTAGGAGGACTCCTCCTCAGCACCGTAATTGCATTTGTGCTGTATAATGACATGCATTTAAATTTTATACCGATAAGAGATGAAAATGCTAATTCTGTTTCATCTTCGTCTCCCGGAAACGACCCAGAGTCCATTATTCTCAGGGCGCCTCGTCACATAGGAAGCAGATGACAAGTGATGCATTTGCTTGTTTGTTTATCAAAAGCTCCTGAATTTGAGTTAAATTTGCTTTCCCTCTAAATCATATCTTGTGTTTAAAAAAAAAAAAAAAAAAGAAAAAAAAAGGTGTTTTATGTGTGAAGTAGTGCTGAAAATGCACTTTGAGACAAAGCAAGGTAATTGCATCGGATTTAGGGCCGTCGTGTATGAGCAGCCTATCTTCTGCTTCTTTTTACTCGACTTCAGGAGGGCGAAAAAGGAAAGACTTTGTTTAGCACAGTGTGTTCTGAAGGACTCTGTCCACCCCCTCTGCCAGACCTCGTCTGCCTCTTAAAAGCATAGATCTAAGCTGATTGATTACTGACTTTGAATGGTTGTCTGACCTCCAGCGGCATTGAGTCCTTTGGACCCGCAGCGAGATCACAAGTTGGGTAAACCAAAGTGAAAATCCATTAGCATTAGCCGCTGCCGCTTTGCTGGGGAAAGTCAATCAGTTTGACGCTTGACGCGTCGACAAGTGTATAGCACCGTACGGATCGCGCCTTTCATCGGCTACGGCGTCCCACGCACAAACCTCCAGAGTCTGTGCCTAAGTGGTCATGAGACCTGCCTGGAGAATCGGTGTGCAGGGGCCACTGTCGGCTTGGCTTGGAGGGGCAGCCGAGCGAGTGTTGTGGGAAGTTCTTTTTAATCCAAATTTACGGATTGCGACGACTCGGACTTGGGGGCTGTGACTTTGACAGGGTACTTAAGAGCCGAGGCATGGGGAAAACTAGCCCATCCTGCTGTCAGGGAGGACCTGACTTGGACGCCATTGGATTACCCAAGAGTGCACTGGAATGAAACGGTGTCATGGTAACTGCAAACAAATGAGCCAGCCATTCTGCGCAAGCTACGTAGTCGCTGTACAGTTCACACGAACTATGGGAACGGATGGACACCGTCACTTAAAAATCACTCCAAAACATAAATCCTGGAAGGAAATATGGTAATGGTCTGTAAAAAATGCCTTATGCTGCCGGACGAGACAATGCTCTTATCGGCGCTTGCATGGTAGTCAGCCAAGAGAGATTGTTCTGCGTACACATTGTTAGCAATTACTTCTAATCTGCATTAGAGAATTACCATAATAAAGATTGCCAGTGGAATTGGAGGCTTTATTTATTTTGAGGCCTGGGGTGCCCGCTGCTTGCCTGCTACGACGCAGCCGTGCTCCTTGTTATCTTTGTGCATGGCTAATGAGGCGGCAGGCGAGCGCACCGGGCCTTGGTTAAGCCTCTTCAGAAAGCCCCCTTCCCGCTCCGACACGTCGCATGGAGAAGAGTGACGAGCGACGGATCGCAAATCTGCTGCTTATTTCTGAAGTTTCAAAGCAGGGTTGCTTTGGAGTGGGTTGATTCGAATCAGTGCTTTAGAGGGGAGATACGGCTCAGGGAAGGTTGCAGCCCAATCTGCTGATCATCTATCGGAAGCAGGATTCCTGTTGGATTGACCATAATCCTATAGGGGAAGTGCCAAGCATTTGATTGACCGCTGCCCACTGTTTTTGATGGCTTTGTTTTTAAATGGTCGGCCACCGCACGCATGTAACGGCTTGGTGTGTGATGAGCTAGTCCTGATGGCTAAAAGGTTTGTTGAATTTCAGGAGCAACTCTGCAGTTACTCACTACTGTTAACAGTTAAGTTCTAGGGTTGACCTTGCTCTGGTTGCAAGCCATAGTTGCATATGAGACACTGGCACCACATGGTGACCAATTTTAGAACATATTAATTGTACCACATAGAAATGGCAAAGTAACATTTCTTTAAGCGTACATGTTATTGCAGCACGGTTAGGCTGGATCGGAGGCTCAAGAGTCGGAGAAGCCTTCAGAGTAAAGTTACTACTCCTGCTCGGTGTGAGACATCAGTTAAGGTGGTTTGGGCTTCTCGTTGGGCAGTCTCTAGGAGGCCCAGGAGACTATATCCATGGTTGGCAGAGGAGTCAAAGAGATGGGTATAAAACCATAAGCATGGTTTGTCCTGCTTGTCCCACTTCATCCTCACTGAGATGATGGAGGGATGGATGTCTGTAAACTGACTCATCCACAACCCTACTGCTGAACTTAACACTGAAATACAAGGGTGGACAAAATAACAAACACAAGGTTTAAGCAACCAAATCTGAATTACAGATGTAACTGCAAAGCTGAGTCAAATTAATGTGGTTGCCGATTAGCACTATTTCTTGACTATCACAGAAGTCTGGCAATTAGACTGTAGTGTAACTAACAGGGTTCTGAAGTTCTCAAGCGGTGGACAAATGGGAGCTGCATGAGCTGCAAACTTGCAGATTTATTTGTGGTAAGGGCAACAGTCTAGAGAACAATAGCATATAACAAACATGGAGCAGCAGCGGTAGTAAAGAGGAATAGCGGTTACAAGTCCAAGTTCACCGACAGGGATAAACACCAAGTGCCCCAAAGTACATCCTCAAAAATTACTGCACCATTAACCAGCACTTCTACGAGCCAGACTTGAAAATGACAGTGTGAGCTTCAGCCAGATGAATTAATAGCAGGGCTGAGCCACGGAAGAACCGTAATGTTGTCCGAGTTGTCTTTCACCCTATTTCCTACATCAAGGCTGGTGATATTTGGAGAAAGGCAAGCGACACCTTCAACCCACACTATCTTACCAGCTGTTAAACACGGGGGGGAGGGTCCATATTATGCTAGACGATCATGTGATGGGAGTCCTACAACCATGCAGAGCAATAACAGCCAAGGAACACGAGGCCATTTAGCAGACTACGTGCACCCTGTGACGCAAATGCTTCCCTCATGATGGTCCCGTTGTTTAGAGTGATGCCTCCATAGATCCTGCTAAACAAATTTGGTCACTTTCGTGGCCTCCACAGACCCAAGCTGTTAACATCAACATTCCTGATAGTTAAAAAAAGAGACTCACATTTTCACTTAAGCCATGAAGTTTTAGCTTATGAGTTGAACTCTGTGGTCTTATTGAAAAATACCTAAAAGTACAATCTGGTATTTTTGCCAGGAATAAATTTGCACGCGATCTCACAACGGATGAGAAATAAATTGACGTGTTTTACCTATAATACACATTGACCCCAACAATCTGCCACCATGAGCTAAATGGAAGGGTCTGAAGTTAAAGGTTCCTGATTTCCTCCTTTTTGTTCGGTTCAAAACGGATGCTCATCGCCGCTCGGGCAGCACTATAATGCAAATTGATTTACTGACAGTGCAATACTTCTTGACATTATAATGTCTGGTTATCGCAAGCCTTGTAAGGAAAAGAAACGCCCAAAAAAAAACGATAAAAATCTGGGGTCCTGACAGGGTGCAATTTGCACGGAGCGGCATTGTTTTAATGTTGCCGGTCGCTACGGTGCGCCGGAGGAGCCGCGGCCCACCGAGAGGAATATAGGAAATCCATCTCATTTCCGCAAGGCTGAGAATAATGTTGGAGACAGTGCAAGGTTCAACGTTGAGGCTGTGAAAAATGGGAAAGCAAGGCCTCGCTTGGAGAGGAGCCTCGGGTTTTCTGTATATGTAGGTGTAGGGTGTTTATAAAAAAAAAAAAAAAATTACACCTGGATATAAATGTGACTTTGACCCAACAGATAGAGGACCGCTTTGCCTTCCCGAAACGTACGGCTCGCAAGATGGGTTTCTTTGGATGGCAGTGAATTACCTGCGTTGCTGCCGCTGCCTCGCCGGTGTCCTTACACGACCCCACTAAAATCAAATCAGCCACTTGCCCGCTTCGCCGTCCAGCTGCCTCTTGTGCCCCGCGAAATACATCAACCTGCAACATCTTTAAAATTTTCTTCCATTTCACAACAAAAATTTTTAAAAAAAAAATGATTTAAAAAAAATAAATTCAAATAAAATGCAAATGTTATGTTTTTGTGTTGGGGCCTTTGATAATTTTTGGCATTTTATGTTATTGGAATTATGTGAATACAGGCATCTTTCATATTCTCTACAGTCTGATTTCACATTTCTGTTCTGATTTAAAGTTCCTTTAGCGCTCGCCTTTGTTACTGTATATCCATCCACAAGGTATAGATTAGACGGAAATTTCCCGTTGCACGGTGTCTCACAAAAGACTAGAGGAGCCACAATGTCTTTTTTCACGAGTATCTCTAATGCAGCTGCATCCATTTGCATAGTGAAATATGAAAAGAGCCCGAGTCACTCATTAGGCTGTGCGCAAACGCAGCTCCCTTCCCCGCCACCCTCATCTCTCATTCCGTTTGAACCCTTTCTTCTGCTGTTTGTTTTGGATCTTGTCATCCTTTCGCACTTTTAATATTTACATTGCAATTACATTCCCTGCTCCGCGTCACAGATACACTGCAGACGTGGGGTTAGGATGGATTCTAATAACGTTTCAGCCCCCGTTGATCAACGGTAGGTGACACCCGACTCGCGCCGTTTGGCTCCCCTGGGGATCTCCGTGTAGAAATATATCCTGCAAACACTCTAGCGGGCAAAAACAGACTTCCAGCCAGAAGGTTGTGAGTTCCAGTCCCACGGAAGCCCTGCTGCAGTACTGTATCAAACCTGAACTGCATGCGGAAAGTATCCAACTGGACAAATGTGTAAAATAAAGTCTCCCTGGACAAAAGTGTCAGCTAACCGAGGCTATAACAATAACCATAAACACGCAGTTATGACCAGCTGTATGGGTATAGGTTTGGAGCCCCTGGTTATACTTGGCTTTGAAACTGGCATGTGGTGCTACATAACAGTGTATGTAAGGTGCCTACATTTAGCATTAAGGTTAGAATTTTGGTACTAGGGTGGGCTTCTTTAACCATAATATTATCATATCATTTTATCATTGTTTTACCAGGGAGGCACAGTGAGTGGCACTGTTGTCTCACAGCGCCTGGGTGGTGCAAGAGGACGTGGGTTCGATCCCCGCTCAATCTGTGTGGAGTTTGCATGTTCTCCTTGTGTCCGCATGGGTTTCCGCCAGGTGCTCTGGTTTCCTCCCATAGTCCAAAGACTTGCTGGTCAGGTTCCCCCATAGTGTGTAAGTTACAGAGAGAGTGTGTTCCACTGATGTATGGATGAGTGACCCAGTGTAAGTAGTGTATCTAGCAGTGTAAGTCACCACGGTGAAGAAGGTGTGTGGGCTGATAACACTACATAGAGTTTGTTGGAACTCATTTTGGAGAAAAGTGTCTGCTAAATAAATACACACACACACACACACACACACACACACACACAGAGAGGCTGAAACCGCTTGTCCCGAGCGGGGTTGCGGCAAACCGGAGACTAACCCAGCAACACAGGACTTGAGGGGGTGGGGTCACCCCCAGGACGGGACGCCAGTCCGTCGCAAGGCACCCCAAGCAGGACTCAAACCCCAGACCCACCGGAGAGTAGACACAGTCCAAATCTACTGCGCCACTGCGCCCCCCTGTCTGCCACCTAATGAAATGTAAATGTATCATAATCTCTCAAGGTTTGGCTAAATTAGTCCAGATCTTTCGACTGCCCAGGGGGCGCAGTGGGTTGGACCGGGTCCTGCTCTCCAGTGGGTCTGGGATTCGAGTCCCGCCTGGAGTGCCTTGCGACAGACTGGCATCCCGTCCTGGGTGTGTCCCCTCCCTCTCTGGCCTTACGCCCTGTGTTGCCGGGTAGGCTCCGGCTCCCCGCGACCCCGTATGGGACGAGCGGTTCAGAAAGTGTGTGTGTGTGTGTGTGTGTGTGTGTGTGTGTGTGTGTGTTTCGACTGCAGTTCATGAAGTAGCCACTAGGGGTGTCACCACACATGACCAACTTCTCCACGAAGATGCATTTAATTTGTTTTTCTCCTCCAGAATGCTATGGCATCTCACCTGATCATGCACCGACATGCTTTCCTATCTACAAAATATGATTATCTCGCTCCTTGATTTTATTTTTTTTATCAGTGGCTCCATGTAGCAGAGGTGAACTGATGGTCCTGCAGGCGGTCACTTTTGCAGGGCTGAAATATTACTATTATTTTAGAATACACTTGTTTGATTTAAAGCAAAAGAAAACCCACAGAAATAGTTTCTTGAGGGAGAAATTATATCTCCAGAAGGGCCTGGTGACGCAGTGGGTTGGACCAGATCCTGCTCTCCGATGGGTCTGGGGTTCGAGTCCCGCTTGGGGTGCCTTGCGACGGACTGGCGTCCCGTCCTGGGTGTGTCCCCTCCCCCTTCGGCCTTACGCCCTGTGTTGCCGGGTTAGGCTCCGTGACCCCGTATGGGACAAGCGGTTCAGACAATGTGTGTCTGTGTGAGTGAAACTATCCCCCTTTTGTAAAAAGAAAGACAACCTGGTAACATACAGTATATGTGAAAAACAAGAAATTCTCTGCTGATATTACATAAGTCAGTAGGCTGAGATTTACTACAAGCTCACTCACTTGCCCTATAGCTATAATTCATCTTCGTTTCTATGTTTTATGTTGCCTAAATCTTAGTATAGTTATTAAAAATAGTTTCATGTATTATCTCCGTCCACAGCAACTGCACGTGATCTATTTGTTTGAAAACTCTTTCCATTATGAACCGTTTACTTGTAGCCCGTCTTCATCACGACTGTTCTTATACATACCGTTTAATCACACAATCGACAGATCTGCGGATGATACTGTATCAAAGAGCACGGTTTCATGAATATTATTTTCTCGCTTCCCTAATTTGAGACAGTAATGGTGAGAAACTCGCAGCGTTTTTGCTTGAGGAAAAAATGTGGCACCAAAGGAAGTCTGTCTTTTTAAATAAAGAACTACATTCAGCCTCGACAAAATTCATCTGTTTACGATGCAAAAGCAACCGACACGAAACAAACCCCAACCAGGGATCTTCAGCAGAGCCGAGAAAGAAATTATGGAGCGTGCGGCGAAACATTTTCTTATTTGTCCTACCCTCACAGTTATGAGCAATTATAATTATGATAAATATGACCACACAAACTATGTCATTTTTTTGCCTTAAATATTCAGCTGTGTAAATGAATAAATTGCTGGAAATCTTGTACATTTGTAACAACAACAACAACAATAATAATAATTCTGGTTATTGATAACTGGATTATTGGATCTGGTTATTGATAACTGCACATCTCACGGCCACAGATACTGGAAAGACAGAAAACTTGCAAGTTTATGGCTAAGGACATACTAAGTAAACATTTGAAATCTATTTCAATATTTGGAAACTGCATCAATGGAAATAAAACAGTTCTGAAGCTGGAACAGAGACCTTTGAATTTTAGTTTTTTTTTTTCTTTTTTGCAATACAACCTAATAAAAAACACTAAATGTATGTGTAATCATATAATAATGTATTATCTGCTTCGATACCTGGATATTTGCTGGGTAAATGAGATGAGCTGATGACATACTTTATTGTCATTGTATGCAATACAACGAAATTTTGTAAATCCGTAAAGCCGAACTGTAGACGCAACAATATCAATCAAATCTAAAGTGTAATCAGCTGAAACCACTGCGTATCTACAAGGAAAAAGACACCAGGCTAAACCAAGGTGCATGCGCTGAAATTCCTCCAGGAATATAACGTTCAATCAGTTTAAACAAATGAATCCTGATGAAAGAAATTCAGACGTGAATACCTGAAAAAATTTACCTAAGGATTTGATGCATTACAATTTGAAGATGAAATTTCTTCTTGCTTTTATTCCCACCATAAAATATAAGCATTTTAAAAAAAATCATCAGGCATCATGTAATCTCTGCCCATTAATCAAATACGCAGTTATATTACATGTCTGTATTGTATCTGATCATCAGCATTTACTTTTGAGACTTAACCTAAACTGCATCTATAAATATGAGAGAAAAAAAATCAGTTCAGTGGTAATGAGTTCCTGAATATTACAATTTAATAAAGGTTAAAGCAAGGGCTGAAGCATTAAACAAGCCCGGAATATGATTCATTATTTATGGCGACTTAATGCTTCAAGGCGGGCCTGTCAAACCCAATTGCTGCCAGGCCATGTGCATGCTGGTTATGATACCAACCCGTTCCCCAGGTACTAGTTATCATTACTATTTATGGCCACGAGTTTCCTGCAAAATAAAGCAGCGAAAGAGTTCTTCCTGCAATGCTGATCACTGCCTTGGAGGGATGGATTCGTTATAATAAGTGCTGATGGATTAGTCATCTTTTCAACATTATTGCTCGATGACCTTGCTAACTAAAATGCAAGCAAATGATGAGTCCTCAAAATTTTCTAAGCGTCCCTTGAATCGTTCAGCTGACTTCGGTGTGTCACCCAAAGCCCAGAAACATCTGCAACTGCTGTAAATTTTTAAGATGATTTCTGATTTTTCTCAGTGAGGAGACTGTCGTATATGACAGTGATGAATTGTGCATAAATTTTAAATTATTTAAATTTCATGTATATTTTTTCTTTTTTGTATCTGAAATACAGTCCTTCTTCCTGTCACTGAGACCTGGAGTGTTTTTTGTTTACTTTCCTACTTCAATTACTGTACAAAATTACTGTAAATGTATTAAATTAGCTCTCCTTCAGAATTGCTTTCTGAGAAAGTAATTGCTTTTAACGTTCCATTTATCCCAATATTCTGAATGTTCTTCCCCCCCTCCAATTATACTGTGTATATTAGCTTCCAATTGTAATTTGATGTATTGCAAGATCAGTCGCTCTGTTAGTCATTTATTGCATTCGCTTTATTTATTGCATTCACTTTATTAAATTCTACAACCATCGAGAGGAATTTGATACATTGCCTTTCCAGCACAGCTTCTTGCATTTGCTTCTTGTAAACAGAACACATAGAAGTATTATTGTCTTTATGACTATTGCTGTTGTAGCTGTTATTGTTAGCAGTAATAATAGTAGTACATATTTGCAGTGATAACAGCAGCGCGAATTTGAATGAATGTAACGAGAAAAATACCAAAAAACAAAAAAGTGAAGGTTGAGTATTAAAGATAAAAAAACAGAAAGGGGGAGAGGAAGCAGGCCACTTCAGTTATTGACAGTTATGAATTTTCAAAGACGCCCAAAAAATTTTGATCGCTTGATTGACTGATCGTTCGATTGATTGCATTTTCTTTAATGAGCTACTGTCTAAAAATACCCTCTTCTAAAGGAGGAAATGTGTTTATTCTCCAAGCCGACAGATGGCAGCGAAGGACACTGTTTACAGCTTGTTGTCGGTGTTCCTGATTGCTGGTGATCAATAACAAGATGAACAACGATATAATCGTTTATACAAATAATCGGCTCCTCCGTGAACCGCCACCTTATCGTGGTGGAGGGGTTTGAGTGCCTGAATGAGTCCAGGAGCTATGTTGTCTGGGGCTACATGCCCCTGGTAGGGTCTCCCATGGCAGACAGGTCCTGGATGACAGACGAGACAAAGCGCGGTTCAAAAACCCCTTATGACAAAAAAATCAAGGCGTCCGTTTACCCCGCCCGGTATGGGGTCACCGGGGCCCCACCCTGGAGCCAGGCCTGGGGGGGGGGGCTCGCATGCGAGCGCCTGGTGGCCAGGTCTATGCCCACGGGGCCTGGCCGGGCCCAGCCCGAAGCCACAACGTGGAGCCGCTCTTCGGTGGGCTCACCACCTGCCGGAGAAACCATAAGGGGCCGGTGCGTTGTGATTTGGGCGGTGGTCGGGGCCGAGTGCCCGGCCGACCCAAACCTCGGGCGCCAACTCTGGTTTTTGGGACTTGGAATGTCACCTCACTGGCGGGGAAGGAGCCTGAGCTGGTGCGGGAAGTTGAGAGATACCGTCTAGATATAGTCGGGCTCACTTCCACTCACAGCTTGGGTTCTGGAACCACTCTACTCGATCGAGGGTGGACTCTCCACTATTCTGGCGTTGCCCAAGGTGAGAGGCGGCGGGCTGGTGTGGGCTTATTAATAGCCCCCCAGTTCAGCCGCCATGTGTTGGAGTCTACCCCGGTGAATGAGAGGGTCATCTCCCTACGCCTTCGGGTCAGGGAACGGTCTCTCACTGTCGTTTGTGCTTATGCGCCTAGCGGCAGTGTAGAGTACCCGGCCTTTTTAGAGTCCCTGGGGGGCGTGCTGGAAAGCGCTCCCACTGGGGACTCTGTCGTTCTACTGGGGGACTTTAACGCCCACGTGGGCAGCGACAGTGATACCTGGAGGGGCGTGATTGGGAGGAACGGCCTCCCTGATCTGAACCCGAGTGGTGAGTTGTTATTGGATTTCTGTGCTAGTCGCGGTTTATCCATAACGAACACCATGTTCATGCATAAGGGTGTCCACCAGTGCACTTGGCACCAGGACACCCTAGGTCGGAGGTCGATGATCGACTTTGTAGTCGTTTCTTCTGACCTTCGGCCATATGTCTTGGACACTCGGGTGAAGAGAGGGGCTGAGCTGTCAACTGATCACCACCTGGTGGTGAGTTGGATTCGATGGCGGGGGAAAAAGCTGGACAGACCTGGCAGGCCCAAACGCATAGTGAGGGTCTGTTGGGAACGTTTGGCGGAGGCCCCTGTCAGAGAGGTCTTCAACTCCCACCTCCGACAGAGCTTCAACCAGGTCCCGAGGGAGGTGGGGGACATTGAGTCTGAATGGACTATGTTCCGCTCCTCCATTGTCGGTGCGGCTGTTCGGAGCTGCGGCCATAAGGTCTCCGGTGCCTGTCGCGGCGGCAATCCCCGAACACGGTGGTGGACACCGGAAGTAAGGGATGCCGTCAAGCTGAAGAAGGAGTTCTATCGGGCCTGGCTGGCTCATGGGACTCCTGAAGCAGCTGACGGGTACCGACGGGCCAAACGGAGCGCGGCTCTGGCAGTCGCCGCGGCAAAAACTCGGGCTTGGGAGGAGTTCGGTGAGGCCATGGAGGAAGACTTTCGGTCGGCCTCAAAGAGATTCTGGCAAACCGTCCGGCGACTCAGAGGGGGGAAGCGGTGTTCCACGAACACTGTTTACAGTGGAAGTGGTGCGCTGCTGACCTCAGCTGAGGATGTTCTCGGGCGGTGGAAGGAGTACTTTGAGGATCTCCTCAATCCCTCCGACACGCCTTCCGTAGAGGAAGCTGAGGCTGGGGACTCGGAGGGGGACTCGTCCATTACCCTGGCTGAAGTTGCTGAGGTAGTCAAAAAACTCCTCGGTGGCAAGGCTCCGGGGGTGGATGAGATCCGCCCCGAGTTTCTCAAGTCTCTGGATGTTGTGGGGCTGTCTTGGCTGACACGCCTCTGCAGCATCGCGTGGAGTTCGGGAACGGTGCCTCTGGACTGGCAGACCGGGGTGGTGGTCCCTCTTTTTAAGAAGGGGGACCGGAGATTGTGTTCCAACTACAGGGGGATCACACTCCTTAGCCTCCCTGGGAAAGTCTATGCCAGGGTACTGGAAAGGAGAATCCGACCGATAGTCGAACCTCGGATCCAGGAGGAGCAATGCGGTTTTCGCCCTGGCCGTGGAACACTGGACCAGCTCTATACCCTCACTAGGGTGTTGGAGGGTTCGTGGGAGTTTGCCCAACCAGTCCATATGTGTTTTGTGGACCTGGAGAAGGCATTCGACCGTGTCCCTCGTGGCATCCTGTGGGGGGTGCTTCGGGATTATGGGGTTCGGGGCTCGTTGCTACGGGCTGTTCGTTCCCTGTATGACCGGAGCAGGAGCTTGGTTCGCATTGCCGGCAGTAAGTCAGACCTGTTCCCGGTGCATGTTGGACTCCGCCAGGGCTGCCCTTTGTCACCGATTCTGTTCATTATTTTTATGGACAGAATTTCTAGGCGCAGTCAGGGAACGGAGGGTGTCTGTTTTGGTGGCCGCGAGATCTCGTCTCTGCTTTTTGCGGACGATGTGGTCCTGTTGGCTTCATCAAGTCAAGACTTGCAGCGTGCACTGGGGAGGTTTGCAGCCGAGTGCGAAGCGGCGGGGATGAGAATCAGCACCTCCAAATCCGAGGCCATGGTTCTCAGTCGGAAAAAGGTGGATTGCTCCCTCCGGGTTAGGGGGGAGTTGCTCCCTCAAGTGGAGGAGTTTAAGTATCTTGGGGTCTTGTTCACGAGTGAGGGAAAAATGGAGCGGCAGGTCGACAGACGGATCGGTGCGGCGTCTGCAGTAATGCGGTCATTGTACCGGTCTGTTGTGGTGAAGAGGGAGCTGAGTCGTAAGGCGAAGCTCTCAATTTACCGGTCGATCTACGTTCCTACCCTCACCTATGGTCATGAACTCTGGATCATGACCGAAAGAATGAGATCGCGGATACAAGCGGCAGAAATGAGTTTCCTCCGCAGAGTGGCTGGGCGCACCCTTAGGGATAGGGTGAGGAGCTCAGTCACCCGGGAGGAGCTCGGAGTAGAGCCGCTGCTCCTCCGCATCGAGAGGAGCCAGTTGAGGTGGCTCGGGCATCTGTTCCGGATGCCTCCTGGACGCCTCCCTGGGGAGGTGCTCCGGGCTTGTCCCACTGGGAGGAGGCCTCGGGGCAGACCCAGGACACGTTGGAGAGACTATGTCTCCCGGCTGGCCTGGGAACGCCTTGGGGTTCCCCCAGAGGAACTGGAGGAGGTGTGCGGGGAGAGGGAGGTCTGGAGTACTCTGCTCGGACTGCTGCCCCCGCGACCCGGCCCCGGATAAAAGCGGAGGAAGATGGATGGATGGATGGACAAATAATCGGTAAACAACTAGCGTTAAATTGGACTTTGTGCGCAGACTATTACCTCTGAATAATTTTAAGTTAGCTTTAATCTTAATGTGGCTCAGTTTGTTTACAAAATAAAACCTTTAAATGTAGTATAGCTACAGCTTGAGGTTTTTACGGAACCATACCTTTGAATAAACTGAGCGACATCAAGCATTGTGCAGCAGTCCCACAGTCAAATATTTAACCATAAGTCTCTAGTCATGCTCACTTCTGACAAATTTAATGGATTTATGATTTATTCTCACTTTACGCTGCGTGTAGGGAGCTGTTCGATGGACTCAGGTGGTTTGAGTGGATTTTCTCGGAGAATCTGTATTTGTCCTTCAGATGTGCCGTGGCGAGAGACGGCGCGTAGTCGTTCGGAACGCCATTAGGGCCGCCTGTGTTCCTCATCAAAAGAGCTGTCATTTTCCCTCAAACACACCCCACACACCCCCTTTGTCTGCGCACGAGCTGAAGACAGGCTGTCCGTAATCTTCCTTTGCTCCTTGGCTTAATTGAACGCTCCCGTGCGCCGTAAATGCACATCAGACGCCTCGTCGGGCCCCGCCGCTCCACGTTTGAAAGGCGCCGTTGTTTCCTCCATTCATGATTATTTTAGGGGAAGGAAAGACATCAAAAGATCCCCTCCTCGCAAAGGCATTGTCTCCTCAGAGTTCCCCGTCTCCAGTCCCTTTACCCAGACGTGTGCTGCCGATAAACAGAATCAAATGAATTGCTAAGGAGAGAGGGGGCAGGCAGGAAATAACCACCATTAATATTCATTCCCTCCCTCCCACCAACTGACACACACACATTTATTTGCCATGACAGGTTTTCCTAATAGATATAAATACAAAAAAAATTCAGGTTATTTAATGTACACTTTGCTCTGCGAAAGGTAATTTCCCAGCTGAGCAGAATGTGTCGTGAGCGTGTGTGTGTTCCGCCATAAATAAATGTCATAAGTAGTAAAAGTTCATTTTCAGTGCATGTTTCTAACGGAACTCTACAGCATTTATGACTATATAGGATGTCAATATTACACAATTAAGGGCCTCGACTGCAGGCGGAGATCGGGTGCCCGATTTGTTTATTGTTTGAATTTATTCATTTAGCTGATACTTTTCTCCAAAGTGGTTTAGGATCTTGAGCTACTTACACTGATTTACCCATTTTTGTACAGATGAGTGATTTTTACGCTATAAATTCAAGGTGAGTACCTTGATCAAGGGTACTACAGCATGAGATTTGAGCCTGAAATCTGAGACCAAAGACAGCTGCTGTAATCACTACACCCTTTGCTGCCCCTAGTGGCAGTCGCCTGTTCTGTCTCATACAGACACTAGCTAAACTCAGTAGGTATTTATTCTCCAGCTCTCTGAGCCGCAGCAAAGGTGTTGGGGACAAGTGTTGGGCAGAGACCAAAAAGACTTAAAAGTCCCCGGCATGCTGCAGGGATTCGTAATGCTCAGACTGGTCACTATATGCGATGCATTTCTGCAAAGCATTGTGGGCCTGCTAGAGGTACCGACAGTCTAGTACTTTCCGATCACATGTTCCTTTGGCCTTGAAGCCAGCCACCCTGAAACAGGCATACGCAAGTTATGCAAGGCAAATTAGTACAATTTTCATTTTCTTTATTCCATCCGCAAACACTCCTCTGTTTGTTTCTCTGCTATGCAAATGAGCAGCTTTTGCTTCATCCCAGGAATTTGCATTCAAGCCTCTCGTAGGTGATGCGCACATTATGAGATGATTTACAGTTTGTTTACAAATGATGTGTGAGCACGAATATTAGCCAAGCAGCGGCTGATTCATAAACTACCTGGGAACAAATAAACACCAGTTATATGAGCGCGACATTGAGACTGAATGCATTCTAATCAAATTTTAATGTCATGGAATTTAGTTTTTTCAAGGGAATCCCAGTTTCCGAGACTAACCTTATGGGCTTTCGAGTGATGCCAACAACTATAGCTCTGCATTAATTTTTCACCAGCCGGACATATACCTCTTCATTTATGGATGCTGTGTTTTCCACGTGGCCGAGAAATTAACATCTATTGACCCCGTGAAAAATGAGCATATGCTTTTTCGGATGGAGCTAAAGCTCAGTCTGAGGCAAATGCGGGGA